>NC_134688.1:34490608-34815522 GCF_050947455.1 Rhinoderma darwinii
AGTTAAAGATCAAGGACAACCCACAGTAATTCTGGGAATGAACATCCTAAAGCACTGCTATGGAGAAATGCTAGAGGCCCTACGACAATCCGTCCCCACGGCTTCCCAGGCTGCCCAGAAGGTAATACACAAGACCATCCGTGTACTGGCTGCCCAACAGCGATTCACCAACGCCAGAGGAGAGATCTGCAGAGCTCGCATCAAGGACCACCATCCAGTAACCCTAAAACCTGGCACAGAAACACTGCTATGGTGTCGGGCCCGTTCAGGCCTACAAGGACTTGACTACCAAGCCCTAGTGGAACCAATACCACTAGATGAACATCCAATGGTTATGGCTGCCCGAAGTTTAGTGACTGTGGTCGAAGGGAAAGTACCCATCCGTCTTCTCAACTTAGGAGACCATTCAGTAACCCTGAGGAAGTACTACCCTGTAGCACAGCTGTCCCAACTCAGTGTGCAAGACCTTGTGGACATTCCAACTGTCACCGCTAAACAGGCTGCACAGCAACTAAAGACGTCAGAAGAAGCACCAGTAACACCCTGGTGGGGAGAAATCCATGTGGGAACTGCAACAACACCTGCCTACCAGATCCAAGGAGTACTTGAAGTGGCTCAGGATAGCCATGAAGCCTTCAGTAAGCATCCTCTGGACAATGGGAGAGCAAAAGACATTGAGCACACTATTCCCACTGGTACTCATCCTCCCATTAAGGAAAGACACAGGCCTATACCACCTGCCCTATACCAAGACGTGAAACAAATGGTCCACGACATGAAAGAGGCAAAAGTCATCCAAGAAAGTCACAGCCCCTGGGCTGCACCACTAGTTCTTGTCAGGAAGAAAGATGGCAACCTTCGCTTCTGTGTGGATTACAGAAAAATTAATAACATTACCCACAAGGATGCCTATCCTTTTCCAAGGATTGAAGAATCTCTGACAGCCCTGGGATCAGCTGCCTACTTCTCTACACTGGATCTCACAAGTGGTTACTGGCAAGTACCAATGTCTCCAGCTGATAGGGAGAAGACAGCCTTCACCAACCCAATGGGCTTATTCGAGTTCAATTGCATGCCCTTCGGACTGTGCAATGCTCCTGGAACATTCCAAAGGCTGATGGAAAGATGCCTAGGTCACAGGAACTTTGAGACTGTGCTCCTATACCTGGATGACGTCATAGTCTACTCCAAGTCCTATGAAGATCATCTCAAGCATCTAGCTGAAGTGTTCCAGGTCCTAACCAAAAATGGCTTAAAAATCAAACCCTCCAAGTGTCACCTCCTCCAACCTCAAGTCCAGTACTTGGGACATATAGTGAGCGCAGAAGGCATAAAGCCAGATCCTGAGAAGATAGCTGCTGTCCACAGTTGGCCTACACCTACCACTGTGAAGGAAGTAAGAAACTTTCTCGGATTTGCCGGGTACTACCGGAGATTCATTCCTCATTTTGCCCGCATCGCTGAACCGCTACAAGAACTCTTGAGGGGGCACCCTAAAGAACACTTGAAGAGGAGAATTCCCATTAACTGGAAAGAAGAACAAGAAATTGCCTTCCAGTTACTAAAAAGATTATTGACTGAACCACCCATTCTGGGCTACCCAGATTACAGCCTGCCCTTCCATCTTTACACAGATGCAACCAAGGACTTGGTGCAGTGCTGGCCCAACAACAAGGAGACAAAGAAAGAGTGATCGCCTATGCAAGTAGAGCACTCAAAGGAGCTGAAAGAAACGATCAGAACTATAGTTCCTTCAAGCTGGAGTTCCTTGCATTGGTCTGGGCCGTCACAGAGAAGTTTAAGGACTACCTTGCCGCTTCTTCCTTCACTGTCTTCACAGATAACAACCCGCTAGCACACCTGAACACCGCAAGGCTGGGAGCCTTAGAACAGAGATAGGCTTCACGATTAGCAAATTACAACTTCGTGGTCAAATACAGAACAGGCAAGTCCAACATCAATGCGGATGCCTTGTCCCGCCTGCCTACAGGAGAAGACCCGGAGAATCCTGATGATGAAAACTACAAAGAGGAAGTAGAGATGCCTGTATTCTACAACCGCTTTGCAGATCCTGATGCTACCAACAACAAAACCCAGGTACATTGTTCTTCCCAACAGGCCAAGAAGCAGTGATTGGAGATATCCTAGACTACCTGGATACCAAAAAAATACCCATTAGAATCCGCCGAGGCAACACAGACCCAGAACTACTTCGCCTTTGGAGACAAAGGAAACGTCTCTTTGAAGAGAATGGTCTGCTGCTGAGGAGAGTGCTGGATCCCATCACCAGTAATCGGCTGCACCAAATTGTCATCCCAAGGAGAGATGCCAAAGTTGTCCTTGAGGCATACCACAACAAGTCTGGACACTTTGGAGTTCAAAAGACAGAAGCTACAATTCGCAGAAGATTCTATTGGATCGGAATTAGAGGTGATGTCGAGAAATGGTGTCAAGAATGTACTGCTTGTGCCTTAGCAAGAGGAGAGAAGCCAAACCAAAAGGCCCCTCTGCATCCTATCGCGAGTCATCGACCGCTGGAGATCGTGGCCATCGACCATGTGAAAATGGAGCCAAGTAGAACAGGATACACCTATGCCATGACCATCATCGACCATTACACCAAATTCACAGTCGCAGTACCAGTAAAGGACTTGACAGCAAAGACCACCGCTGCAGTCTTCCTAAAAACTTTCCTTCTACCCTATGGCTGTCCTGAGAAGATCTTGACAGATAGAGGTTCTGCATTTGAATCCCAACTATTTCAGGAACTTTGTCAGCTGTACAACTGTAAGAAACTAAGAACAACCGCTTACCATCCCCAAGGAAATGGGTTGTGTGAGAAGATGAACCAGATTCTGATTGAGATGCTCAGAACTTTACCGCCTCATCAGAGAGCTGTCTGGCCAAATCATTTGCCTGAGTTGGTGTACATCTACAACAACACTATGCAAGCCTCCACAGGTTACACCCCATACTTCCTATTGTTCGGAAGACAAGGAAAGCTGCCTTCAGACATTTCATTGAATGTGTCCGTTCCAGATGACTTGAACCCTCTACCAACCACAGAGTGGGTGAGTGAACACCAAAGACGCATGGCTGATGCAAATGAAATTGTTGAAGCTTGGATGGAAGAAGCGAGAAAGAAGCAACAACATGATTATGACCAACATGCTAATGCTAAACCCTTTCAAGTTGGAGACCTTGTCTGGTTGAAAAACTTTCAAAGAACCAGCAAATTGGACACTAAGTGGGAAAGAATCCCTTATACCATCAAGGCTGTCCCATACCGAGGAACAGATATCTATGAGATCCAAAGAGATGGTAAACAACCGCAAATTGTCCACCGTAACAGGCTTAAACTGTGCCTACAAGATCAACAGTTGCCTACCATTGAACAGGAAATATCAATTGAAGAACCAGTTGCAATTGATCTACCAGAAGTAACTGAAGCTATTGAAGCAACAACTACTGAGTCCTCAACTCAAGAGCAACACTTGGACATAAAGAACCCACTGAGTTGGTGGTTTACCCCAATTTTGTCATTCCTTGCACCTGATCCTACACCTACAGTGTCTACAACTCACACAGAGGACAGATCACATCATGTACCTGCTGTTGTTGTACCTGAACCTGTCAGGAGATCAGAGAGAACCACTAAAGGAGTGAAACCAGTTCGCTATAGGGATTGAATATAATTGCAAGTAGGGAACAAGAAAGACTCTTATGTTCTAGAGCCCCTTCTTCATTTCTTCATTTATTCCTATCCAAGTTAGGCCGAAGCCTACCAACCCTTGTTACGTTCAAGAGGGAATATCCCCATAGACTCTGCCGTACCAGAGCCCCTCATATCCTAAGTGCCATAAACTGTTGGACACTGCCGCTCATCTTGACTTGAGACTTCTGCCCCTCATCTTCCAACTGTTACAGAAGAAATCTTCGCCCCTATTCCCCCTTCGAGAGTCAAGAATACAGGAATACAATGTTATTAAGATGTTTGCATTTCATGTTAACCCTTTTTACATCTTTTAGGCTGTTCATATCCAAGAAAACGACGAGGACGTCTTGTCTTAAGTCCGGGAGTATGCAGCATCCCAGAAGATACCCTTCTGGTTCCCTGTTATTTGTATGTCATGCATTGTATGTGTTTTACATGTCTTTATTATTTTTCACACAGTGTGCTGTTCACCAGCTGAAGAGAAGGATGAAGGTATCAGTGGGGAGCCACTAGAGGGTGCATTGTACATCTAGCATTGTTTGAAAAGGGGGTGGAGCCTGGCTACAGCCCTAGAGCCTCACTCTGACTCTGTCTCACAGTCTACACAGAGGAGTCGGGTCGTGTCTGTGAGGAGACAGACATGTCTGCTAGCTGCTCTGACACAGCAGATTAATACAATCCTTTCAACTGGCAACAGGTCTCAGCACCTGCAGCCCAATGCAAGAGGAGGAACAGTAAGGAGATTGTAACCAGCATATCATCTCTATCATCACCACAGCAAGTATTATTTAGCTGAAAAGCTGTCTGTCTGTTTCTGAGGAGAAGTCTATATAATATTGGGCCTCAGAACTCCTGCTGGCGCTGTTACCGGTTCTGCCGCACGCCACAATTAATATAAGAAGTGTCTATCAAGTCACTCAACTACAACCCTCATCACTGAGAAAAGTGAGTTCATTTATTACACACGCTGCTGGAAAAGTGAATGATTTCTAGATATAGCTGGACAATTGAAACCCTCATTGGTCACCCACTGGTCCCTTCTTCCCCTCAACTGCTGAAGTGGACAGAAGATAACGTGCCTCCATTTTGGAAGACTGTATAAAGTTCTTCAGTAAACGTGAGTTATTCAAATCCCCTGTGTCGTCTGGTCCGTGCACTGCATAACATCAAGGGCACCCCACATACCACCTTGCCAGGCGCACACATACTACTACCACCATCACGGGAGTTGCTACGGGGGAAAAGACTATCACCACCATCATCCATAGTGCAGCCCCCCTGTCACTGTGCCAGCTCGAGAAGGAGCGAGGGAGGAGAGGTAGAGATTCCTACAGATACCTCAGGCCTTACACCGTGCACTTCACTACTGCTCCCATCCTCCTGGGAAGCTCTTCCTCGTGGTTGCTGCACGTACATGTACGGCAAATGTCGGGAAGGGATTAATTTTTAATTTACCCTGATACACTCCGCACAGCTTATGCCCCTCATCTTTCCCTTCTGAGCCCTGCCGTGTGCCCAGGCAGCTAATAACAGCCACATGTAGGGTATTGCCGTACCCGGGAGAACCCACATTACATCTTATGGTGTGTATATCTCCAGTGGCACATGCTGGGCACACTATATCGGGCACGGACATGCCATATATATATAGAAAATTGCAAATCTCACTCTGCCCCATCTGCTGTGCATTATCTTTTACACAGTACCTGTGGGGTCAAAAGGCTCACTACACCTCTAGATGAATGTCTTAAGGGGTGTCGTTTTTAAAATGGGGTCACTTCTCAGGGGTTTCAACTGTACTGGTACCTCAGGGGCTTCTGCATACATGACTTAGCACCAGAAAAACTCCAGTAGGCCAAATGGTGGTCCTTTCCTTCTGAGCCCTCCCATGGGCCCAAACGGCAGTTTATCACCACAAATGGGGTATTGCCGCACCAAGGACAAATTGGGCAACAATGGGGTATTTTGTTTCCTGTGAAAATAAGAAATTTTGATAAAAAATGACATCTTATTGTTCTACACACAGGTATCCAGGCTACCAGGACTACTATTATGGGTAACCCAGGAGATAGGGAGATAAAAAATGGAATATCCGAGGGCGCAGCTGTACTGGAAATGGCTTTTATTTGTACAACAACAACAACAATGTGTTTCAAGGCCGTACCGGCCTCTTCGTCAGGTTAGGTACAAGTGTTAGGTCTATTCATGATGACTGTGCATTTATAGCTGGCCTAGGAATCAGTACCGGGTTAAGTTACAGGTCAAAGGTCAAAGGTCAATTGTGTAAGCAAGGTACGGCAGTGAGGTATAAAAATAAAAATTATTCATTTAGAAACAAAACAGTTTTTCATTCATATTAAAGGTATAGACAAAGATACAAAACAAGGATCGTAGGTTCAAAAATATGAATAAGCATTTTTTTACAGAATGATAATAATATAAAAATAATAATATTAAATAAAACAATGATTAAAAAACATTAATGACAATATGTATAAAAGTATGTATAAAAAGATCATAGATGCATTTCAAGTGGAATGTCTCCGCAGTGTGTTTATTCGTTAGTTGTAGTATGAAGTTTTTTATTATTGTTTTGTATTTTCAATTTAAAACATCGTTTATTCCAAACTGTCAGTGGTGTGTATCATCGTCCTGGTGATATGACGCTCCTAGGTATGAGTCATATTAGCAAAGTGCGGTAATGAAGTGTGTAAGTTGTTCCCTATCAGAGAGCAGACCCGTTTTACATTAATATTCAAAATTAGTGCAAAAAGATAGAATAAGCATCTCATATATAATCATGGAAAAAGTGATTTAGAAACATGTAGAAATATATGTAGAAATATATACAAAAGCCTATTAGAGATGGAGCATCTTTGAAATGTGTATTTATTCAATGGGGGTGTTTATTTTTTGTTTATATGTACTTCAAATGTTTGGTGCTTATATTTTAGAGTATCGTTCTTTCAGAGCTGTCAGTGGTGTGTATCGTTGTCATGGTGATTTGACGCTCCTGGGTATGAGTCATTCATGCAGAGAGCGCTGCTGCCGACTCAGAGAAGGGAGCCGTGCGGTCCGAGGAAGATTGATCGGAACAAGAATACACAGCAGCCACGGGTGAGAGAATTGCCTGTATTATAGCGCACAAATGTTGGTATATTCGTTTGTATATATATATATAGGATGATTCCTATATATGTTGCTCTTAGGGTTGTGAAAACGGAGTTACATAATGGTCTCTGTTACTTCATTGAGACCTGTTGGTTTTAATGTCTTGAGTTTATACATCCAGAAGATTTCTCTTCTGCAAAGAATATTATAACGGTCTCTTTGGTTTTCCTTAATGTGATCGATCGGGGTGATGGTGAAGCAGTTAAAATCACTATCATGTGCTAGTGTGCAATGTCTGGATATACTGTGGAGTAAAAATTTCTTTTTGCAGTTGGATCTATGTTTGTTTAATCGACAATGTAAGGGTTGGATTGTTCTTCCCACGTATTGAACTCCACATTTACAGTTTATGAGATAAATCACGAATTTTGACTGACAGTTTAAGTTTTCATTGATGTTAAATACTTTTCCTGTTTGTTGAGACCGGAAAGTGTGTGTTTTATCAGTAATCGATTGACAGCACAGGCACCTAGTTGTTCCGCATTTAAAGCTGCCTATTTCAGATGATTGATTCTGTTGTTGTATTTTCCATTTAGAATTGTCTTTTATTCCTGAGAGGTTCACTCTACTTGGGGCTAGGATGTTTTTAATAGTTCTCGCTCTTCTGAAAGTAGTTATAGCTTTTGCTGGTAGAATTTTCTGAAGAAAGGGATCAGTTTGGAGTACATGCCAGTGTTTGTTGAGAATGTCTCCTATTCTTTTGTATGATGTATTGTATTGTGTAATGAAGTTAAAACCAAAGTTCATAGTTGTTTTGCTATGTTCTTGTGTGGTTATTTGGTCACTAGTAGATGGTTGTGGAAGACAGTCCTCCTGGTTGAGAATTTCAGTTTTTTTATAGGCATCAGTTAAAAGTGTCTTTGGATAGCCTTTCTCCTTAAGGCGTTTGTATAATATTCGACTCTGTTTCTTGAAATCTGTTTTAAGTGTACAGTTTTTTCTTATTCTCTTGTATTGGCTATAAGGGATGTTCTTGAGCCATTTTGGGTGGTGTCCACTGTTAAAATTCAGGTAGCTATTAGTATCCACTTTTTTAAAATGGGTACGTGTGATGAAATTATTCCCTGATGCAATTATTGATAAATCTAGAAAATCTATCTCTTTTTCTTGTATGTTGGATGTGAATGTGATACCCCAATTATTATCGTTAAGGGAGTGACAAAAATTTTTGGCACTTGTTTGGTCACCATTCCATATGATAAAGAGGTCGTCTATGTATCTTTTGTATAATAAAATGTGATCCATTGCCCAGGGGTGTTTCCAAATAAAATGATCTTCGAAAGCGCCCATAAAAATGTTGGCGTAGCTTGGTGCTACCCTAGTACCCATTGCCGTGCCCTTCACCTGGTGATATATAGTTTCGTCAAAGGAGAATACGTTGTTTTTAAGGATGAATTCCATACTTTTACAGAAAAAATGGATTTGAGGTGGTTGAAGGTCAATGTCCCTTTCCAGGGTGTTTCTAAGGTTTTTGAGACCTAGAGAGTGTTCAATGTTGCTGTACAGAGCACTTACATCTAGGGTGATGAGTAAATTGTTTTTAGAGGGTATCAGGCGGAGTTCACTAATAAGCTGAGTAGAGTCTTTTAGATAACTTGGTAAAGTTACTACATATTTTTGAAAGCACAGGTCTAGGTAGTGGGACAAGTGACAGGTGGGTGATTGCATTCCAGAAATAATTGGTCTGCCTGGGGGATTTTTGGGGTCTTTGTGGATTTTGGGTAGGTGATAGTAGAATGGTAGATTGATATTTTTAGGTGTGAGGTAGTTCTTTTCATTTTTGTTTAGGATTTTATCTGTGAATGCTTGGTCTATCAACACTTTTAGACGTTTAGTAATGTCTTCAATGGGGTTAAAGTCAAGGTTGTTATAATAATTAGTGTCAGATAGGATTTTTAGTGCTTCAGAATAATAGTCAAGTGTGTTCTGGATCACTGTCCCTCCACCTTTGTCAGCAGATCTTATTACAATTAAATTGTTTTCTTTGAGGTTTTTCAGGGCTCGTTTTTCATTCGAGGTGAGGTTATTTTTATACGGAAATTTGTGTTGTTCGAGATTTTCCAAATCTCTACAAACTAAGTGATGAAAGGTGTTGATGAAATTACCCTGGTTGGCTATGGGATAAAATTTCGATGGGGGTTTTAGATTAGTATGTTTAAAAATTACCGGTGTTTCATTCTGTGAATCCACCTCAATAACTGTGTCGACGTTATTTTTGGTGTTATCAGCTTTATGGGTTGTCAGTTGGAAGTGTCTTTGGAGAGTGAGCTTTCTAGTGAAACGGTGTAGGTCAATAAATAAATTAAAACCATTTGTTCCAGTGGTTGGACAGAAAGAGAGGCCTTTGTTAAGAAGAGATATTTCTGTTGTATTTAAAATGTGGTCAGAGAGGTTAAAAATGGACATATATGGTATCGGGGAAGTTAGTGGTATTCTCTTTTTCTTTTTGCCTCCCCGGGTTCCTCTATAACGTTTTTTCGTTTTTTTGGGCGGAAAAAATCGTTTATGGTCAATTGTAGGGGATTGGAGACTGGGGTAATTTCTAAAAAAGAGGAAGAAGCATTTCCTAATGAAGCAATATTTTCTACATCAGAGGAAGAGGCTGTTTCCTCTGGAATTGCGGTACATATAGCAGGGGTTAGAAATGGAACGGACATAGTGGAACCAACTTTTGTATTATCAATCGTGGTCATGGTACTTGGGGATAAAGGTAGATCCAGAACAAATGCTCGTTCATTGACAAGTGTACTATTATCGGATTCCATGTTGTTATCAGATTCCATATTAATAACTGTATTGGTGGATAAATCATTCGATGTGTTGTGTATTGTAAAAATGGATAGGTCTAGGGAGTCAATTGGTGAGGATATGGCTGCCTGTTCCCTTATTGTGTTCGATTTTTGGATGGGGGTGGAATTTGTATTTATTTTTTGTGTTTCTAAATTAGTAACGTTCATTACCTGTTTTACCGTTTTGTTTGCTTTGATGTATTTGCTGTTTAAGAAAAGTCTATTTGATTTGTTGTGTGCCATTCTGTGGTCTTCATTTGTTTTTGATGAATGTATTGGCAATAGCCGTTGTTGGGTGTTTTTTGGGGTGTCAACTCGTTTAAGGTGGTGTTGTGGTATTGGTTTATTCCAGGTTCTAATCTGGTTTGATAGATAGTCTAATCTATCTCGGTTTAGTTTGATGGCTTTTCTCTCAATAAGGTCTTGCTCAAGTCGGAAAATTCGATTGGTAATGTTGTGATTAATGATATGAAAATCATGGTGTAAAGAAAAGGGTTTGAGTAGCTTTATAGTCGTTTCTAGACCTATCCATTTTTACAATACACAACACATCGAATGATTTATCCACCAATACAGTTATTAATATGGAATCTGATAACAACATGGAATCCGATAATAGTACACTTGTCAATGAACGAGCATTTGTTCTGGATCTACCTTTATCCCCAAGTACCATGACCACGATTGATAATACAAAAGTTGGTTCCACTATGTCCGTTCCATTTCTAACCCCTGCTATATGTACCGCAATTCCAGAGGAAACAGCCTCTTCCTCTGATGTAGAAAATATTGCTTCATTAGGAAATGCTTCTTCCTCTTTTTTAGAAATTACCCCAGTCTCCAATCCCCTACAATTGACCATAAACGATTTTTTCCGCCCAAAAAAACGAAAAAACGTTATAGAGGAACCCGGGGAGGCAAAAAGAAAAAGAGAATACCACTAACTTCCCCGATACCATATATGTCCATTTTTAACCTCTCTGACCACATTTTAAATACAACAGAAATATCTCTTCTTAACAAAGGCCTCTCTTTCTGTCCAACCACTGGAACAAATGGTTTTAATTTATTTATTGACCTACACCGTTTCACTAGAAAGCTCACTCTCCAAAGACACTTCCAACTGACAACCCATAAAGCTGATAACACCAAAAATAACGTCGACACAGTTATTGAGGTGGATTCACAGAATGAAACACCGGTAATTTTTAAACATACTAATCTAAAACCCCCATCGAAATTTTATCCCATAGCCAACCAGGGTAATTTCATCAACACCTTTCATCACTTAGTTTGTAGAGATTTGGAAAATCTCGAACAACACAAATTTCCGTATAAAAATAACCTCACCTCGAATGAAAAACGAGCCCTGAAAAACCTCAAAGAAAACAATTTAATTGTAATAAGATCTGCTGACAAAGGTGGAGGGACAGTGATCCAGAACACACTTGACTATTATTCTGAAGCACTAAAAATCCTATCTGACACTAATTATTATAACAACCTTGACTTTAACCCCATTGAAGACATTACTAAACGTCTAAAAGTGTTGATAGACCAAGCATTCACAGATAAAATCCTAAACAAAAATGAAAAGAACTACCTCACACCTAAAAATATCAATCTACCATTCTACTATCACCTACCCAAAATCCACAAAGACCCCAAAAATCCCCCAGGCAGACCAATTATTTCTGGAATGCAATCACCCACCTGTCACTTGTCCCACTACCTAGACCTGTGCTTTCAAAAATATGTAGTAACTTTACCAAGTTATCTAAAAGACTCTACTCAGCTTATTAGTGAACTCCGCCTGATACCCTCTAAAAACAATTTACTCATCACCCTAGATGTAAGTGCTCTGTACAGCAACATTGAACACTCTCTAGGTCTCAAAAACCTTAGAAACACCCTGGAAAGGGACATTGACCTTCAACCACCTCAAATCCATTTTTTCTGTAAAAGTATGGAATTCATCCTTAAAAACAACGTATTCTCCTTTGACGAAACTATATATCACCAGGTGAAGGGCACGGCAATGGGTACTAGGGTAGCACCAAGCTACGCCAACATTTTTATGGGCGCTTTCGAAGATCATTTTATTTGGAAACACCCCTGGGCAATGGATCACATTTTATTATACAAAAGATACATAGACGACCTCTTTATCATATGGAATGGTGACCAAACAAGTGCCAAAAATTTTTGTCACTCCCTTAACGATAATAATTGGGGTATCACATTCACATCCAACATACAAGAAAAAGAGATAGATTTTCTAGATTTATCAATAATTGCATCAGGGAATAATTTCATCACACGTACCCATTTTAAAAAAGTGGATACTAATAGCTACCTGAATTTTAACAGTGGACACCACCCAAAATGGCTCAAGAACATCCCTTATAGCCAATACAAGAGAATAAGAAAAAACTGTACACTTAAAACAGATTTCAAGAAACAGAGTCGAATATTATACAAACGCCTTAAGGAGAAAGGCTATCCAAAGACACTTTTAACTGATGCCTATAAAAAAACTGAAATTCTCAACCAGGAGGACTGTCTTCCACAACCATCTACTAGTGACCAAATAACCACACAAGAACATAGCAAAACAACTATGAACTTTGGTTTTAACTTCATTACACAATACAATACATCATACAAAAGAATAGGAGACATTCTCAACAAACACTGGCATGTACTCCAAACTGATCCCTTTCTTCAGAAAATTCTACCAGCAAAAGCTATAACTACTTTCAGAAGAGCGAGAACTATTAAAAACATCCTAGCCCCAAGTAGAGTGAACCTCTCAGGAATAAAAGACAATTCTAAACGGAAAATACAACAACAGAATCAATCATCTGAAATAGGCAGCTTTAAATGCGGAACAACTAGGTGCCTGTGCTGTCAATCGATTACTGATAAAACACACACTTTCCGGTCTCAACAAACAGGAAAAGTATTTAACATCAATGAAAACTTAAACTGTCAGTCAAAATTCGTGATTTATCTCATAAACTGTAAATGTGGAGTTCAATACGTGGGAAGAACAATCCAACCCTTACATTGTCGATTAAACAAACATAGATCCAACTGCAAAAAGAAATTTTTACTCCACAGTATATCCAGACATTGCACACTAGCACATGATAGTGATTTTAACTGCTTCACCATCACCCCGATCGATCACATTAAGGAAAACCAAAGAGACCGTTATAATATTCTTTGCAGAAGAGAAATCTTCTGGATGTATAAACTCAAGACATTAAAACCAACAGGTCTCAATGAAGTAACAGAGACCATTATGTAACTCCGTTTTCACAACCCTAAGAGCAACATATATAGGAATCATCCTATATATATATATACAAACGAATATACCAACATTTGTGCGCTATAATACAGGCAATTCTCTCACCCGTGGCTGCTGTGTATTCTTGTTCCGATCAATCTTCCTCGAACCGCACGGCTCCCTTCTCTGAGTCGGCAGCAGCGCTCTCTGCATGAATGACTCATACCCAGGAGCGTCAAATCACCATGACAACGATACACACCACTGACAGCTCTGAAAGAACGATACTCTAAAATATAAGCACCAAACATTTGAAGTACATATAAACAAAAAATAAACACCCCCATTGAATAAATACACATTTCAAAGATGCTCCATCTCTAATAGGCTTTTGTATATATTTCTACATATATTTCTACATGTTTCTAAATCACTTTTTCCATGATTATATATGAGATGCTTATTCTATCTTTTTGCACTAATTTTGAATATTAATGTAAAACGGGTCTGCTCTCTGATAGGGAACAACTTACACACTTCATTACCGCACTTTGCTAATATGACTCATACCTAGGAGCGTCATATCACCAGGACGATGATACACACCACTGACAGTTTGGAATAAACGATGTTTTAAATTGAAAATACAAAACAATAATAAAAAACTTCATACTACAACTAACGAATAAACACACTGCGGAGACATTCCACTTGAAATGCATCTATGATCTTTTTATACATACTTTTATACATATTGTCATTAATGTTTTTTAATCATTGTTTTATTTAATATTATTATTTTTATATTATTATCATTCTGTAAAAAAATGCTTATTCATATTTTTGAACCTACGATCCTTGTTTTGTATCTTTGTCTATACCTTTAATATGAATGAAAAACTGTTTTGTTTCTAAATGAATAATTTTTATTTTTATACCTCACTGCCGTACCTTGCTTACACAATTGACCTTTGACCTTTGACCTGTAACTTAACCCGGTACTGATTCCTAGGCCAGCTATAAATGCACAGTCATCATGAATAGACCTAACACTTGTACCTAACCTGACGAAGAGGCCGGTACGGCCTTGAAACACATTGTTGTTGTTGTTGTACAAATAAAAGCCATTTCCAGTACAGCTGCGCCCTCGGATATTCCATTTTTTATCTCCCTATCTCCTGGATCTACATAGTGGATTTTTACCAATCTTCAAACCGGAATTTGGGCTGCAACTGTCTCTACCTAAGTCTAACTTGGACACGCACCTTGGGATGTTATGCTCCGAGCATAACAACATCAGGTCAGCACAATTGACCACTTTTTTCCTTTTGTTCTCACCTAATACAGGCTCATGCACTATGTGCGCTTTGTTTCCTTTTTCCCTATAGCGTACTATTATGGGTAAGGCTATCTGAGTTATTAATGTTGGGAGTATTTTACTCTAGAAAACACCCTTTGGACACTTCTGTCCTTAACAAAACAGCTCACACTCAAACAACTAACGTTATATACGATAGCACACTGCCCTATTCATATGTCCTTAATATAAGGACTTTAAACACACCATACACTTGGTTTTCCTACTTACCTGTGTTCATATCATATAGAGTCTCTCCACTCATGTACCTTTTTAACATGTATGTTTTTATATGTATTTAATAAAAAAAATTATTCTTTTCATATATACTTGGCTCTATACTCTGTTTCTTGTGTGTGTATAGGGTTTAAGTAGAGTATAACAGAGAATTCCCAGCATTATCATTCCCTTACCCCCCTACAACATTACGAATTATATTCACTTGGGACTGGTGTTGTTTTATTAAATTTCTTTTGATTCTCTTGATTTTTTTTGCTGTTTTTGACATTCCACTATGTTCTGCATAAAGCTTAGTGTCAGCTGTACTGTGACTTCTTTATCATAACGGAGCCATACCAGGCCCTTATACACCCTATATGCTTCCCCAATAGAATCCATAAAACATAAAAGGGCCGAGCAGTGCTCCGGGGTCTTTTCGCTAATCACTCTAGCTAGAATCGCAAATGAAAACGTTCACCATATTAACCAATTGGTAAACATTTGCGGAATCAGGAGATAACACCTTTTCTCCTCCTCCTTCTTTTATGCTCTAGCCCCTCTTCCCCTGATCCAGATAGAACTTCTCCAAGGGGAGGAGGGAGAACATCTCCACATACTCATCCTTCCCTATTTGTTTCCTGACCTCCTGCTTAAGATGGGCACCGATCCCTCGAAGCAGACATACACAGCCAAGTTATCCCTGTTTACCTAATTAGGTGTCTCAGTCTGGACTGAGACCGCAACCGCCTCATAACTCACCGGAAGAGGGTTAACAAGGGAAAATGTTTTTACAGGACCGCCCACGCGAAAACCTGGGATGGACCCGCACCCTTCACCAGGGAACCGCCCACCATGTTCAGCAGGCACACCACTGAGTCCCTCAGGCATCTGCACACGCCTCCTGCTGTGTTACCCCACAGCCCCTAGCGGCAGGGGGCAAATCTGACCTAAACAATAATGGCACCAAGCACCAATAGTGATGCTTTTGAAAAGTATCAAAAAACTTTATTAAATATAGAGGACAAATGAATAAAAAGTGTCACACAATAGATATAGCAACATCTCCAGAGTGAAATACACAGGGTGAACACATGCCCATAACAATACGGATACATCTTATTTATAAAGTGTATAGTGCTAAGCAATATATATGAAATAAGGATATATATACCATATATAATATAAATTGTCTTTACAATACTGCAGGATGGACAAGGACATGGACAAGAAGCTAAATACAAGTAGTGATGGTCCTAGGATAGGTGCAACACATGTTCAAAAGAGTACAGCATATGAAATAACATGCCTCAATATATACCCATCTATATGACACAACCGGGATGGCGCCAACCACGACGCACGTTTCGGCACAGCCTTCATCTGGGGGTGACATCATCTCCTAACAGGTATAATATAATAATATATATATTATATAATATATTATTATATTATATAATATAATATAAATTTCGGTATAATAATGATACAACAGTAAACTGGAGATGACCGTCCAACACTGCGAATTTAACCCCTTAATGACAATACGCCTTTTCATGGTGGTCATTAACCCCTTAATGACCAGCCTATTTTGGACCTTAATGACCAAGCCATTTTTTAAGTTTTTCCATCGTCGCATTCCAAGAGCTATAACGTTTTTATTTTTGCAGCGACATAGCTGTATAAGGTCTTGTTTTTTGCGGGACAAGTTGTACTTTTCAATAGCACCATTTTGGGGGACATATTATTTATTGATTAACTTTTTAGTTTCAATGATATTTATTGCATTTTTTGCAAAGAAATGTGCAGATTTTGAACATTACATTTTCTTAGCTCAAATTACATTTAGACAGGTTGATAATACGTTTATCATATGTACAAAACATCCGCATATATAATATGAACTCTCGTTTATATTTCAGAAAATGCAGATAAATCACTTGAGTTCCAGTATAAAAGTAACCAAAACAGTAAACAAAATAGGATTAGAACTACACCAGTTTTTTACATTACTTGTGTACTTACGGTACCTATTGCTTTACATACATAATTTACCCCCTTCTCAGTTAAGCTTGTAGTAAGAACTATGGTTCCACAACTTCCATCTCGTATCAAATGTATCATACGTAAAATTACCATATGCAATAATTTTCTCGTATGCATGAGATGTATTAATCAGCTCCACTAGTTCCGATAAGAGAGGGGTTGTATTGGTCTTCCAATAACGAGTTAAGACCAGCTTAGCCATAGTCAATATTTTACATACTATGACCCTAGCATGTGGAGGAATTTCTTCCATCTGGAGGAATAGTAGGGCTTTCTGTGGTGACATATGAATCCCACTCCCCAGTAACTCTCTCAAGAGGGCAAATACGTCTTTCCAATATTCTCCAATGACAGGGCATTCCCATAGTATATGAATCAGTGTACCCTTATGGTTGCAATTTCTCCAACATAGGGCTGGGGTTTGGGGAAACATCTGTTGGAGTCGATCAGGTGTATAGTACCACCATAAGGCGGTTTTAATCGCTGCTTCTGCATGAGACGCACATGATAAGGAGGTATGTGTGAGTTTAAAGGCCTTTAACCATTCTTTGTCTGTGAAACCGGTTCCCAAGTCTCTCTCCCACATTTTAATACGGTAGGTTTTGACAAATATAGCTTGAGTATCGATTGAATCATATATATATTTAAGACCCTTGAGATTTCTGTTTAACCCCCCAAATATTGTATGGTTGTATACAGATTCCAGATTACCATGACTACTCAGGAAGTGTCTAATTTGGAAGTATTTATATAGGTCTCGTGCAGGGATTGAGTATTTGGATTTCAGATATGAAAAGTCTACTAGCTGATTATTTTGGAAGAGTTTTGCTATATCCGTTATACCTCCTTTTTTCCATATAGAAATATTCAAGTCTGAAATAGCCAACTCCAAGAAGTCTATGGGTATGAATGATTTGGGCATAGGAAGACTTTCTTTAGAATATGTATGCAAATATTTCCAGCAATGTAGAGCGACTATAGTGAGCGGGGATAGGTCTAATTGGCAAGGTAAGTCCCAGTATTGAAGAAATAAAAGTGCCTTTAGTGAAACCGGGGAAATACAAGAAGGCTCGATATGAACCCAAGGTTTCGCGTTTACAGTTTTCCACCAAGCGGAAATTTGAGCTACTACCGTGGCTATGTAATATCTATGAATATTCGGGATTCCCATTCCCCCTAGCTTCCTATCTCTGGTCAATATGTGAAATGCAATTCTGGGTTTCCTCTTAGCCCACACAAATTGTGATAATATTTTCTGGATTTGTTGAAAAAATTTCTTGGGAAGGTGTATGGGCAGGGTGCGGAATAGATATAAGAGTTTCGGGAGTAAAAGCATTTTAAAGGAAGCGATCCTTCCAATCCAGGAGATCTCACATTTTTGCAGTCTATTAGCTTCATTTTTTATGTCATTGAGGAGTGGTGTGTAGTTATTTACATACAAAGACTCATGTTTGGGAGTCAAATGAAGTCCCAAATATGATATTTCTACCATCCTCCAATCTAACCGATGCTTGTTTTGTAAGAAATGTAACTTGGACGGGGATAAACACAAAGGGAGGATTTGTGATTTTTGGGTGTTGAGTTTATAAAGGGAGATATTACCAAATAATTGTATACATTCTAGGACTGCCGCCAGGGAAGACTCCGGATGTGACAAAGACAAAAGTATGTCGTCTGCAAATAGTGAGATAGTGTGAGTTAGCGGACCTACCTGTATTCCATGGATTTTTTCATGCATTCTAAGCATCTGAGCCAAGGGTTCCATAGCCAATATAAATATGAGGGGGGATAGCGGACAACCCTGTCTCGTACCGTTTGTGATTTTAAAATCTTCTGATAAGACCCCGTTTGTAAATACCTTTGCAGACGGGTGGGAGTACAGGGCTTGGATTGCAGTGGAAATCTCTACCTTGAACCCCATATTATCTAGCACTTTAAATGCATAGGTCCAATGAATCCGGTCAAATGCCTTCTCTGCATCTAATGCAAGTAATACAGATGGTATTTTATGTTTATCAATATGATGTAAAAGACTCACTATCCTCCTGGTGTTATCCGAAGCCTGTCAGCCTTTGACAAATCCGACTTGATCTTCTTGAATTAAGGCAGGGAGTAGGGAGGCTAACCTGTTTGCCAAAAGTTTTGCATACATCTTAATATCTGTATTTAACAGAGATATGGGTCTGAAATTCTGTGGGACATCCGGAGACTTCCCTGGTTTAGGTATCGTCACAATCAATGCCATCTGATTTTCTCGAGGGAGCGATCCCGAGGACATAGCTTTCTGAAAAAAATTGTTAAGAACAGGTGTTAGAATATCTTGGAACGTTTTATAATAATCGTTAGTCAACCCATCTGGGCCAGGGGATTTACCGGAAGGAGATCCACGGATGATATCTTTTATCTCAGATTCCGAGATTGGGGCATTTAGGTTGGAGAGTTGGAGAGGTGACAAGTGAGGAAGTGTGATATGCCTTAAAAAATTCTCAATTTCTAATGGAGTCGGATGAGCCGTGAATGGGTCCTCTTTCAAGTTATATAGTGACGAATAGTATATTTTAAACTGATCAGCTATATCTTTAGGATGCATAATTTTGTGTTTAGTGTGAGGATCGATCAAAAAGGGAATTCTGGATTTCCTAGTTTGAATTTTGAGTCTAGCGGCCAACAGTTTACTTGCTTTGTTATTTTGTGAGTAATATGTGGCTTTCGTTTTCCTAAGAGATTTCTCATATTCCATTAGTAAACATTTTCGCATTTCTTGTCTAAGTCGAAAAAGCTGAGCCGCATAACTCTGAGACGGGGCTGATTTATTCAATGCCTCTATTTTATGTATGTCTTCCGTCAGTGACACCAGTTTTGCTAACCTTTGCTTCTTAACAATATGTCCGAGGCGGATCAAGGAGCCTTGTATAAATGCTTTATGAGCATTCCAAAGGGTATCTATATTAATATCAGGGGTGTCGTTAGTCTGGAAGTACTCCTTAAGGTCTCGTTCAAGTTCTCCCTTGTATTTACCATGGGACAAAAGGAAAGAGCTACATCGCCACAAGTAAGTCTGATTGACGCTATGTCTTTCGTCAAGTTTTATCATCAAGGTCGCATGATCAGACCACGTGATATCTTGAATCTGCGTCTCTTTTGACAGGAGTAATACCTCTTTATCTACGATAAACATATTGATGCGTGAGTAGCTGTTATCAGGCTGTGAATAAAAGGAGAAATCCGCCTCAGAGCCATGTTGTAGGCGCCATACATCATACAATTCTCTATTCCAACATAGATCTTTCAGGTATGTCTGGGACAATCTATTTTTGGAAGTAGAGTCAATTGAGGCATCCATCACTGTGTTAAAATCTCCACATATAAGTAATTTCCCCTCTTTACATTTATCTAGAATTCTGAAAATGTGATGGAAAAATCTAGTTTGGTGTCTGTTAGGAGCATACAGATTCACCAATGTGTATTTAACGTTATTAAGCAGACATATAATCACTACATATCTTCCTTCCGGGTCTATGTGTGTTTGAAGCATTTGAAAGGCTACAGTATTTTTGACTGCTATCAGGACGCCTCTAGATTTAGTGGGAGAATGTGACTGATATATGTCAGGAAATAATCGATGTTTTATGCGATCAGCATCTTTCTTCAAGAGGTGTGTCTCCTGTATACACAAAACATCACACATCTTAGATTTGGCCTCTCTCCACATATGAGCTCGTTTCTGAGGGCTATTCAGGCCGTTTACATTCAAGGACATAATTGAGATAACCATTATACCGTATGTATATATGCTAGCATCGTACCTAATCTCCGAACATACATATCTAAAAGAAATTGCCCCTTTCCTCGCCTAGTATAGGGCTCCCTGAGTTTCATATAGCAAGGCATATGTAAAGCAAACATGTAAGCACTGGTTAGGATTTTGATTGTAAACAACAGGTGCACAGGGAAAAAGAACAAGATAGAAACAACAACATAAAGTAACATCGAACCAAATTTCAGGGACGGACGAAGTATCTCGTTGTCCCGTGGGTCTGGGGTAGAGCAGTCCATCCGATACCGAACTCCAATGGCCGCCCGCCGGAATCTCTAATGGCTAACGAAGACCGTAAGAACAAGAGAGAGTCTAAGGACATGCGCTGAATTCCTTATTACAGCCATCCAGGCCTCAATCCCAGCAATCAGCGGGGTAGTCTCCCACGTTGGCCAGCTGTTCTCCATTCCTCTCTGATATGTTGTGGAGCGCCCAGAAATGGTGGTTTAGGAGGAGAAACGACAATGTTCCATTTTCTCAGAAGGGTAACGCCATCCGATACCGATTTAATTATGTGAGACGAATTTTCGTATGAGACCATGAGGCGAACCGGAAAACCCCACCTATAAGGGATGTTATGATCTCTTAACGCCAAAGTGATCGGGTGTAGTTGTCTGCGTAGTTGCAGATAGATCTGAGTATACTGATATCTCTTTAAATTTTGCTGGGATAGCTGATTCTTTCCTAGAGGCATATAAAAATCTCTCTTTGATGTGAAAAAAATGCACTCTGGCCAGTACATCTCGGGGTATGGGTTCCGCTAGATGTTTAGGCTTAGGTATTCTATGTACTCGATCTATGATTAGGTCTTGCGAAGAACAAGTTGGGAGCAGAGCTTGAATAAAGTCCTGAACATATTGATTTAGATCTTTTGGTGCAATATTTTCCGAGATGCCTCTGAATTTGAGATTATTACGTCTGGATCTATCTTCCAAATCTGCTGTTTTTGCTTTTACTTGAGACAGGTCATTTTCTAGGTCATAGTGGGCATCAATAAGAGAGTTATGAGATGAGGTGATTTCACTCATTTTCGTTTCTACATGCTGCACTCTATGTTCCACTGCTGCAACAGCGGTAGCCAAGGGGTTAATGAGCTCAGCCATGCCTGCATGAAGTGAGTGTTGTAAAGCCTGCAACATGGTCTTGAGCATAGCTTCTGTTACAGGGTTGGAGGATGAGGGCAATTAATCAAGGACTTGCCCAAGTATAGAGGTAACAGATATATTAGCTCCTACCATGTCCTGTGTATCGTCCGGGTCATATACTGTCTCCCTTGGTGTCTCAGGGGTTCTGGGTGCCGGGGAAGATGGCGCCGAGAAGGCCAGCCCACGTGGTGATGCAGGGCTATGTGGAGAGGTGCGCTCTCTCAGAGAGATTGCATCTCTGAATGCTCTTGTGTGCGCATTCCTCCCCTCTGCAAGCAGACTAACCTCCGATGCTGGCACTGATCTGCTTCTTCTCGGCAGCTGCTCTTCCATCTCTCTCCTCGGGGTTTGTTGGTACGGCTCAGAGGTGAGTGAGCTAGCCTGTGTGTCGGAGGCCATTTCCTCCCTGTCTTCCTCTGGTCGCCTTGGATAGTAAAAGTCCGTCAATTTTACCGGTTTCGTCACCGGTTTTCTTTTCCTCGGCATCTCCCTTCTGTGCTTGTATGTTTAGTTTGCGTCCTCTCTCATTCCTCGGTGCTAAACAGCTAGTTTTCAGTGCTTCATGCCGGAGCCGAAGTATCAAGCGGCCATCAGGTTCAGCTGCCAAGCCACGCCCCCTATTGATTAACTTATATTAACTTTTATTTGGGGGGAAATAGAAAAAAACGGAAATTTTGCCACTCTTTTTCGCGTCTTATATCTACGCCGTTTACCGTGTGATATAAATAACACAATAACTTTATTCAGCGGGTTGTTACGATTGCAACGATACCAAATTTGTATAGTTTTTGTATGTTTTACTACTTTTACACAGTAAAAACGCTTTTTTTTCAAAATTATTTGTTTTTGTGTCTCCATGTTTGAAGAGCCGTAACGTTTTTATTTTTTCGCCGATACGGTTGTATGAGGGCTTTTTTTTTGCGGGAAGACTTGTAGTTTTTATTGGTACCATTTTGGAGTAGATGAGACTTTTTGATCACTTTTTATCACATTTTTTTAAAGTCAGGATTCACAGAAAACAGCAATTTTTCCATAGTTTTTTATTAAATTTTTTACGGCGTTCACCGTGCGGGTTAAATAATGTTATAGATTTATAGTCGGGGTCGTTACGGACGCGGCGATACCAAAATAACTTTTTTACTTTATTTTGTTTTTTTAATAGTAAAGCAGTTTGTAAGGGGAACAGCTGGGATTTTCATTTTTTTTCACATTTTTTTTATTTATTAACATTATTAAACTTTTTTTTCACTTTTTTACTAGTCCCACTAGGGGACTATAATATGCAATTCTGCGATCACTATTATAATACACTGCAATACTTTTGTATTGCAGTGTATTATGCCTGTCCGTTTAAAACGGACAGGCATCTGCTAGGTCATGCCTGCGGCATGATCTAGCAGGCATTCACTCCAGGCAGACCTGGGGGCCTTTATTAGACTCCCAGGTGCCATTGGAGACACAGACACTCGGCGATCGTATCGCCGGGTGTCGGTGGGGGAGAGAGGGAGCTCCCTCCCTCTCTCCAAAACCACTCAGATGCGGTGCTCGCTATTGAGCACCGCATCTGAGAGGTTAAACGGGTGAGATCGATACTAATTTCGATCTCACCCGGCAGAGCAGGGACGCTCCCAGCCCTCAGCTGCCTCTAGCAGCTGAGAGCAGGGAGATTTGACAGCTCCCTGCTCTGTAAACTTATTCCGATGCCGCAACGTAAAAAGTCTATGGCATCGGAATAAGGCCCGTTCGTGACCGACGTAGAAACACGATGGGCCGGTCACTAACGTGTTAAAGGGGTTCTCTGGAAAAAACTTTATGGTCTCATGTTTACTTGATAAAGTGGTTCTGTTTCCACTAAACGCGTTGTACCTCAAGAGACCCTCTATCTCTCTTTTTTATATATGTTTTATTATGATCTATTGTTTTAGACAATTAATTATATATATATATATTTTCTCAAAAAAGTATTGCGCCTGGATGGTGTCTCTATTTTACAGTGGATCCCACCTGGTTCCCACTGTTTTTATCTACCTGCTCTTACTGAAGATGTCCTCAAAACTGGCTTAATGAGATGGTAGATCGGAGAGTGACTGAGGCAGTGGAGGAAAAACAGGGCGGACCTGTTGCAGGCAGCGGCTAAGGCATCTTGGCCCCCATTGGGGGACCTCTCCAGAACTCCAGTGAAGGACCTGGGCGTGTAGACAAAGCCAAGGCAGACCCAGCAGAACCGGGTTGATGGCTTTAGGCAGGACGAGGAAGTTGATCTGTTCTGAGTGAAGGACTCCGATTTGTAACGTAAGTGGTTTCATGATAGCCACAATAGGATCGGGCAATGGTAGTCCATTTACAGAAGCAACAGCAGGGGATCTCTCTAGAAGAACTGTGGGTAGATGTAGTCGGTCTACTAAATCCTGCTGGATGAAATCTGCAGCTGCCCTGGAGTCAAAATAGGCAGAGGAGAAGTGTGATGTCTCTCCCGAGATGATGGTCACAGGAATAGATAATTTGGAAGAGGTTTTGATGTTTGGCATCATCCCACCTAGAGTTGCCTCTCTAGGAGCTGGAGTTTCCCGGCTTTTGTGGACATTGGCGCACGAAAGGGCCTTTAAGGCCGCAATACAAACACAGACCTGAAGAGCGTCAGCGCTGTTTCTCCTGCTCGGACAACTTGACTCTGTCTACCTGCATTGGTTCCTCAGGTAGAGCAACAAGAGGGGGCAGTAGTGGTCTCTGGAACAAGGGTGCTAATCTGTGAAAAAGTCTCTCCACCGAACCTCCTCATCGCGTTCCTGGATCCTCATGTTGACCCGGGTAGCCAACAGGATATGGACATCCAAGGTAGGTGGGAGGTCGCGGGCTGCCAGCTCGTCCATGGTGTGTGAGGACAGTCCATGCCATAGGTCGCCACCAATGCTTCATTGTTCCATGCCAACTCTGCTGCCAGGGTACGGAAGGAGATGGCATACTCTCCTGCTGTGGACTCCCTTGCTTGAGGGTTAGCAGAGTGGCTGCTGCTAAGGATGTTCGACCCGGCTTCTTGAACACGTCACAAAAAGTCTGTAAGAACAGGGCTAAGTCCGAAAATTTGGGCCCCTGTCATTCCAGGATGGGGTTCGCCCATGCGAGGGACTTGCCAGCGAGGAGGGAAATAATGAACGCTACATTGGCCTCATCAGAGGAGAAATGGTGAGCACGCAGTCATAGCGAGGAAAAAGAGGCAGTGCAACTGTGGATCCAGAAAACAGACAGTAGGAGTATTAGGCAGTGGAACGGCAGCAGTCTCTGGGGAAGGAACAGGGAGTTCATCCAGTCGGGCGATGATGGAGTTTACAGCCACGAGGAGTTGATCCTGACGTGCATATAGATACAATATATACTATTGGGGTCCACCCCTTAGTAATTGCTGACGTGCATATAGGTCACGCATATCCGTCTGTATGACCTGAACTGTGGTCTTAGGCTGGCCAGCGGGTTCCATGGCCTGAGGGTAATCTAGGGAACATATGTAGCTGACTTTAGCTTGACTAATAACGCATTAAATACACAGTGGAAAGATCCCTTATCTTGACCTTTTCAATGACTTCTCAATGGTTATTTTTGTGTGATATCACGCTGTAACAAGTTATCAGAGTCAAGTTAAAGATGGCTACATCCGTATGTGGACCCACTAGGCCGTGGGCTCCGGCTCAGATAGGGCTAGGTGTGGCAGGTTGCGCCAGACGAAGCGGATGGCACCAGGAATGGTAGATGACACACAGACGTGGCATATCCAGCCGGCGGTACCACACGACTCTGATAAAAGGCAGGCACAGTTAGGAAACAGCAAGGGATACAGGAAATAGGATGCAGGGAACGGGAACTCTGGGATCAAGCAGGAAAATACTAAGGGACCCTTTGCAATACAAACATGGGAAAAGTACAAACAACGCTCAAGCAAGGAGTGGAAGGGCAGAGACCTTTTTATAATCCAGGGTGCACTGGGGTAGGATAGAAAACTTTTAGGAAGTGCACACGCTGGCCCTTTAAGGCACTCCTCGCACACTTCAGGAAGGGAAGGCCGCGCCAGCCGTGGTCTCTGGGGAGGTAGCCAGGCAGTTGCGGTCGCGGCCGTTCATCACAGGGTGAGCGACAGAGGTCCGCAGTCATAACACTGAGATTTTTTTTGGTATTGTATATATGTACTGAGCAGTGGCGTAACTACCGGCGTAGCAGCCGTAGCGGCTGCTACGGGGCCCGCAGCATGAGGGGGCCCGTGTCACCCGCTGGCACGGGCCCCCACCATAGCCGGAGGCTCCGCTGGCAGCCGCTATGGCTGCTACAGCGGGACGCCACTGAACACTACGGCAGAGCAGGGAGGTATCTCCCCGCTCTGCCATTAACTGGTTCCCGACCGCTGGCTGTATTTTTACGGCCAGCGGTCAGGGTCCTTAAAACCCGATCCATAGACTTTTTACGACTCCGGTTTTAACTTACTGCCCGCGCGATCGGGCTGCTGAATGTCGGGTCTCCGGTTGTCAGTGACTGCCGGGGACCCTGAGGAGAGGATAGAAGCAGCTTTCGCTGCCAGCGATCATACATGTATCCCCTATCCTGTGGATAGGGGATACATGTATTTTGTAGGACACACTGTAGGTCGCATTCTTTTGGGAGGGGGGACGCTGTATGGCGTTCCCTACAGGGGGGGGGGAACGCTGTATGGCGTTGCCTACAGGGGGGGGCTGTATGGCGTTCCCTACAGGGGGGGGCTGTATGGCGTTCCCTACAGGGGGGGCTCTATGGCGTTCCCTACAGGGGGGTGTATGGCGTTCCCTACAGGTGGGGCTGTATGGTGTTCTCTACAGGGGGAGCTGTATGGCATTCTCTACAGGGGGGGCTGTATGGCGTTCTCTGCAGGGGGACTGTATGGCGTTCTCTACAGGAGGGCTGTATGGCGTTCTCTACAGGGAGGGCTGTATGGCGTTAGCACTGTCCAATAAATATACAGTGCACAGAAGAAAATACGGTCCAGCAATCCTCATGACAATGTGATGACTTTATTAGAAAAACATTTTATAAACCACACGGCATGTTGAAGTGATGATACAAGACTGCTTACGCGCATCGAAAGCCAACTACATTCTTCGCATATGTACGCCATCTCCTCCAAACAGTCAATTACATCAGAAGTCCAGTTCCTTGTGCTGCATGACTCGTGGACGCCCTATCCGTGGCGATATCCGTGTCCTTTCCACTGCTTCTCACTTGAGTCCTGTAGGCACAAAAAACATTCTGCAAGTATCCATTGTCATCCGTGCCTGCAGATTCTGCTTTAATGATGCAACTCACTCAACTCCTTGTCTATTTCATCGTTTACTGATGCCTCTTTTAGATGCGACAGATGTATTTTTTTTATACTTACCAGCCTGCTTCACAGGCACCATCCCTTTTTATTGGCACCTGATCAATAAGGGGGTCCTTGCTCCACCACCATAACACTGCAATACTAAACAAAATCTTCCATAGACATCACAAAAACTAGACAAGCCTTTCCTCCCTTATGTTTCCCAACATTTCCTGGGACAAGTGTGTGTAGGTAGAAATCAACAAACATGTTTCCTGGCCCCAAACTTTACCCCCTCTTTCCAGTAAAGGATTGGCTTTCGGTATCACGCCTCCTCGCTTTTACCTTTTTACTTTATCCTGCGTAAACATTTTTTTCAGCATCTTAAACGTCTTGCCCATTAGCCCATCTATCCCCAACATCAGACCACTTATTATCATCTGACAGATCAGAATCAGACTCAACCAGCTACTGTTGCCTTCTTCTGCTTCTCTTTACATCCAGATGCGCTGCTCCTGTAATTCCAAACATTGTGCCAGTACCCCGTGTTTTAAACATTTTGGCAACCCCAAGGTGTCCCTCTCCCATGTTGAGATTATGAGGCCCTACTGGGATATTGCTGCCTTCATCGACCCTGGATCCCTGCGCAAGGATCCTGGCACTTGGCCCATCATTGTGCCATGTTCCCTCAAATGTTTGCTAGAATGATACCATTGAGGATACCTGCCTTGCTTCCTTGATGCCATTTGCTCTAAACAATCCAGTACACCCCAAGTCCAGGTCCTTGTGCTGCATGACTTGTGGGGGCTCTATACGTGGCAATATCCTGGCACCTTCCATTGCTTTCCGCTTGAGTGCTGTAAATATAAAAACATTCTGCCAGTGTCCATTATCACCTATGCCTGCAGATTATGACTGTGTAATGAAACTCACTTAAGTCCTTGTCTATTGCATCCAGGCCTTGACACATCGCAAATGTTCTTGGCAGACCAAAGCTGTCTAAAATCCCCCTACACTCCCTCACCCAATTACCTTACACCTACGTTCAGTTCCAAACCGAGCCATGTGGCCAGCATTTTGGACAAAGATACCCCTAACTTACATTATGCCTATTCCTACCAACTATCCAAGGTTCCCCACTGCTACACCTTTCTTGGCATTTTGCCCGCTCATTACTTTTTCAATGTACAGAGCTACTGGTGGATACTGTATATAGTAACTAATGATGGACATACCGCATATAGATGAAATATTACTTCAGAGAGTCCCCCTGGCAGTAGGCAGCCGATCTCAAGAAATTCTGGAACAAAAAGTATAAACTGTGAAGATATTATGACATGCGCTTAGTATGGTTCATCATATCAACAATATATGTTCAGCCTATTGAAAACATCAGGGAGATTGTTCCCACAGTCTTGTCATGTGTCACTATAGGAACACTCTGGATGACATCACATTATAGAATTTCTATAGGTTGTTATTTGCTATAATACTTACATATATACAGTGGATCTTCTAGCATGTCGGCTGTCACTGGTGCCACATATTCAGATGTTATAAATGTCTGTAAAATACATAATGGGTTTAATGCACATACATAAAATAACCCCATATCTATAATGAATAATAATATATTTACTTTCACACATTTCATTTTCTATCACAGGGCGAGTCCAATGCCCCTCTGCCACACAAATAACACCAGCAGTATAATGGCACATAATAGTTGGAGGACCCTGGTATAGATTTTGTATCAGGGACCAGGAGCTTATTGTTATTCTTCTATATAATCTTATCCTTAATGGAAAACTTCTAATTTGTCTTTTGTGGAGTCTTTTGGACTGGAGTAGAGAGAGTAGAAAATGGTAAATTGGATTTCTGGATTCAACAGACAAAATAATTATTAAAGGGGTTTTCTGACAGTTTCATAAACCTTAGTCTAAGCCGCATATGGCTAAAAATAACAAATTGTCCCTACTCATTTTTTAAATTCCCTGTGGCTCCTGCGCTGGTGGTTCTGTTGTCTTTAGTTGCTAGGCCACAGCGGTCATGTCCGTGTGGATGGCATGTCACGTGGCAGCTATTGTGTCACATCCAGGGCCGGCCTTAGGTTTATTGGTGACATGTGCAGTATCTGTGACGTCCTCCCCCTTATGATGCACCATGTAGTGTCCAAATAATTTAATCATACAGTGCCCAAATAACATCACCCAGTCAATAAACTAGGGATTGTATCTTTCTGTTTTTTTATATTATAGGTTTGGGCCCTAAATGCCGGATCGGCAGTGTAAGTTGAGGGTGCCCAGGCCATCTATGGTGGTAGTGCCCTCTTCAGTATTGACCAGTAATACACACTATGTGATCATTTAGAGATGCAGTTAATAAAATACACTGACCTTGGACTCTCCTACTGAATACATCCGACTGAATGTAGAACGTTATGTGATGTGAGGTGGAGGGCTCTGCTTAATCTTTGATCTGCCCTCCTGGGACGTGTGGTTATCATTAACTCTTATGAGGAATTAATTCTAGGAGAAAGAAAGACAATGTATTAGGACAAATCTCAATCAATGGCAACATTTCTATCTAGAACAGAGTCCAGTCCCCAACCAGTGTAAAATTACCACAGGGGTAAATAGGATGACCGGCTGGGGTCCAGGGATTTGGGGTGACCCACAGCTCTGGGGCTCCATACGCCCCTGAAATTGGACAAACAATAACGGCGCAGGGAGGAAGCAAAATGTCTGACCCGGTTGGTCGTCTATTAGGTGAGTATAATTTTTTATTTTATAGGAGCAAAGGGGGCACACTATTAATATGGGGGATAAAAGGACTGAGTCTGGGCTTAGAAAAGGGGGCTTCATTACTGTGGGGCCATACAAAAGGGGCATTCTGACCCAGGACATACAAAAAGTGTCATTCTAACTGTGGAGGGTATTGGTGGATACTACATATAGTAACTAATAAGAGACGCACCTTGCATAGATGAAATATTGCTTCAGAGAGTCCCCCTGGCAGCAGGCAGCTGATCTTAAGATGTTCTGGAAAAAACAATAATTGTGTAGTTTTATTTCTCCAGACAGACGTGTGCTCAGTATAGACCACCCAACAATGAAGGAAATGTACATTAGGGCTCATGTACACAGCAACTTCATGTGGACGGACCTGTATGGTGGCGCACAGACTGCAGTACTGGTAATGTAGACACTCTGTGTGCGCTGTGTGCTCCCCCATAAGCCAAATGTGGATTAGGAAATGACATAAATAACAAGTCCCTTATATATTACTAATACCATAATATCTTCTTTATGGAGCATTTCTATAATAATAATAATATAAAGCTGCAGCAAAATTCCCAGCGTTTACTTTTGCTACATGTGGATGAGTTTTTGAGACTGTAACTATTCACCTGTAACACTTGTGAATTTTGCCGCGCAGCAAATCTGCAGCGTCTGAATTCAGCTTTATGGCGTAGAATATAGTACTCAAATACTGCAATCATACAGTGCCCAAATAACACTGCCAGACAAGTATTGTCTGCCACACTGTAATGTAATCCATTATCAAGGAATTGTATCTGCATCCTGAGCAGTGGCCTTTACTTTTTGTTACATGATGAGTGGGATTGAGTGTTCAAGCAATGGGTGCCCCAGACATCAAGACCAGTGGCGCCCCATTCATTAGTGACAGGTGATGCACCCAGTGTAACCGCACAGGTCGCACACCCCCAAAACAGGCCCTGGATGAACAACATTGGGGAATTTGTTCCCACAGTCTTGTCATGTGTCTCTATAGGAACATTCTGGATGACATCAGATTATAGAATTTCTATAGGTTGTCATTTGCTATAATACTTACATATATACAGTGTATGTCCTAGCATGTCGGCTGTCACTGGTGCCACATATTCAGATGTCATAAATGTCTGTAAAATACATAATGGAATAAACATAAAATAACCCCATATCTAGAATGAATAATAATATATTTACTTTCACACCTTTCATTTTCTATCACAGGACGAGTCAGACATTGAAAACATTTTGTAATGTTAGTGTAAACCCAGGGAACATAACTATAGGGGTGAAGAGGTTGCAGTCACACCCAGGCCCAGGTGTCCATGACTGACATTAGGGGGGGTCACAATGTGGGCAATTTACAAATGCCAATCCCCAATGCCCCCATCTCCTAGAGGAATCCCGATTTTCGCTGCTAGAAACGCGATGTCAGTGAGAGAAGCACCCAGGCGGAAAGGCAGCTGCTGAGTTGCCCGGCCGCTTCTAAAACAAAAGCAGTGGAAGGGAGCCAGCGGAGCGCCCCGTTCCACCTGCTGGAGGGATGCGCCCTATGTAATGGCACAGGTCGCACACCCCTAAGGCCGGCCCTGGCTACTGCTGAGCCTTATTAGGATAATATACGGTAGCTTTTTAAGACTATTTAATTAAATTAAATTAGACATCATATTGAAAACGACTGAGAAGTCACATTCCACATTACTGACAGCTGCAATTCTCAGACAATGGTAAGGGTATGTTCACACACTTAACTAAAAAACGTCTCTAAAATACAGAGCTTTTTTCAAGGGAAAACAGCCTCTGATTTTCAGCCATTTTTTAAACCACAAACATTTTTTGAGGCGTTTTTACCAACGTTCTTGGAGCTGTTTTTCTATTGAGACAATGAAAAACGGCTCCAAAAACGGCCGAAGGAGTGAAATGCATTTTACAGGGTGTTTTTTATGCGCCGCTTTATAAAACGCCCACGTAAAATGCACCATCGGAAAAAAAAAACAGTTTTTCCCATTGAAATCAATGGGCAGATGTTTGGAGGCGTCCAGCCTCCGTATTTTCGGCAGTTTTTCGGGGTGTTTACGGCCAGGAAAACGGCTGAAAATAGGCTGTGTGAACATACTCTGATGTACTGAGTTGTAACTTTAATGAGAAAATGTGAAACATTGAAATCTGAATGTAAAATGTTCAGTTGTTACTTGCATTAATAGAAACATTTTACTGGAACTTGAACTGTTTGTCTAAAAAAAAAAAAACAACCCCCGACAATCACCAGAAAAAAATCCTTCTACAATTATATATTTGTGGTGAGGTGTTGGTGTGGTTAGAAATTGCTGCAGTAATGTCCAGTGTGAATCTGGCCTTATATGAGAATTCTAGAGCGTATATATTTCATGTGTCCAGTAACATGTAGAATTAATGATAAAATGCTGCATCTTACCTGTCAATCACACAGTCAATCACAGTCCCGGTCCAGACGTCATTGGCAGAAATTGTAAAAAATATGTAATCCAGCTGCACATAGAACCTAACGGCTAGTACTGTCTATGACATCATCAGTGACATCATAAGCGGCTGCAGTATCTGTTACATCATCTAATTATCTCCTACTGCCTGGATAGACTGTCTGTGCATACACTGGATATAGGCGTTACATGGGACTGCTGTTTATAAACATGGAAGAAAGATACATGTGTGGTTATAGGGGCTACGACTAAGAACATGTAATGTATGAAACGTGTAATCTGTTACTAGATGGATTTTATACTGTAATACAGATGTAGCCATCTTTAACTTGACTCTGATAACTTGTTGCAGCGTGATACTTTCTTGATCCCGCAGCACTCCGTGTTTCAAGTGTGCGTGAGTAGGCTTCCACGCCAATGTGTAAAAAATGGGAACTCAGCACTCCAAGGTATTATGCAATAAGTGATATTTGATTTCACATATAGCGAAAAGTAGTAATCCAAAAATAATGGCGCCATTACCCAACAGCGACCGAGGTCACAAGCGCCGCATATCCGTGTCTAAAGAAGGTTGAATGTATAGACCGAAACGTTAAAAACCTATTTTTGGATTACTACTTTTCGCTATATGTGAAATAAAATATCATTTGTTGCAGCGTGATATCACACAACAAAAGCCATTGAAAAAGTCAAGATAAGGGATTGTTTATTTAATGCGTTAAAAGTCAAGGTAAAGACGGCAACATCTGAACTAATAAAGGATACATTTTATTGAATTTCGTTTTAGGCTACAGTCACACAACAGTAAAAAATGTCAGCTTCCAGAACAATGATGTTCTATGGGTATATTCACACGGCCTTTTTTTAACCACCCGTGAATATTGGCCGTCAAAAAATGGAACATGTCCTATTTTTGGCCGCTTTCACGGCCAGACGGCCCCCATAGAAGTCAATGGATCAATTTTTAACGGCCGTCAATACATGTAACAGCCGTTAAAAACGGTTCTGTGATTTGGGGATTCAAGAGCCAAGGGAACTATTGGCTCCCTTGCTGGTAATCGGCGGCGCAATGACACATAGTCACCGTTGCAGCGCCGTATTCTACAGATGTGGTCTCTAGTCTCATGGGTTCTGCGAAGGTGACGAGATGACGTCCTCTCGTCGCCTTCGCAGAACCAGTGAGACTAGAGATCACTCGTGACGTAGATGGTCATGCATCGGTGAGTATGTAGGGCATTCAGGCGGACAAAAATTACGGATATTGTTGCGCTCACTACTATGGTAGCATGGCGCTAGTACAGGGGACATTGTTGTCTACTGTAGCAAATTTTTCAGCACGGTCCTGAATTTACAGAGAGTGTCCCGGAAGATTACCACAGGGAGGGGGGGGGGGGTGTGGTGCTTTCTCCGGAGAGGTGTCTGTGTCATCATCTACATTGGGGCTGTGTGCCATCGTCTACAGGGGGCTGTGTGCCATCGTCTACAAGGGGGCTGTGTGCCATCATCTACAGGGGGGCTGTGTGACATCATCTACAGGGAGGCTGTGAGCCATCATCTACAGGGGGTCTGTGTGCCATCATCTACAGGGGGTCTGTGTGCCATCATCTACAGGGGGTCTGTGTGGCATCATATACAGGGAGTCCGTGTGCCATCATCTACAGGGGGGCTGTGTGGCATCATCTACAGGGGGGCTGTGAAACAATCATGACAATGACCTTTGTTTGGGTGTTTTCAGGGGGTTGGGACAAAAGAAGCCAGACAAATGAAATTCATCAGTTTTTTTAACGGCCATGAAAAACGGATGCAAAATGGATGTCAAACGGCCATTAAAAATGGACAGACGGACTGGAAGTGTATAAAAATTTGCAGACACAATGATGCAAAACGGCCATGAAAAACTGACAGTTGATCAATTTTTTATTTTTTTTTGTCAAACTTTGTTTATTGTTTTTTTCCAAATTTTTTAACATACATGTTATAAAATACAATTCGGATGAATCATTTGTACTAGAGATACATGTAATTCCATTGTTAATTACATAACACTTTAATACCTTTCGTGACAACATCATACAAGATTCCCCTATTCCATTTAAATTTGCATCCAATATTTCTCTTTTACTTCTCTACTTCTTAACTTGCCATCAACCGATCCACATATTGTCTCTGTATTGGTGTTATGACTCCTTACCATTGGTAGACACATCATTCGATCTCGTTACTACTTTGTATGGCGATGAGACCTACAGATACCCACTGTTTAATTCCTCTAAGCATTCCATATATCCCTTTGTGTCATTTAGGAAGTTCAACCAAGGTTGCTAAATACTATAGTATTTACCTACGTTTCTTAAGGCCAGATAGCTTAGTTCCTCTAGTCTCGACATTTGAGCTATTTTGTTTAACCATTGGGTAATTGATGGGGAGGTTGTCTTCCTCCAATTTAGCGGTATCAAAGCCTTTGCTGCTAAAACTAATTGTGGCCACAGTTTCTCCCGTGAATGACCTGAGGGGTTGACAGAGTGAAGGTTCAGCAGTAAATAGGTAAGTGTTAAAGTCTGCGCTGTGGGGCAAATAATTGTCAGAATTCGTTGTACTTTTCTCCAAAAGGATTGAATATTTGTACACTCCCACCAGATGTGCGTATATGTTCCTACCTGTTGGTTATATCTCCAGCAAAGGGGAGATATCGTTGGGTCTATACAATGCAATAGTTCCGGCGTTTTGTACCATCTAGTGACTAATTTATAGGAGGTTTCTTGTAGGTTTATGCATCTAGAGGGCCCGCTGCTGGATTTATAGATATATTGTATTTCCGCCTTTGTAAATTGAACCTTCAGCTCTTTCTCCCATGATAAGATATGTGGTAAATCGCTCTTTCCCTTCATGGAAGCTAGCTTCTTATATAGTAAGGAGAGGGATTTCGGTATTGGTGTTGCTGAGGACAGCAGTGACTCAAACCATGTCAGTGGTCTGATAACAAAGCCATGTTTTACCAGAAATTTATAGTTTGAGAGCAGTTGTAAGTACTCCAGATAATGTATTCTCATTTGAGGGTATTTACCTCTAATGTACTCTAATGAGGGAAATTTATCCATGTGTACAATGTTTCCTAAGGCCACTTCTCTCAATTCTGATCCCATGCAGATATGAGCCCCTTCCCTCTTCTCTTTAAGCCCTAATATATCACCTAGTGTTGTCAGTAATGTAGGAGTGTGACAAACATCTTCTTCTAGTGACAACTTTTTCCATACAGCTAATACCGCTTTTGTGAGGATATTAGTGGTTGTATCATTCATGCCAGGCAACACTGACCGTAATAACCTCTGAGTTAAAGGCCTACCACTCACCTCTTCTTCTATATATACATATAGTTTGTGTCGTGTTACCCCATACCAGTCTAGTATTCTGTTCATCTGAGTAGCTTGGTAGAAGGTTTGGAGGTCTGTGAAATTTATTCCCTCTAGTGCTTTTGGTCTAATCAAGGTTTTGAACGCCAGCCGATGTCCCCTTCCGCCCCATATGTATCTTAGCAGTTTCTTGTTAATGTTATGAAAGTATTTTTGTGGTAGGTAAATTGGCATTGTCTGTATCAGGTAGGTTATTTTGGGAATTATCAACATTTTTATTAGGTTACATCTGCCTAGCCAGGATATATATGGTAATTTCCAATTCGTCAGTATACTCTCAATTTGTGAGATCAAGGGTTTATAGTTCATTGAAAACCATGAGTCCGGGGAAGGTGCAATCTGTATGCCCAAATACTTAATCGAGTTTAATGACCATTTAAATGGGGACGAAAGCTGGGTCTCCGCTACCACCTCTTCAGAGCACGTGATGTTCAATGCAACCGACTTATCTGGGTTAATTTTAAAGTTAGAGATTCCTTCAAATTTGACAAACATGTCGGCCAGTATGGGGAATGAGATTTGTGGGTTTGAGGTTAATATCAAGAGATCATCAGCGAAGGATGCCGTCAGGTGTACTCTGCCCCCAATCTCCACCCCTTGAATCTGTTTGCATTGACGAACTTGTTGAATCATCTTTTCAATAGCTAAGACAAATAAAAGAGGCGATAGCGGACAACCCTGTCTCGTTCCATTCATAATCCGAAAAGGGGGGGATAGGATACCATTCACTCTAACCTTTGCTGAAGGACAGGCGTATAAGGCCATAATTTGCTTAATCATGAGTTCCGGTAAGCCAAATTTGTGAAGTGTTTTGACCATAAAAGTACAATCTACGCGGTCAAATGCCTTTTCGGCGTCGGTAGATAACAGTGCCAAGGGAATTTTACGTCTACGAGCCAGCTGTATCAGATGTAGTACTCTCAGTGTGTTGTCTCTTCCCTCCCTCCCCGCTACAAACCCCACTTGCTCCATATTGACTAAATTCGGTATCAGCAACCTCAGTCTATTCGCGATGATTTTAGCATACATTTTTATATCTACATTTAGTAATGATATCGGTCTGTAACTACTACAAAGAGCCGGGTCTTTTTCAGCTTTGGGGATTATAGAGATGTGTGCCTCTAAAGTCTGACAGGTAAACCCACTACCCTCAGACATTGAGTTATATGTCGAAACCATATGTGGCAAAAGCAATCCTTGAAAGGTTTTGTAGTATACCGCTGGGAGCCCATCAGGTCCCGGGCTCTTCCCCAGAGGCATACCTTTCAAGGCCTCTTCTACTTCCGTGGGAGAGAAGGGTCGAGGCAACACTTCTCTCTGAGTGTCGTCTAGCCTAGGAAGATTTATATTCTCCAAAAAATTATCTATTTCTTCGCTTCGCTGTGCAAATTGTTCCCCGGATTCCTGTGCTCTTATCCCATATAAAGCCTCTTAGTAGGTTTTAAATTGTTGTGCAATATTTTCTGTTGTGTGTATTTTCCCATTTTCTGTCTTGATTGTTCTAATATAGGCTTGGTCCTGTCGTTTTTTAGCCATTAGGGCCATGAGTTTTGACCCCCTATTCCCGTGAAGGTACACTGCATGTTTGGAGTTTAAATATGCTTTGGAGGCTCTTAAGTTAAGTATCTGCTTGAGGTGTTCTCGTTGTGTAACTAACTCTCTTTGGGTCTTTGCTGCCAAGGATAATTTATGTTGTCCTTCTAACTCTAAAATTTTCCTCATAGTCTCATCTATTTCCTGCATATGAATCTTTTTAGCACGAGAGCCAATAGAAATGAACTCACCCCTAATTACTGTCTTGTGTGCCTCCCATGTGTTAGCCAGTGATATATCTTCATTTATATTTTCTTTAAAATAGTGACTAAGGCTATCTGAAATCCTCTGTGTGTGTACCGAGGACCTCAGTAGTGTTTCATTTAATCTCCAGACATTTGACGATTTGGGTAGAGACATTACCTTAAAGCCCATAACCACCGGGGCATGATCTGATACTACAATTTGTTTAATTGTTATTGCGGACACCTTAGTGAGCTGTGGGGCTTGAACAAATATATAGTCCAGCCGTTGATAGGACTGATGGGGCGCAGAAAAGTGTGTATAGTCTTTAACCGTTGGGTGAAACGACCTCCATGTGTCTCTCAATTGTAGGTCTGCTAGTGTTTTTTGTAGCAATCTAAGACTCCTATACGATTGCTGTGAGCTACCTTTGGACGAATCTAGCAATGGCTCTAGAGTGACATTTAAATCACCTCCTAAAATACATATCCCATGTTAGAACAGCTTCAGTTGTTTCAAAGTGGTTACCAACCATTTGACTTGTTGAGTGTTTGGCGCATAAATGTTCGCAAACGTGATTGGTGTATTCGCAATCAAGCCTTTAACAAAGAGGAATCTCCCTTCTGCATCAGAAAGCTGTGATATATATGTAAAGGGCACTGATTTTTTGATAGCTATTGATACACCACATTTTTTTAAATCAGGGTGTTGTGAATGAAACCACTTGTTGAAGTATGTTGTGGATAGCTGGGGCATTTTCCTCTTTGTCAAGTGTGTTTCTTGCAACATCGCCACGTCTGTGTTCTGAGATCTCAGGATCTGGAAAAGTCTAGATCGCTTTGTTGGTGAATTCATCCCTTTTACATTCCATGTTGTTACGTGTATGTCGGACATATTTGGTGTAAGTTTAGCAATGTGTTGTACAAGATCAATAACAATATCCTATACAAGTACAGTGGATTACTTAAATAGGTATTTCACAATACGTGATGAACCAGGAGAGGAGAACATAGAATAAACTGAGCTAAATACACAAAACCTTCAAAAGTGCAGATATTGACCATATATGGCGTAACTCCTCGCGTCTAACTCAAATTTAAAAATTAAACATTAAACATTCCTGCGTAATATTTTAGAAACATTTCGAAAACACGCATTCCAGGTAAGGATACGAGTATCTCTTCAAGGAGTCTTCTCTGGGTCAACTTCTGTTTAGGTGGAAAGTCTCTTCCTACTGTTATGTCCCCGCGCCGTTATTCCTGATGCAGTGATGGTAGGGATCGGGGGTCTCGGAAGCGATGCGACATCCACGATTTGAAGCCAGGACAACGGTCGTTGCGAGTCCATGCCAAGCTCATTGTATAAAGGTGTTAAGTCATCCGGACATCTTATGGTTTTCATAGCCCCATTTATTCTGAAGGCGATCCCAAAAGGAAATAACCATCTGTACTGGCTACCTTTGGCTCGTAAAGCTTCCGTCAACGGTTTTAGTTGTCGTCTTTTGTTCATAGTAACTGGAGAGATGTCTTGAAATATTGTGTAATTATAGCCATTGTACATTAACGTATGAGCTTCTCTGGCTGCTCGGAGAATTTTATCTCTGTGTGATGAGTTTAAAAGTCGGCAGATAACATCTCTTGGAGGGTCTCCATCCTTTGGCTTTGGCCTCAGCGCCCTGTGCGCTCTTTCTACTACTAGAGTGCCGCCTTGGTCGTCTGGTATTAACACTTGTAACATTTTGCTTACTGTCGACGGGATTTCAGTTGGCATGACCGTCTCTGGAATACCTTTTATTCGCAAGTTGTTTCTCCGCCCCCTATTATCTTGATCCTCTACATAGGAGAGAATACTATTAAAATGAATTTGGCAGTTCTCCATTGCGGTAGTTGTTGCTGCACTGTGCGTTATCAATTTGCTTTGGGTTTCCTCTAGTACTTCGACCCTCTAGTGCATTTGTCGCACCTCTTGCTTGAAGTCTACAAGTTCTTTCAGAACCGGTTTCAAAGCGTTTTCAATTATCTTTTGCATTGCCGCTGTGGATATATTTATTGAACCAGCACCTCTTGGAGCTTCCTCATCTGAACTCTCATCTGAAGATTCTAACTGATCTACTTGTTGGGAGGGCACTTGCTCACTTTTGCGGCCTTCTTTTTTCGATGTAGGAGATTTTTTATGTAGGAATTTATCCATATCTGTCTGTCCTTTTTTCTTCTGTTTGGGGGTGTCCCAGCTATCCATTTTATGTCCTCTGACCATTTTTGAACGCTATGTTTGGTAAGACTCAAAGTATACGTCTTGTGCTTGTCCACCAGTTTCTCCTCTCCTAGTTTCACTTCTCAGACTGGTTCCATTATATAAATAGTTCCAATTTGGGAAAAAATTGGGCCTATGACCCTAATAGGTGTTTTATATCAGTGTTCGTATTAGAGGCTTGAGTAGTCCTCAAGAAAAATTTGAGCTATGCCCATATACCCAGGTGTATACACAGTCCCGCTTGTGTCAATCACTGCTGCTTTGTAGCCTCTCTCACCCGTTCACTCCTGTGTGCGCCTGTGTTGCTAATTGAGGTCCTGGTCTAACAGTACCAACAGGCCTCCGTCGCAGGGTTACAGTCTTGTAATATATAGGTATAGTAGTGAGTGAGTAGGTAAACCCCACCAAGTCTGTTTACTCACGGCTCAGCAGAGATCTCCTTCCGTCCAACTTATGCTGATATCTTAAGTTGTTGCAGTAGCGGTGTAATGGCGGCGTAATGGCGTCGTAATGGCGTCGTACTGGCGATGATAACGCCGTCTCCTTCCCACCTCAAGTGCTGCTGTGTGAGAGCAATGCAGCAGGCTTTCATTCCCACTGCCTGGCAGTAGTAATCCGTCTCCGTGTTCCGGTATTCTCCGGTAACACTCTCCGATGTGCTATCCGGAGGGGGAGAGATCTGGGGGAGAGGGTTGCTAGCAGGAGAGTTCTCCTCGTGTCGGCTACTCTTATCGCAGGCCTGTGGCTGGTCTCGTGTTACCACGCCACCTTCTCCAGCCGTCTGATATTTACCTCTTATCACTCCTGATGTCCTCACCGTAAGTGTCAGATGAATCAGGGTGAGATCTATTCTGCTAAGTCGGTATAATCTGGTATTTGTCCTCAGTCACCGGGAGAGCTCTCCTTTCACACGTCCATCTTGTTCAGCGCGCTAGCAGTTGATCAGTTTTTAATGACCATTTTTTTAAACTGTCGTGTGAATGTAGCCTAAGTTCTGGATCGTCTCCATTTTAATGGATAAAGTTACCGGACAATTATCCGCCCACCGAGAGTTTATTGGACACATGGACGGCCTGGTGAGCAGATGAACTTCTTGTTTCTTTGTTTGGAGTCATGTACAGATATAGCAATCCTTATCCTGACTCTGATAACTTTCTGCAGCGTGATAATTAATCACTTAAGTCACTGAAAACCATTGAAAAAGTGAAATTAAAGTTTCTTGACACTGTGTATTCAATATAGTTAACCCTTTCGAGCTCAGCAACGTAATATTCCGTCGCGCTGACCGCCCCGTTCGCGCTCAGCGACGGAATATTATGTCGCAGGGAAAATGCATCGCCATTTTCCACCGGCGCGTGCACGAGCTATGACAGCTGCTGTTTCCGACAGCAGGCTATCACAGCTCAATACGCCGGGACCTATTGCGATGGTCCCGCCTCCACAATCGCCACTATTGGTCAGTCAGTGAGTAACTGTCCAATAGTGACGATCGGTCTCTTCACTTCCTCTCCCTGACATCACATCCTGCCGCACCCGCCCTGAGATGGAGATAGCGAGGCGTTCAGAGCGGTTGTGAGTAGAGGGAGAGAAGAAAAAGAGTGAACAAAAGTGAAAAAAAGACAACTTTTTTCTGCTTCCCACCAATCCACTACCCAGTCCTTTACCCTTCCTCCTTGTGTTCCCCCCACATTTTTGGTCAGTGATCTCCTATCACTGACCACTTCTTAGTCTTCAAGACCAATTTCTTGGTCCCTGGGGATTATTTTTTTCTTTATAAAACATATAAAATAAAAAAATATATAAAAAAAAACAAAACGAAAAAACCTGTTAATTTAGACAATTTATCTAGTTAGTTTAGTATTAGTGTCAGTTAGTGTCAGGGAACCGTCAAAAAGCATAGTTAGGTATAGCGTCAGGAATCCATCACCATAGTTAGATCTAGCGTTAGGGGTCCATCACAGTAGTTAGGTTTAGCGTCAGGGAAGCTCGGAATAATCTAGATAGGTTTAGTGTCAGGCACCCGTCACCGTAGTTAAGACAACCTAACCAAAAACCTCGCACCATAGAAATGGCATGTAGTGGGGTCCCCTATAGCAATAGAACCTAACAACGAACCAGATGGGACATATCCCTTAAGAAAATATTGTACTCAATATAAAAAGCACAAAAAATATCTTTATTAAATATAATGACAAAATAACACAGTAATAGAAAAAGAGAGATAATACAGCATATACGGAGACATATACAGCAGGGTCAGATAGAAAAGACCATGACCAACTGAATCAACCATATACTAATGATCACTCACACGCTCAAATAATATCCAATAATAACACAAGCCCAGGGGTGTGTAATATAAATCCCACATGTAGCAAATAGAAATGAGAAGGTGGCCTGTACAATATCAGAGCCTATACAAAAAGGGGAGGGCAGGATAACATGTGGCAGCATGCATATAATGATAATACGTCAGAGCCAGCACAGAAAGGGTGCAGCTAAATCGATATGTATACAATAATACGTATAAAGACAGCGCAGTATAACTAAATAGATATATGTATACTGCTAGGTAGGAGTCAGCACAAGAAAAGAGTGTAGCTATTGACGTATATCAAGAGATAGTGTAGCTCAGATAGCTATAGAAAAATGCAGCTGCCATAGTTAGACAGTATAGCCCAAAAGTCAGTATAGGTTTAGCAAAAGCACATACACATACCCTGAGACATGTTGAAAGAGCGTGGAGGATCAGAAGATCTGGGTGAATAAGCGCCTCGACGCGCGTTTCGCCCGATAGACCGGCTTCGTTGCGGGGTTCACCCGACAGAAACCTCAGACGGAACCCCGGAGCGGAAGCGAACGGTGATGTGAACAGGCCCTAACACAAAAGTTTTGTATTTTTTTAAGCTGGTTCACGAAAAAAATTATTCCAAATTCTACTGGACCAATTGCCTATTTAGAGACCGGCAGCAGCTCCAGGAGCGACATCATAAGGAACACACTAGGCGGATATGCTGAGTAAAACTCCACAGCTTATCCGCCCCGGTAGCCGCAGGGAATTCTGCCAGCAAAACCGCACCAAATAGTGGCGCAGGTTTCGTGAGGCATGTCCGCTGCGGGAATCCTGCAGGGAAAAAAAAGTTTAGACTTGCCCCGGCCGTAGTCCTGGTGACGCATCTCTCTCTTCTGAACGTAGCCCCGCCTCCTGTGATGACGCTGTAGACCATGTGACCACTGCAGCAGTCAAATGGGATGAAACGTCCTGACAGGAGGCGGGGCTGCGCTAAGAATAGAGGATCGCGTCACCAGGACTACGGCTGGGGCAAGTCTAAACTTTTTTATAAATGTGAAAAAGTACCTTTTTTTTTTCTCATGTGTGATTTTTGTGGCAGAACCGCAGCATTTCCGCAACAGAGGAGCGGCGATTCTGCAGCATAAATTGACATGCTGCGGCTTAAAAAGCCAAAAGCCACACTGCAGGTCCATTTTTTTTGCAGCGTGTGGATGAGATTTGTTCAAATCTCATCCACTCTGCTGCGACTGTGATACGCTGCGGATTTTCCACAATAAAATGTGTTGCATAAAATCCGCAGTGTTCATGCCTAGTGTCTTCCTACCCTAAGGCCGGATTTACACAAGCGTGTGCTTTTTGTGTGCGCAAAAACGTGGCGTTTTGCGCATGCAAAAGGTCCATAACCGCTCCGTGTGGCAGCAGCGTATGATGCGTGGCTGCGTGAGTTTCGCGCAGCCGCCATCATTATGACACTCTGTTTGTATGTTTGTAGCACGTGGTGCTTTTCTGTTTTCATTCATAGTTTATACGGCTGCGGAAGTGCTGGGCGGGATTTTCACGCACCCATTGACTTCAATGGGTGCGTGATGCGCCAACAATGCACAAATATAGGACATGTCGTGAGTTTTACGCAGCGGACACACGGACACACGCTGCGTGAAAATCACTGACAGTCTGCACGACCCCATTGAGTAACATAGGTCCGTGCGAGGCGCGTGAAAATCACGCACGTTGCACGGATGTATTACATGTTCGTCTGAATAAGCCCTAACAACAAGGCACAGTTCACAGAGTTTTTGAGCCTTGATATTGACTCGGACACTGCGTCAGAATCAGCACCAAACAACTTCCAAAACCGCCTCCCATTGATTTAATCTGAAATCAATGGGAGCCATTCGAGGAAAAAAGAAAAAGCAGCACGTCCTTTCTTGCCGCGGTTCCGCCTCTGACCTCCCATCGAAATAAATGTGAGGCAGAAAATGCATTTTTCTCTGCGTTTTTTGTCTGCTGTCCTCAATCGCAGCGGGCAAAAAACGCAGCAAAAAACGCGGCAAGATAGTGTGGGCAGGTCAAAATCTGCCTCAAAATTCATTAAGGAATTTTGAGGCAGATTTTTTCGGCCTGCAAAATACTCTGTGTGAACAGGGCCATACATAAACAGCACTTTGAGACACTTTACTCACCGTGTCAGAAGAGCTGCTCCCACTCCAGTCCTCTTCAGGCGATGTCTTCGGTCCAGATGTCGTCCTTCACCTTCAGGCTCCAGGCTCCAGAAAATGGCGGGGATCGTAGAACTGTCGCCGCGCAACAACTAGACTCCTCCCACTCTCCTTACGGAGCCACGCTCTGGAGAAGGAGGAGGCGGAGTCGAACGAGGAGGCGGAGTCGGACGAGGAGGAAGATGAGGCGGAGTCGGAGGCGGACGAGTCGGAGGCGGGCCAGCAGGTAAGTAGACTGCGCCGCTGTCCAGTGTGGCTGTCCTTCCCACTAGATCTTGTGTTGCGGGCGCACAGCCTCCCTCCCGGCGGCGCGCCTGGTCGTTCGCGCGTGTGCGCGCGCGCTTGGGGTCGTACGCGCTCAAGCGGGCGGTGTTTCACGGCGGTGATGAGAGGGGGGCCCGCAGCTCACGGCGGTGTTTCACAAGAGGGGGGCCCGCAGCTCACGACATTGTTTTGGTGAAAAAAACAGGCCCCATAGCAGGGGCCTGTTTTTTTCTACCAAAGGCAAGTCGCGGCAGTTGCCGGGCCCCCCTTTCAATTAAGTTTGGCCGGGCCCCCTACAGTAGTAGCCCTAATACCCCCCTGATGGCGGCCCTGCCTGTACGAGGTACCAGTATAGAGACCCCCAAACCAGACTGCAACCTGGACTACAATAGGTACATGGGAGGGGTTGACTTGTCAGATCAAGTCCTGAAGCCCTACAGCGCCATGCGGAAATCGAGGGTGTGGTATAAGAAGCTGGCAGTGCACATCATACAGATGGCATTGTACAATGCGTATGTGCTACGTCGATGTGCAGGCCAGAGGGGAACTTTCCTGGAATTTCAAGAGGTGACTATCAAGAACCTAATCTTTAGGACCAAGAATAGGGAGCATCCAGTACTTCCGGAAGCGAGGCCACACGAATCGTACCAGGGCAACACTTTACAGGAGAAGTTCCCCAAACTGGCAAGAAGGGAAAAAGTCAAAAGAGGTGCAGAGTCTGCTCAAAGAGGGGGATAAGGAGGTAAACAATATACGAATGCGACACGTGTCCCGAAAAACCAGGGCTCTGTATGAAAGATTGTTTTCGAATTTATCATACATCCCTTAATTTTTAATTTACCCTGATACACTCCGCACAGCTTATGCCCCTCATCTTTCCCTTCTGAGCCCTGCCGTGTGCCCAGGCAGCTAATAACAGCCACATGTAGGGTATTGCCATACCCGGGAGAACCCACATTACATCTTATGGTGTGTGTATATCTCCAGTGGCACATGCTGGGCACACTATATCGGGCACGGACATGCCATATATATATATAAAATTGCAAATCTCACTCTGCCCCATCTGCTGCGCATTATCTTTTACACAGTACCTGTGGGGTCAAAAGGCTCACTACACCTCTAGATGAATGTCTTAAGGGGTGTAGTTTTTAAAATGGGGTCACTTCTCAGTGGTTTCAACTGTACTGGTACCTCAGGGGCTTCTGCATACATGACTTAGCACCAGAAAAACTCCAGTAAGCCAAATGGTGGTCCTTTCCTTCTGAGCCCTCCCATGGGCCCAAACGGCAGTTTATCACCACAAATGGGGTATTGCCGCACCAAGGACAAATTGGGCAACAAAATGGGGTATTTTGTTTCCTGTGAAAATAAGAAATTTTGATAAAAAATGACATCTTATTGTTCTACACACAGGTATCCAGGCTACCAGGACTACTATTATGGGTAAGGCTATCTGAGTTATTAATGTTGGGAGTATTTTACTCTAGAAAACACCATTTGGACACTTCTGTCCTTAACAAAACAGCTCACACTCAAACAACTAACGTTATATACGATAGCACACTGCCCTATTCATATGTCCTTAATATAAGGACTTTAAACACACCATACACTTGGTTTTCCTACTTACCTGTGTTCATATCATATAGAGTCTCTCCACTCATGTACCTTTTTTACATGTATGTTTTTATATGTATTTAATAAAATTTGTTATTCTTTTCATATATACTTGGCTCTATACTCTGTTTCTTGTGTGTGTATAGGGTTTAAGTAGAGTATAACAGAGAGAGTTCCCAGCATTATCATTCCCTTACCCCCCTACAACATTACGAATTATATTCACTTGGGACTGGTGTTGTTTTATTAAATTTCTTTTGATTCTCTTGATTTTTTTTGCTGTTTTTGACATTCCACTATGTTCTGCATAAAGCTTAGTGTCAGCTGTACTGTGACTTCTTTATCATAACGGAGCCATACCAGGCCCTTATACACCCTATATGCTTCCCCAATAGAATCCATAAAACATAAAAGGGCCGAGCAGTGCTCCGGGGTCTTTTCGCAAATCACTCTAGCTAGAATCGCAAATGAAAACGTTCACCATATTAACCAATTGGTAAACATTTGCGGAATCAGGAGATAACTAACGCCTTTTCTCCTCCTCCTTCTTTTATGCTCTAGCCCCTCTTCCCCTGATCCAGATAGAACTTCTCCAAGGGGAGGAGGGAGAACATCTCCACATACTCATCCTTCCCTATTTGTTTCCTGACCTCCTACTTAAGATGGGCACCGATCCCTCGAAGCAGACATACACAGCTAAGTTATCCCTGTTTACCTAATTAGGTGTCTCAGTCTGGACTAAGACCGCAACCGCCTCATAACTCACCGGAAGAGGGTTAACAAGGGAAAATGTTTTACAGGACCGCCCACGCGAAAACCTGGGATGGACCCGCACCCTTCACCAGGGAACCGCCCACCATGTTCAGCAGGCACACCACTGAGTCCCTCAGGCATCTGCACACGCCTCCTGCTGTGTTACCCCACAGCCCCTAGTGGCAGGGGGCAAACCTGACCTAAACAATAATGGCACCAAGCACCAATAGTGATGCTTTTGAAAAGTATCAAAAAACTTTATTAAATATAGAGGACAAATGAATAAAAAGTGTCACACAATAGATATAGCAACATCTCCAGAGTGAAATACACAGGGTGAACACATGTCCATAACAATACGGATACATCTTATTTATAAAGTGTATAGTGCTAAGCAATATATATGAAACAAGGATATATATACCATATATAATGTAAATTGTCTTTACAATACTGCAGGATGGACAAGGACATGGACAAGAAGCTAAATACAAGTAGTGATGGTCCTAGGATAGGTGCAACACATGTTCAAAAGAGTACAGCATATGAAATAACATGCCTCAATATATACCCATCTATATGACACAACCGGGATGGCGCCAACCACGACGCACGACGACTTCAGTGAATTTGCAATATATTATTATATTATATTATATAATATAAATTTCGGTATAATAATGATACAACAGTAAACTGGAGATGACCGTCCAACACTGCGAATTTAACCCCTTAATGACAATACGCCTTTTCACGGTGGTCATCAAAGGGGTTCTCTGGAAAAAACTTTATGGTCTCATGTTTACTTGATAAAGTGGTTCTGTTTACACTAAACGCGTTGTACCTCAAGAGACCCTCTATCTCTCTTTTTTATGTATGTTTTATTATGATCTATTGTTTTAGACAATTAATTATATATATATTTTTTCTCAAAAAAGTATTGCGCCTGGATGGTGTCTCTTTTTTACAGTGGATCCCACCAGGTTCCCACTGTTTTTATCTACCTGCTCTTACTGAAGATGTCCTCAAAACTGTCTTAATGAGATGGTAGATCGGAGAGTGACTGAGGCCGTGGAGGCAAAACAGGGCGGACCTGTTGCAGGCAGCGGCTAAGGCATCTTGGCCCCCATTGGGGGACCTCTCCAGAACTCCAGTGAAGGACCTGGGCGTGTAGACGAAGCCAAGGCAGACCCAGCAGAACCGGGTTGATGGCTTTAGGCAGGACGAGGAAGTTGATCTGTTCTGAGTGAAGGACTCCGATTTGTAACGTAAGTGGTTTCATGATAGCCACAATAGGATCGGGCAATGGTAGTCCATTTACAGAAGCAACAGCAAGGGATCACTCTAGAAGAACTGTGGGTAGATGTAGTCGGTCTACTAAATCCTGCTGGATGAAATTTGCAGCTGCCCTGTAGTTAAAATAGGCAGAGGAGAAGTGTGATGTCTCTCCCGAGATGATGGTCACAGGAATAGATAATTTGGAAGATGTTTTGATGTTTGGCATCATCCCACCTAGAGTTGCCTCTCTAGGAGCTGGAGTTTCCCGGCTTTTGTGGACATTGGCGCACGAAAGGGCCTTTAAGGCCGCAATACAAACACAGACCTGAAGAGCGTCAGCGCTGTTTCTCCTGCTCGGACAACTTGACTCTGTCTAGCTGCATTGGTACCTCAGGTAGAGCAACAAGAGGGTGCAGTAGTGGTCTCTGGAACGAGGGTGCTAATCTGTGAAAACGTCTCTCCACCGAACCTCCTCATCGCGTTCCTGGATCCTCATGTTGACCCGGGTAGCCAACAGGATATGGGCATCCAAGGTAGGTGGGAGGTCGCGGGCTGCCAGCTCGTCCATGGTGTGTGAGGACATTCCATGCCATAGGTCGCCACCAATGCTTCATTGTTCCATGCCAACTCTGCTGCCAGGGTACGGAAGGAGATGGCATACTCTCCTGCTGTGGACCCCCTTGCTTGAGGGTTAGCAGAGTGGCTGCTGCTAAGGATGTTCGACCCGGCTTCTTGAACACGTCACAAAAAGTCTGTAAGAACAGGGCTAAGTCTGAAAATTTGGGCCCCTGTCATTCCAGGATGGGGTTCGCCCATGCGAGGGACTTGCCAGCGAGGAGGGAATTAATGAACGCTACCTTGGCCTCATCAGAGGAGAAATGGTGAGCACGCAGTCATAGTGAGGAAAAAGAGGCAGTGCAACTGTGGATCCGGAAAACAGACAGTAGGAGTATTAGGCAGTGGAACGGCAGCAGTCTCTGGGGAAGGAACAGGGAGTTCATCCAGTCGGGCGATGATGGAGTTTACAGCCACGAGGAGTTGATCCTGACGTGCATATAGATACAATATATACTATTGGGGTCCACCCCCTAGTAATTGCTGACGTGCATATAGGTCACGCATATCCATCTGTATGACCTGAACTGTGGTCTTAGGCTGGCCAGCGGGTTCCATGGCCTGAGCGTACTGTCAGAATCTAGGGAACATATGTAGCTGACTTTAGCTTGACTAATAACGCATTAAATACACAGTGGAAAGATCCCTTATCTTGACCTTTTCAATGAATTCTCAATGGTTATTTTTGTGTGATATGACGCTGCAACAAGTTATCAGAGTCAAGTTAAAGATGGCTACATCCGTATGTGGACCCACTAGGCCGTGGGCTCCGGCTCAGATAGGGCTAGGTGTTGCAGGTTGCGCCAGACGAAGCGGATGGCACCAGGAATGGTAGATGACACACAGACGTGGCATATCCAGCCGGCGGTACCACACAACTCTGATAAAAGGCAGGCACAGTTAGGAAACAGCAAGGGATACAGGAAATAGGATGCAGGGAACGGGAACTCTGGGATCAAGCAGGAAAATACTAAGGGACCCTTTGCAATACAAACATGGGAAAAGTACAAACAAGGCTCAAGCAAGGAGTGGAAGGGCAGAGACCTTTTTATAATCCAGGGTGCACTGGGGTAGGATAGAAAACTTTTAGGAAGTGCGCACGCTGGCCCTTTAAGGCACTCCTCGCACACTCCAGGAAGGGAAGGCCGCGCCAGCGTGGTCTCTGGGGAGGTGGCCAGGAAGTTGCGGTCGCGGCCGTTCATCACAGGGTGAGTGACAGAGGTCCGCAGTCATAACACTGAGATTATTTTTGGTGTTGTATATCTGTACTGAGCAGTGGCGTAACTACCGCCGTAGCAGCCGTAGCGGCTGCTTCGGGGCCCGCGGCATGAGGGGGCCCGTGTCGCCCGCCGGCACGGGCCCCCACCATGGCCGGAGGCTCCGCTGGCAGCCGCTATGGCTGCTACAGCGGGACGCCACTGAACACTACAGCAGAGCAGGTAGGTATCTCCCCGCTCTACCATTAACTGGTTCCCGACCGCTGGCTGTATTTTTACGGTCAGCGGTCAGGGTCCTTAAAACCCGAGCCATAGACTTTTTACGACTCCGGTTTTAACTTACTGCCCGCGCGATCGGGCTGCTGAATGTCGGGTCTCCGGCTGTCAGTGACTGCCGGGGACACTGATGAGAGGATAGAAGCAGCTTTCGCTGCCAGCGATCACACATGTATCCCCTATCCTGTGGATAGGGGATACATGTATTTTGTAGGACACACTGTAGGTCGCATTTTTTTGGGAGGGGGACGCTGTATGGCGTTCCCTACAGGGGGGGGAACGCTGTGTAAACGTTCCCTACAGGGGGGGCTGTATGGTGTTCCCTTCAGGGGGGGGCTGTATGGCGTTCCCTACAGGGGGGGCTCTATGGCGTTCTCTACAGGGGGGATGTATGGCGTTCCCTACAGGGGGGGCTGTATGGCGTTCCCTACAGGGGGGGCTGTATGGCGTTCCCTACAGGGGGGGGCTCTATGGCGTTCTCTACAGGGGGGGGATGTATGGCGTTCCCTACAGGGGGAACTGTATGGCGTTCTCTACAGGGGGGGCTGTATGGCGTTCTCTACAGGGGGGGCTGTATGGCGTTCTCTGCAGGGGGACTGTATGGCATTCTCTACAGGGAGGGCTGTATGGCGTTAGCACAGTCCAATAAATATACAGTACACAGAAGAAAATACGGTCCAGCAATCCTCATGACAATGTGATGACTTTATTAGAAAAACATTTTATAAACCACACGGCATGTTGAAGTGATGATACAAGACTGCTTACGCGCTTCGAAAGCCAACTACATTCTTCACAAATGTACGCCATCTCCTCCAAACAGTCAATTACATCAGAAGTCCAGTTCCTTGTGCTGCATGACTCTGGGACGCCCTATCCGTGGCGATATCCGTGTCCTTTCCACTGCTTCTCACTTGAGTCCTGTAGGCACAAAAAACATTCTGCAAGTATCCATTGTCATCCGTGCCTGCAGATTCTGCTTTAATGATGCAACTCACTCAACTCCTTGTCTATTTCATCGTTTACTGATGCCTCTTTTAGATGCGACAGATGTATTTTTTTTATACTTACCAGCCTGCTTCACAGGCACCATCCCTTTTTATTGGCACCTGATCAATAAGGGGGTCCTGCTCCACCACCATAACACTGCAATACTAAACAAAATCTTCCATAGACATCACAAAAACTAGACAAGCCTTTCCTCCCTTATGTTTCCCAACATTTCCTGGGACAAGTGTGTGTAGGTAGAAATCAACAAACATGTTTCCTGGCCCCAAACTTTACCCCCTCTTTCCAGTAAAGGATTGGCTTTCGGTATCACGCCTCCTCACTTTTACCTTTTTACTTTATCCTGCGTAAACATTTTTTTCAGCATCTTAAACGTCTTGCCCATTAGCCCATCTATCCCCAACATCAGACCACTTATTATCATCTGACAGATCAGAATCAGACTCAACCAGCTACTGTTGCCTTCTTCTGCTTCTCTTTACATCCAGATACGCTGCTCCTGTAATTCCAAACATTGTGCCAGTACCCCGTGTTCTAAACATTTTGGCAACCCCAAGGTGTCCCTCTCCCATGTTGAGATTATGAGGCCCTACTGGGATATTGCTGCCTTCATCGACCCTGGATACCTGCGCAAGGATCCTGGTACTTGGCCCATCATCGTGCCATGTTCCCTCAAATTTTTGCTAGAATGATACCATTGAGGATACCTGCCTTGCTTCCTTGATGCCATTTGCTCCAAACAATCCAGTACACCCCAAGTCCAGGTCCTTGTGCTGCATGACTTGTGGGGGCTCTATACGTGGGAATATCCTGGCACATTCCATTGCTTTCCGCTTGAGTGCTGTAAATATAAAAACATTCTGCCAGTGTCCATTATCACCTATGCCTGCAGATTATGACTGTGTAATGAAACTCACTTAAGTCCTTGTCTATTGCATCCAGGCCTTGACACATCGCAAATGTTCTTGGCAGACCAAAGCTGTCTAAAATCCCCCTACACTCCCTCACCCAATTACCTTACACCTACCTACGTTCAGTCCCAAACCGAGCCATGTGGCCAGCATTTTGGACAAAGATACCCCTAACTTACATTATGCCTATTCCTACCAACTATCCAAGGTTCCCCACTGCTACGCCTTTCTTGGCATTTTGCCCGCTCATTACTTTTTCAATGTACAGAGCTACTGGTGGATACTGTATATAGTAACTAATGATGGACATACCGCATATAGATGAAATATTACTTCAGAGAGTCCCCCTGGCAGCAGGCAGCCGATCTCAAGAAATTCTGGTGGAACAAAAAGTATAAACTGTGAAGATATTATGACGTGCGCTTAGTATGGTTCATCATATCAACAAATATATGTTCAGCCTATTGAAAACATCAGGGAGATTGTTCCCACAGTCTTGTCATGTGTCTCTATAGGAACATTCTGGATGACATCACATTATAGAATTTCTATAGGTTGTTATTTGCTATAATACTTACATATATACAGTGGATCTTCTAGCATGTCGGTTGTCACTGGTGCCACATATTCAGATGTTATAAATGTCTGTAAAATACATAATGGGTTTAATGCACATACATAAAATAACCCCATATCTATAATGAATAATAATATATTTACTTTCACACATTTCATTTTCTATCACAGGGCGAGTCCAATGCCCCTCTGCCACACAAATAACACCAGCAGTATAATGGCACATAATAGTTGGAGGACCCTGGTATAGATTTTGTATCAGGGACCAGGAGCTTATTGTTATTCTTCTATATAATCTTATCCTTAATGGAAAACTTCTAATTTGTCTTTTGTGGAGTCTTTTGGACTGGAGTAGAGAGAGTAGAAAATGGTAAATTGGATTTATGGATTCAACAGACAAAATAATTATTAAAGGGGTTTTCTGACAGTTTCATAAACCTGTGGCTCCTGCGCTGGTGGTTCTGTTGTCTTTAGTTGCTAGGCCACAGCGGTCATGTCCGTGTGGATGGCATGTCACGTGGCAGCTATTGTGTCACATCCAGGGCCGGCCTTAGGTTTATTGGTGACATGTGCAGTATCTGTGACGTCCTCCCCCTTATGATGCACCATGTAGTGTCCAAATAATTTAATCATACAGTGCCCAAATAACATCACCCAGTCAATAAACTAGGGATTGTATCTTTCTGTTTTTTTATATTATAGGTTTGGGCCCTAAATGCCGGATCGGCAGTGTAAGTTGAGGGTGCCCAGGCCATCTATGGTGGTAGTGCCCTCTTCAGTATTGACCAGTAATACACACTATGTGATCATTTAGAGATGCAGTTAATAAAATACACTGACCTTGGACTCTCCTACTGAATACATCCGACTGAATGTAGAACGTTATGTGATGTGAGGTGGAGGGCTCTGCTTAATCTTCGATCTGCCCTCCTGGGACGTGTGGTTATCATGAACTCTTATGAGGAATTAATTCTAGGAGAAAGAAAGACAATGTATTAGGACAAATCTCAATCAATGGCAACATTTCTTTTTTTAAATTTTAAGATTTTTATTAACTTTTTCAGAAGTACAGAATAAAGAAAAAAGAACAACAACAAAAATATCTGACATTATCAACAGTAGGTCCACGCAGGAACCTCCAAACCCATATAACCCTTATGGTAATAGCATTACTCAGACCTCTTGTCACTTTACAATATATAGGAAGTTGAATGTACAATTACACAACATCCCTACCTCTCCATCAGCATACATATGTACAAATACATTATGTTAGTGCCTTATGTTATCTAATTTATCCCTTGATATTAGTGGTCTTGAGAATAAGACTCTTTTCGAGATGGTGCCGACCACATGCATACAGATATTCCCCCCATCCTGGGGAGGAGAAGTAACAATCCCCCTCATACTATTCATAATATAATTTTATATTCACATGTCAAAGAGTTACATCAATACCACCGAAATTACCTAGACGATAAATCATATCATACATTAAAAGAACATATGGTAAGACCCGTGGCATGAGTCTAGTAACCTATTTATAGAAATCTAAATATTTGTACCTTGTCTAATTGCTGTCAAGTGACAATTGAAATTAGAGGAAGCAATTTAACTCCCTGTGCGGAGATGGACAGATACTTGGTCCATGGTTCCCAAAGTGTAAGAATATGAGGAAGTCTATGGGATCTCAATGCATACATGCGTTCCATGGTATAGGAAACATTGACCTGATTGAGCAATTCTGAAACGGAGTATTGGTTGGGTAATTTCCAGTATTTAGCTAAAAGCAAACGTGTCGCTATAATGATATGGCTGGACACCAATTGAGAGGAGCTCGGGATATTGTGCATATTGAGGAAACATAAGGCCAGGGCCGGGTCAGGTTCAACCTTACAGGACGAAATTTGGGAAATAATATCGAATACCTGTCTCCAAAACGCATAGACTTCCGGACATTGCCACCACATGTGAAAGTACGACCCTTTGCAGCCACATCCCTTCCAGTATACTTCCGGGTATGAGTTGTCAGATTTCGCAAAAACAGTTTTTGGGAAGCTTCCCAATGTTTAACCCCCTTAGATATTTTTTTGGGCCATGCAAAATCTTTCTGCCACTCTGTCAGAGAAAAGGAAGAGTCAAAGTCTTCTTCCCATTTAGCGCAATAAGAAGGTATGCTGGGAAGGAGATGCTCGTACAAATTTCCATAAAATCTCGAAATACCCTGTTTCCTACTTTCAGGATCAAAGTATTGCTGGCGGGCCATGGAGGGGAATACTGAGGCGTTGACATCTAAAGACGTAAATAAATGTCTTATACATAAATACTTATAGAAGTCCCTATTAGGGATACCATAAACCTTCACTAAGTCAGTAAAGGCTAATAATGTGCGGCCAGTAAATAGCAAGTGAATATGGGAGATCCCTGAATTTATCCAGTTATCCAACGATATCTCAGGTAAATAAGTAAGTAAGTAACGTAAGGGCAGATTTTTAAGTGGAGTGAGGGCCAAGGAGGGAAGCCGGGTGGTATATTTTTTCCAAGCCTTCAGAGAAGCTGAGACAGTGGGGGACACGCAATTATAGGTATTAGGAGAAGAGTGTGAAGCAACCCCTAACAGTGATATAAGCGGGCGACCTACCATTGCCTGTTCAATATGTGTCCACCTCTTTGAGGGGAAGCGTGCACACCAAGATTTCAGTTGGTCTAATGAAACTGCCCAGTAATACTTTTGGACATCCGGCATTCCCATACCTCGGTGTCTCCAGTGTCTAAATAATGTGTGCATCCTCACTCTAGGCTTTTTATGTGCCCATATAAAGTTGTTAAGTATTCTTTGGAGACTCCTCAAAAAGGAACTAGGAAGAGGGATAATCAGTGCACGTAACGTGTACAGCATAATCGGCAAAACCATCATTTTAATGATTGCTATTTTCCCCGCCCAAGATGTACAAACTCCACTGTAGTTAGATAGCAGTTGGGGAATACTTGTTAAGAGAGGGGTAAAATTATGTTTGAAGAGGAGATTCGTTGAATTAGTAAGTTGTATACCCAGATATGAAATTTTTGATGAGCTCCATTGAAAAGGGAAGGATTTACGGATTTTATTCCCTACTTGCATCGAAAGTCCCACATCTAACAAATGTGATTTACTAGCATTGATTTTGTAGTAAGCCACTGTCCCAAACTTGTCTAGGGTGTGTTTCACTGCCGGTAGGGATATTAAGGGGTTGGAGAGTGTGAGGATAACATCGTCGGCATATAACCCTATCTTGTGTTGAAGGGTGCCAATCGTGATGCCTGTGATGGACGGGTTCTGCCTAATAGACATGGCTAGAGGCTCCATAACCATCGCAAAGATCAGGGTGACAACGGACACCCCTGACGGGTGCCATTGGAAATAGGAAACGAGGCAGACATGAACCCTGAGGCCAATACTCTAGCTGACGGATTGGAATACAATGCCATAATAGCAGATTTTATCCACCCACCAAATCCAAATTTGCACAAAACAGCCTCTAGGTATCCCCAATGGACCCGGTCGAATGCCTTCTCCGCATCCAAAGCAAGAAGCACGGAAGGCACTCGACGGGTCTTCGCCCAATGAATTAGGTATTAGGAATTAGGTTTATAAGCCTTCTGGTGCCGTCTGGTGCCTGCCGTCCAGCAATAAATCCCACTTGGTCCTCATGTATCAATTCAGGAAGTAATGTAGCTAACCGACCAGCCAATATTTTAGCATAAAGTTTAACATCAGTATTTAAAAGAGATATTGGGCGGAAGTTAGCAGGAGAATGAGGCGTTTTCCCAGGCTTCGGCAAAGTGACTACGGTGGCAGCGAGCATCTCCTGCGGAAAGGACCCCATCCCTGCAGCTTCAGTAAACACTTTAACTAAATGTGGAGCTAGAGTCTTGTCATACCTTTTATAATACTGATTAGAAAACCCGTCTGGTCCTGGGGCTTTACCTGACTTTAGACTTTTAATAGCTTGTGAGACTTCAAGTATCGTAAAGGGGGATTGTAGATGAACACTGTCTTCTACAGACAGGGAAGGAAGATTCAGGCCACTCAAAAAGCTATTAATGTCCGATACTGAAGGTTGGTAGGTGGCTTTATCTTCTTTGAGGTTATATAGTTTGTGATAGAAACTCCGGAATTGATCACTAATTTCTTGGGGGTGAGTAACCTTATTGCCGTTTTTGTCCATGAGAAATGCTGTTCTCTGTTTAGCACTCTTCATTTTAAGCATTTTAGCTAAGAGTGCCCCTGGTCTATTACCGTGAAGGTAAAAGCCGAATTGTAATTTTTTAAATAAGGCCATATGCCCAGACATAAGCACCGCCTGCAGTTGATCCCTAAGAACTTTGATTTTTTGCGACGTGTCCGGAGTCACTTTAGATTTATTAAGGGATTCCAAATTATGTAGTTGAGTGAGGATATCCTTAGTGTTTTTTTCCCTATCTTTTTTTAATCTGGAGGCAGCCTGAATCCCCATCCCCCGCATGTAGGCCTTATGGGCATTCCATAGAGAAAAGCAGTTAGTTGAGGAAGGGGCATTGATCTCAAAGTATGTTTGGACGTGTGTATCCATCAAATCTTTTGTGAGAGGATGGTCTAATACTAGATCATTCAGTCTCCAAGAGGAGAAAGGGGGCGCTGGCAATTGATCCAGGACCTTTATAGAGATGGGAGCATGATCTGACCACGATATGTCTCCAATAGTGGATGTGGAGATGCATCTGAGACTGAGTTTACTCACCAGAAACATGTCTATGCGAGAGTATACTTTGTGTGGCGCTGAAAAATACGTAAAATCACGTTCATTACCATGTTGACAGCGCCACACATCATATAACTCCTCCGAGTGTACCGTGTGGTGTAGATTTGAGCGAGGTCTGTGAGCATTCGAGGAATCGATTGAGGGATGCATAACGTCATTAAAATCCCCCCCTATGATCAACATCCCCTTCACCACTTTATTTACTTTTCAGAGGATTTTGTGAAAAGCCTTAAGTTGATGTGAGTTAGGGAGATATATGTTGACCAACGTAAAAGTGATATTATTTATGTCACATATGAGTATCACAAATCTACCTTGAGGGTCCAGCATGACCTGATGCAAATGAAAGGCAACCGAATCCTTTATTGCTATCAAGACACCCTTGGATTTACTGGAATGTGATGCTTGAAATATGTGAGGAAATCTAAAATGTGTGCATTTCGGAGGGTGAAGGGAGGAGAAATGGGTCTCCTGGGCGAAGAGAACATCACTGTGGAGGGCCAAAGCTTCCTTCCACATCTGTCTCCTTTTAAAAGGGCTATTGAGCCCCTTTACATTTAAAGAGGATAAGTTAAGCGGCATGAGACAGCGTAAGAGAATATGTCTGGCTGGGCATGGAACATGAATTCGAAATAAAGATATAGGATCTTGTGGACCATGAAGTGTACAGAACAATATTACCAAATTCAAAAATAAAAACATAAGAACAACAGTGCAAAAAGGAAAAACAAGGCGCCTACACTGCGCCGTACAGACCTTCGTCAGGGAGAGAGAATAAAGATAACCACAACAAATAGCATTATGACATGACCATACTACCAGCGGAAAGATCAGGTGGCAGAGTGTCCCTGTACCAATTCCCATTCCGGGCGGAGACGTCTCGGTGGCTTGTCAGCTGACTCCGGTCCCATGGACTGGACAGGAATGTTCCACTTGCGAAGCAAATCAATCCCATCCGAAGGAGTAGGAATCACATGTGTGGAGCCATTCCTAGAGACCAATAACTTGACCGGGAATCCCCACTTATATCTCAGATTGTGCTCCCTAAGAGCCAAAGTGATCGGGTGGAATTGCTTTCGTAGCATCAAGGTGGAAGCCGACAGATCCGGGTATATTGAAATGTGAGCATATGGAGGTGGGAGTTTCCCCAATTTTCTGGATTCCTGAATGATACGGTCTTTGGCTTGGTAGAAGTGTACCCTCGAGAGAACATCTCTTGGAGCATTTTCCGGAGCAGCCCTAGATTTAGGGATTCTATGTGATCTGTCCAGAGTTAGATCCAGTGGGGCGAATATTGGAACCAAAGCTTTGAACATGACTTGCAAAAAATTGGGTAATTCAGAGGTTGAGATTTCTTCAGGGATCCCTCTAATTTTGAGATTATTCCGCCTCGACCTTTCTTCTTGATCCATGAGCTTGTCTTTTATCCACTTCACCTCATCTTTAAGCTCAGCATGTGCGTCAATGAGATCATTATGAGCCTTGGCATGGTCTCCCATGCTGCGTTCTAAATGATCCGTGCGGAATCCTAGGTCATCCACAGTCGCATGTATTTGTGCTAATACCCGATCCATCACTCCAGAAATGGAAGTCTGCAAGGTATGCATTAACCCTTTCATGACGGCAGTGGTCAAAGGAGCATCATCTGAAATCTCAGACATCCCGGACATATCAGAAGCCATGAGGTGAGTATCGTGTGATGGTAAACTCTGAGGAAAGAGCGCCTTTTTAACCGTAGGGCCTTTACTATTGGGTGAAGATGGGCCCGATCCAGTCGCTCCCCGTTTACCGGGGCCTGACACCTCTTCCATCCTGCCCTGTGTATCTCCATCAGCAAACTGACCTGAGGCAGCCGATAGCTGCTTGCACCGTTGCCGCGTGTCCGGCTCAGACAGGGAGTCGGCGCCATCTTGTGACCGGCTAGTCGCAGGGAAATAGTCCGGAAGCTTTTTGGGCTCCGGTTTGGACTGTCGCCTCCTGGTCATGTTCCACATCGATGTCGGCTGTGACCGGGATCTGGTCAGGTAAGTGAGACTGTCGTAGCAGGTCTTATGCCGCTGTGAGCCGCTGTAATGCTATTGCTGAAGCAGGAGAGAGTGCACTACACCGCCATTCCAGTCAGCGGCTAGCTCCGCCCCCCCAATGGCAACATTTCTATCTAGAACAGAGTCCAGTCCCCAACCAGTGTAAAATTACCAAAGGGGTAAATAGGATAACCGGCTGGGGTCCAGGGATTTGGGGTGGCCCACAGCTCTGGGGCTCCATACGCCCCTGAAATTGGACAAACAATAACGGCGCAGGGAGGAAGCGAAATGTCTGACCCGGTTGGTCGTCTATTAGGTGAGTATAATTTTTTATTTTATAGGAGCAAAGGGGGCACTATTAATATGGGGGATAAAAGGACTGAGTCGGGGCTTAGAAAAGGGGCTTCATTACTGTGGGGCCATACAAAAGGGGCATTCTGACCCAGGACATACAAAAAGTGTCATTCTAACTGTGGAGGGTATTGGTGGATACTGCATATAGTAACTAATAAGAGACGCACCTTGCATAGATGAAATATTGCTTCAGAGAGTCCCCCTGGCAGCAGGCAGCCGATCTTAAGGTGTTCTGGAAAAAACAATAATTGTGTAGTTTTATTTCTCCAGACAGACGTGTGCTCAGTATAGACCACCCAACAATGAAGGAAATGTACATTAGGGCTCATGTACACAGCAACTTCATGTGGACGGACCTGTATGGTGGCGCACAGACTGCAGTACTGGTAATGTAGACACTCTGTGTGCGCTGTGTGCTCCCCCATAAGCCAACGGTGTATTAGGAAATTACATAAATAACAAGTCCCTTATATATTACTAATACCATAATATCTTCTTTATGGAGCATTTCTATAATAATAATAATATAAAGATGCAGCAAAATTCCCAGCGTTTACTTTTGCTACATGTGGATGAGTTTTTGAGACTGTAACTATTGACTTGTAACACTTGTGAATTTTGCCGCGCAGCAAATCTGCAGCGTCTGAATTCAGCTTTATGGCGTAGAATATAGTACTCAAATACTGCAATCATACAGTGCCCAAATAACACTGCCACACAAGTATTGTCTGCCACACTGTAATGTAATCCATTACCAAGGAATTGTATCTGCATCCTAAGCAGTGCCCTTTACTTTTTTTTACATGAAGAGTGGGATTGAGTGTTCAAGCAATGGGTGCCCCAGACATCAAGACCAGTGGCGCCCCATTCATTAGTGACAGGTGATGCACCCAGTGTAACCGCACAGGTCGCACACACCTAAGACAGGCCCTGGATGAACAATATTGGGGAATTTGTTCCCACAGTCTTGTCATGTGTCTCTATAGGAACATTCTGGATGACATCAGATTATAGAATTTCTATAGGTTGTCATTTGCTATAATACTTACATATATAGAGTGTATGTCCTAGCATGTCGGCTGTCACTGGTGCCACATATTCAGATGTCATAAATGTCTGTAAAATACATAATGGAATAAATATAAAATAACCCCATATCTAGAATGAATAATAATATATTTACTTTCACACCTTTCATTTTCTATCACAGGACGAGTCAGACATTGAAAACATTTTGTAATGTTAGTGTAAACCCAGGGAACATAACTATAGGGGTGAAGAGGTTGCAGTCACACCCAGGCCCAGGTGTCCATGACTGACATTAGGGGGGGGTCACAATGTGGGCAATTTACAAATGCCAATCCCCAATGCCCCCATCTCCTAGAGGAAATCCGATTTTCGCTGCTAGAAACGCGATGTCGGTGAGAGAAGCACCCAGGCGAAAAGGCAGCTGCTGAGTTGCCCGGCCGCTTCTAAAACACAAGCAGTGGAAGGGAGCCAGCGCAGCGCCCCGTTCCACCTGCTGGAGGGATGCGCCCTATGTAATGGCACAGGTCGCACACCCCTAAGGCCAGCCCTGGCTACTGCTGAGCCTTATTAGGATAATATACGGTAGCTTTTTAAGACTATTTAATTAAATAAAATTAGACATCATATTGAAAACGACTGAGAAGTCACATTCCACATGACTCAAATAAGTCGAGTCGCTTCTCCCCTTATGTAAATCTACCCTCCCAAAGCAGACACTGAAACAGAGTTGGATTTTAATGGCCACAGCAGCCGTTTATTATTTAAATAACAATAACTTTAAATACCATAATTTTTTAATCCCCAAAAAAGGGGATACATCATAACAACAAATAACCCACTGCGACCCTATCAGGGTCATAACATTATAAACCAACCAGAATGACAGGGGCAAGTCCTTGAAGCCACCGATACTTAATTTTGGCCATCTGCCCACAAATACCTTACCCCCAGCCGTAACCCGGCCCAGGAGCACCAAATTACCTTTTTGCAGATGACCACCATATATATATAAATATATATAACCCAGCTTTCAAAAGGGGTAACACCCTAAGAAGCCGACAAATTGGGGGTGCATCCCGTGATGCATTCCCCCCCACCACTTTTTACGACCTACTTCAAGGACTCCCCCCCCGCAGCTGCAATGACAAAATTTAACCTCCCCCAAAGACAAATGTCAATAAGCAAATAAACTTTGACGAGAAGAACCACCATCCGCAGCAACCTTTTGCCGCGGTCAACCGATCCACATCAGGGCGGGCGGGCGGGAACATGTTCCTGCTTCTGTGTCCTGGCGAAGAGAGGGAGAGCACAAACAGGAAACAGGTACATCCCCTTCAATCCCCACCCCTTCTCACTCAAGCCCTCCTGCTGTCCCCCCCCTCTTTCCTCTCATAGGCCAGCCAACTCTGTGTCCCTCCCATCTATTTTAGTCATGGAGGCCTTCCCTTATTCCTTTTTTCTTCTTTCAGTACGGCCTCTTCTTGACTCAAATAAGTCGAGTCGCTTCTCCCCTTATGTAAATCTACCCTCCCAAAGCAGACACTGAAACAGAGTTGGATTTTAATGGCCACAGCAGCCGTTTATTATTTAAATAACAATAACTTTAAATACCATAATTTTTTAATCCCCAAAAAAGGGGATACATCATAACAACAAATAACCCACTGCGACCCTATCAGGGTCATAACATTATAAACCAACCAGAATGACAGGGGCAAGTCCTTGAAGCCACCGATACTTAATTTTGGCCATCTGCCCACAAATACCTTACCCCCAGCCGTAACCCGGCCCAGGAGCACCAAATTACCTTTTTGCAGATGACCACCATATATATATAAATATATATAACCCAGCTTTCAAAAGGGGTAACACCCTAAGAAGCCGACAAATTGGGGGTGCATCCCGTGATGCATTCCCCCCCACCACTTTTTACGACCTACTTCAAGGACTCCCCCCCGCCAAAGCGAAACAGGCCTTGACCACCTCACGCCTGCGAGCTCCTCCACACTCCCACCGCTCGCTCAATTCCATCGGTCAAAGCCAGACTCCACATATCCATCCCCACCTCATTGAGGTGCACACCGTCCTCTATCCAGTAGCTGCCTGTCCCAGCCTCCAGATCCCAGTGGCGCACCGCAACCCCACCATTACGCGTCACGAAGCTCGATATGGCCCTATTAGCCTTAATGCGAGCCTTGTTAATTTTTCCCACAGAACGGGCCATCCGCCAGTTCTTCCTAGGGACCATCTCAGACCACACCGTCACCAATTTAGGATAAGTTGCCCATAAGCAGAGCAAATCATGCTTGACGTCCCGTACCAACTCCCGGAAAGGGCGTATACCCAAATCGTTGCCTCCCACATGCAACACCAGTACCTCCGGCGCCCTGTCAAGCAGTACAAAATTGTGAAACTCGGGCAATACCCTGTTCCATGTCATTCCCCGTATACCCATCCACCTCACAACCGCCGCGTCCCGCGGAATCCTGAGCTGTCGACCGTCCGGCCGTACATCCGCGCGAAGGGCACCCCAGTACACAAAAGAATGTCCCATAATCCACACCATGCATGAGTCACGGCCTGCAAAACAAATGAAGAACATACACGCACCACCTCTTGCTGCCGCGTACCATTAATACTCAGGCGGAAACGCACGCACCCGGAACATGCTATACATCAATATATCACAACATGTTCAAGCGCACATAAGAACGGAAACGCGCCGACTCCCAACGCCCTATCCGCTGCACGCCTGCATCATCTAAACCCCATCTCACCGCCTCCGTCGCTGCCCCTATACGGAAAGAATGAGACGAGTATTGCTCTGCCTGCACCCCGCTAGCCACCAGACACTTTCTGAAAACCGAAATAAACTGATACCGCGACAGAAACGAGCCATCCTCGTGCCGCAGCAACGGCCCGTCTGAGAGATCTAAACCCGCCAAGTACTCCTTGACACACAACACTGGACAAACCGGATTCTTTGGGACCGCCAGCAAAACCACTCGACGTCCTGCCCCTCCTTGGTCCGTTTTGGACCTTCGCAACACTATCTCCACCCTGTCTTCATACAAATCGACATTATCCTGCAACAAGCCCCCCGCTCTCACCGAACTGGGGGAAACCAATTCCCCTACCCGAAAAGCTCCAAAAAAGGCTAACGCAAAAGCCAACCGGAAAAGCTTGCTCTCATACTCTGAACGACACACCTGCCGCACCACCACCTCCAGGGAACACAACAATTGAAATGACACGGGACGCCTCTTATCCCTCACCACTACACCCCGTCTCAGCCCTTTCAATGCCTGGCCCACCAAAAACCGCTTCGTGATATCTGCCAACCCCCGTAACTTACAACCGAAAGCAATGGCCGCCACGAAGCGATTAACCTTAGCGACCGTGCAACCCCGGGCGAACGCATCCCCCAACCAAAACAGCAAGGCCACCATCCTATCATCATCCGAGCACACATCTCCCAAAGATCTCACCCACTCCTTCCATTGCCTCCATCCAGCCGCATACGACGACCACGTCGCACTGGCCAGTGAACGTTTAATCAATGCACCTGCCGCCTGGATACCAGCTCCCACAGATGACTGGGACAGTCCACCCCTGTTAACTCCGCGTCCGGGACCAGCTGCCGGAAACGATCCCACTGCGAGCGAGAAAGCGCGTCAGCAATACAATTCTCCACCCCGGGAACATGCACCGCCACCACCCATGCATTTAAACTCAAACAGGAAAGCACCAACTGACGCAACAAGCGAACCACTGGAGGGGACGACGCCGAAGTATTATTTATAGCCATCACCACCCCCAAATTGTCGCAATGAAAACGCACTTTTTTTGTCCCGGAACCTGTCTCCCCAAATGGTGACCGCCACCACGATGGGAAACAGTTCGAGTAGGGCCAAGTTACGCGTCAGTCCCGCCTCCACCCATGCAACCGGCCATTTTCCCGCGCACCATTGACCTTTAAAGAACGCCCCGAACCCCACCGCCCCAGACGCGTCAGTGAACAATTCCAAATCGAAGCTATCTAACGCCCGGGACATCCAAAGAGAGCGCCCATTATACTGTGCCAGAAAATGGAGCCAGACCTGTAAATCTTCCCTGTGCTCTGCAGCCAGACGAATGAAATGATGGGGTTCCCGAACCCCCGCCGTCGCCGCTGCCAACCGCCGACAAAAAACCCTGCCCATCGGCATGATGCGGCAGGCAAAATTCAACTTCCCCAATAAGGACTGCAATTCACGTAGCGTAATTTTCCTAATCCGACACGCTCGTTCCACTACCAACCGCAAATCCCCCAACTTATCCTCCGGCAATCTGCACTCCATTGCTACGGAGTCGATAGTAATTCCCAAAAAACAAATGGTCGTCACCGGACCCTCAGTTTTTTCCACAGCCAAGGGTACACCGAACTCCCTTGACACCCAATTGACCGTCTCCAACAAATTTGCGCAAACCCCCGAACACGACGGGCCAACGCACAAGAAATCGTCGAGATAGTGAATAACTGATTCCACCCCCGCGACCTCCCTGACTACCCATTCCAAAAAAGAACTAAACACCTCAAAGTACGCGCACGACAACGAACAACCCATGGGAAGGCATCGATCAATGTAATAATCCCCTTCCCAATAACATCCCAACAACCTCTGGCTGTCCGGATGAACCGGCAACAAACGAAACGCCGCTTGAATATCAGTTTTTGCCATCAGAGCCCCTCTTCCGTAACCACGTACCAACGCTACCGCCGCATCAAACGACGTGTAGACCACAGAACAGAGATCCTGGTCAATGCCATCGTTAACCGACGCCCCCTTCGGGAAGGACAAATGCTGAATAAGCCGGAATTTGTTACCTTCTCGTTTTGGAACCACCCCTAACGGTGACACCACCAAACCTGGAACTGGGATCGTGCTAAAGGGGCCCGCCATTCTGCCCAGATCAATCTCCTTCCGGATTTTTTCCGAGACTACCCCCGCATGCTGATATGCCGACTTAAGGTTGCGCTGCGTGAAAGGGACCTCATGCAAAGGGGGCGGAATAATGAAACCGTAACCAAAACCTAAACTAATCAACCGCGCCCCCTCCTTATTGGGGTACCTACTTAGAAAGGGGGCCATCTTTATGAGTTTCACGGGAGTCTCCCCCATAACCAGACGCACCGCTGGCTCCCCCTTGTCGTTTACCCTTCTTAAAACATTTAGACGCTCCATGTGACTGCCCGCTGCAATGTGAACACGCATGCTTGAATTTACACGTCGCTCCAAATTTGCACTGCCCCTCATTGAACTGCCAACACGTCCCAAATTTTGAACCTGAGGCCTGACTACCCCCGCCGGAAGTTCCTGCTGCATTCCCGCTCCCGGGAAAGGACTGCCCCTGCTTATAAAGTGCCGTCACTTTCAACCATAAGGCTATGTCCTTATGGTCCCACCGTATATTCGGCCGCACCGCTTTCCTCTGCCGAAACTGCTCGTCGTAACGAAGCCAGGCCTGGCCCCCATAAACCCGATGCGCCTCCCCCACCGCATCCAAATAACAAAACAAGCCGGAACAATTATCTGGCGCCTTTTCCCCAATAACGCTCGCCAAAATTGCAAAAGCCTGCATCCAATTGACGAACGTTTTTGGAATCAACCTGTACCGTCTCTTTTCTTCCTCATCCTTTTTTGTTTCATCCCGCTTCACCTTATCTAAATTAAACTTCTCCAGCGGAAGCAAGGAAAAAATCTCCACATACTCGTCCTTCCAAATCCTTTCCTTTACCTCCTGCTTTAAATGCGCCCCTAACGGGCCCTCATAACAAACATAAACCTCCCCGCGCGCACGATCATCAAGACGCACCCTATCAACCTCCTTTGGCGAGTCTGTTTGAACCGCCGCCGCCACTGCCACCGCTGCCCCGGCATTCAACCCCCCACCGTTTTGACGAACCGGAGCGCTTCCAACACTGCCCCCCCACACCGCGGCCGGCGCCACACCTGACGATTCTTGGGAAGGGGAACCACCTAGCCGCCCCACTAACACTTTTAAACATCCCACTAACTCCGCCAAACTATCCCCCGCACCCGCATGTAGATACGGGACCCCCGACTCCGCCGCGACGCCCACCGCCTCGACACCCTCTACACCGATACCCGACATCAATAAAGCTGGAAATGGTAACGTAGGTGTCAACTCACCAGGCTGCCCAGGGGCTGTGAACCCGTCAGCCGGACCCCCATGTCCACGTGGAGAGGCCCGCCGCTCACCGTCCTCCAATGCTCCGGACTCCCTCTGGCGCTGTCCGCATTGGCAATGTGTGCACGGGGAATTCCGATTTTCGTCTGAGTAAAGGGGGGGTGACATCGCATCATCCAATTGGCCGAGGTCCAGTTCATGCCTCATCCGTCCCGCTGAACCAGCTCCGAGCTGTTCCGTCCCTGGCACTCCAACCACCGACCTCATCCTGCGACCTCTGGTCGTTTCCACCTCGACGACACCATGAGCCGACCCTCTGGCTGGCACATCACCATGCAGGGTCGCCGTTGCCCTTCCGCCACGTGCTGAAGAAGGAGAGGATGTGACCGGAAGTAAAGGCCGCGTCCTCCTCGCCGCTGCCGCCGGGCGCTGCCGCGTTTTGGGATTCCTCCCAGGGCCAGACGAAAGAGCAGCGGCAGGCCGCCCTGGGGTCTGGCCTGCAGGGTCCACTGATGGGCTCCTCTTGCGCCGCCGCGCCCGCGGGATGTCTTCAGGACTCAGCCTTGCGGGCGGGCGCGAGCGCCTCGTGCTGCGCGTCACGCCGGGAGTGCCAGCCCTGGCCTGAGTCATGGGGGAAACGGGCTCTCCTCTTCTCCTGCCCGACCCCCTGGTACGCCGGTCCTGTACCTCGGCCTGCTCCAGCAGCCCCGCGACCACCGGCATGACAGAGCGCTCCCCGCTTGCTCCAGCCGACTCTGCTCGCTCCTGGACCGGAGCGCCCGATTGTCCCTGCAGCAGCGTCGCTACTCGTGCTCCGAGCCATCCAGGACCCTGAGAGGCTGCTGCGGCCCGCAACAGCTCCATAGCCTCCTCATCAGACGCAGCAGGGGTAACAAACATGTTCCTGCTTCTGTGTCCTGGCGAAGAGAGGGAGAGCACAAACAGGAAACAGGTACATCCCCTTCAATCCCCACCCCTTCTCACTCAAGCCCTCCTGCTGTCCCCCCCCCCCTTTCCTCTCATAGGCCAGCCAACTCTGTGTCCCTCCCATCTATTTTAGTCATGGAGGCCTTCCCTTATTCCTTTTTTCTTCTTTCAGTACGGCCTCTTCTTTACTGACAGCTGCAATTCTCAGACAATGGTAAGGGTATGTTCACACACTTAACTAAAAAACGTCTCTAAAATACAGAGCTCTTTTCAAGGGAAAACAGCCTCTGATTTTCAGCCATTTTTTAAACCACAAACATTTTTTGAGGCGTTTTTACCAACGTTCTTGGAGCTGTTTTTCTATTGAGACAATGAAAAACGGCTCCAAAAACGGCCGAAGGAGTGAAATGCACTTCTTTTTACAGGGTGTTTTTTATGCGCCGCTTTATCAAACGCCCACGTAAAATGCACCATCGGAAAAAAAAAACAGTTTTTCCCATTGAAATCAATGGGCAGATGTTTGGAGGCGTCCAGCCTCCGTATTTTTGGCTGTTTTTCGGGGTGTTTACGGCCAGGAAAACGGCTGAAAATAGGCTGTGTGAACATACTCTGTTGTGCTGAGTTGTAACTTTAATGAGAAAATATGAAACATTGAAATCTGAATGTAAAATGTTCAGTTGTTACTTGCATTAATAGAAACATTTTACTGGAACTTGAACTGTTTGTCTAAAAAAAAAAAACAACCCCAACTCCTGACAATCACCAGAAAAAAATCCTTCTACAATCATATAGTTGTGGTGAGGTGTTGGTGTGGTTAGAAATTGCTGCAGTAATGTCCAGTGTGAATCTGGCCTTATATGAGAATTCTAGAGCGTATATATTTCATGTGTCCAGTAACATGTAGAATTAATGATAAAATGCTGCATCTTACCTGTCAATCACACAGTCAATCACAGTCCCGGTCCAGACGTCATTGGCAGAAATTGTAAAAAATATGTAATCCAGCTGCACATAGAACCTAACGGCTAGTACTGCCTATGACATCATCAGTGACATCATAAGCGGCTGCAGTATCTGTTACATCATCTAATTATCTCCTACTGCCTGGATAGACTGTCTGTGCATACACTGGATATAGGCGTTACATGGGACTGCTGTTTATAAACATGGAAGAAAGATACATGTGTGGTTATAGGGGCTACGACTAAGAACATGTAATGTATGAAACGTGTAATCTGTTACTAGATGGATTTTATACTGTAATACAGATGTAGCCATCTTTAACTTGACTCTGATAACTTGTTGCAGCGTGATACTTTCTTGATCCCGCAGCACTCCGTGTTTCAAGTGTGCGTGAGTAGGCTTCCACGCCAATGTGTAAAAAATGGGAACTCAGCACTCCAAGGTATTATGCAATAAGTGATATTTGATTTCACATATAGCGAAAAGTAGTAATCCAAAAATAATGGCGCAATTACCCAACAGCGACCGAGGTCACAAGCGCCGCATATCCGTGTCTAAAGAAGGTTGAATGTATAGACCGAAACGTTAAAAACCTATTTTTGGATTACTACTTTTCGCTATATGTGAAATAAAATATCATTTGTTGCAGCGTGATATCACACAACAAAAGCCATTGAAAAAGTCAAGATAAGGGATTGTTTATTTAATGCGTTAAAAGTCAAGGTAAAGACGGCAACATCTGAACTAATAAAGGATACATTTTATTGAATTTCGTTTTAGGCTACAGTCACACAACAGTAAAAAATGTCAGCTTCCAGAGCAATGATGTTCTATGGGTATATTCACACGGCCTTTTTTTAACCACCCGTGAATATTGTCCGTCAAAAAATGGAACATGTCCTATTTTTGGCCGCTTTCACGGCCAGACGGCCCCCATAGAAGTCAATGGATCAATTTTTAACGGCCGTCAATACATGTAACAGCCGTTAAAAACGGTTCTGGGATTTGGGGATTCAAGAGCCAAGGGAACTATTGGCTCCCTTGCTGGTAATCGGCGGCGCAATGACACATACTCACCGATGCAGCGCCGTCCTCTACAGGTGTGGTCTCTAGTCTCATGGGTTCTGCGAAGGTGACGAGATGACGTCCTCGCGTCGCCTTCGCAGAACCAGTGAGACTAGAGATCACTCGTGACGTAGACGGTCATGCATCGGTGAGTATGTAGGGCATTCAGGCGGACAAAAATTACGGATATTGTTGCGCTCACTACTATGGTAGCATGGCGCTAGTACAGGGGACATTGTTGTCTACTGTAGCAAATTTTTCGGCACGGTCCTGAATTTACAGAGAGAGTCCCGGAAGATTACCACAGGGAGGGGGGGTGTGGTGCTTTCTCCGGAGAGGTGTCTGTGTCATCATCTACAGGGGGGCTGTGTGCCATCGTCTACAGGGGGCTGTGTGCCATCGTCTACAAGGGGGCTGTGTGCCATCGTCTACAAGGGGGCTGTGTGCCATCATCTACATGGGGCGGTGTGCCATCATCTACAGGGGGGCTGTGTGCCATCATCTACAGGGGGGCTGTGTGCCATCATCTACAGGGGGCTGTGAGCCATCATCTACAGGGAGGCTGTGTGGCATCATATACAGGGGGTCTGTGTGCCATCATCTACAGGGGGTCTGTGTGCCATCATCTACAGGGGGTCTGTGTTTCATCATCTACAGGGGGTCTGTGTGGCATCATATACAGGGGGTCCGTGTGCCATCATCTACAGGGGGGCTGTGTGGCATCATCTACAGGGGGGCTGTGAAACAATCATGACAATGACCTTTGTTTGGGTGTTTTCAGGGGGTTGGGACAAAAGAAGCCAGACAAATGAAATTCATCAGTTTTTTTAACGGCCATGAAAAACGGATGCAAAATGGATGTCAAACGGCCATTAAAAACGGACAGACGGACTGGAAGTGTATAAAAATTTGCAGACACAATGATGCAAAACGGCCATGAAAAACTGACAGTTGATCAGTTTTTAATGGCCATTTTTTTTCACTGTCGTGTGAATGTAGCCTAAGTTCTGGATCGTCTCCACTTTAATGGATAAAGTTACCGGACAATTATCCGCCCACCGAGAGTTTATTGGACACATGGACGGCCTGGTGAGCAGATGAACTTCTTGTTTCTTTGTTTGGAGTCATGTACAGATATAGCAATCCTTATCCTGACTCTGATAACTTGCTGCAGCGTGATAATTTATCACTTAAGTCACTGAAAACCATTGAAAAAGTGAAATTAAAGTTTCTTGACACTGTGTATTCAATGTATTTAACCCCTTCGAGCTCAGCAACGTAATATTCCGTCGCGCTGACCGCCCCGTTCGCGCTCAGCGACGGAATATTATGTCGCAGGGAAAATGCATCGCCATTTTCCACCGGCGCGTGCACGAGCTGTGACAGCTGCTGTTTCCGACAGCAGGCTATCACAGCTCAATACGCCGGGACCTATAGCGATGGTCCCGCCTCCACAATCGCCACTATTGGTCAGTCAGTGAGTAACTGTCCAATAGTGGCGATCGGTCTCTTCGCTTCCTCTCCCTGACATCACATCCTGCCGAACCCGCCCTGAGATGGAGATAGCGAGGCGTTCAGAGCGGTTGTGAGTAGAGGGAGAGAAGAAAAAGAGTGAAAAAAAGTGAAAAAAAGACAACTTTTTTCTGCTTCCCACCTCCCCAATCCACTACCCAGTCCTTTACCCTTCCTCCTTGTGTTCCCCCCACATTTTTGGTCAGTGATCTCCTATCACTGACCACTTCTTAGTCTTCAGGACCAATTTCTTGGTCCCTGGGGATTATTTTTTTCTTTATAAAACATATAAAATAATAAAATATATATAAAAAAAAAAAAACGAAAAAAATCCTGTTAATTTAGACAATTTATCTAGTTAGTTTAGTATTAGTGTTAGTTAGTGTCAGGGAACCGTCAAAAAGCATAGTTAGGTATAGCGTCAGGAATCCATCACCATAGTTAGATCTAGCGTTAGGGGTCCATCACAGTAGTTAGGTTTAGCGTCAGGGAAGCTCGGAATAATCTAGATAGGTTTAGTGTCAGGCACCCGTCACCGTAGTTAGGTTTAGTGTTAGGGAAGCTCAGAATAATCTAGTTAGGTTTAGTGTCAGAGAATAGTCGCCGTAGTTAGATTTAGTCTCAGGGAAGTTCAAATAAAATCTAGTTAGGTTTAGTGTTAGGAACCCTCGCCCTTGTTAGGTTTAGTCTCAGGGAAGCCCACTCGTTCTATAAAAACACCAATTTTTTGAGCTGGTTTAGGCAGGGGCGTAGCTAGGGGGGGGGGAAGCGGGGCATGTCCCCCGGGCGCAGTCGAGAGGGGGGCGCCAGCGCCCCCTCCTCCTGCACTATAATTGTACCTATGTCGCAATGACACAGGTACAATTAAGCAATGAATGACCGGGCACGTTCCGTGCCCGGCCATTCAGCGCCTTTCCATGAATGAAGCGACTGGTACCTTTTGTACCAGTGACGCTTCCGTCGATGAAAGGCTCTGACTGACTGACAGGGAAAGTCATCCTGCCCAGCCAATCAGCGCCTTTCATAGACGCTGCGTTCAACCCTCTGGAGACCTTCGCAGAAGAGAGCAGGTCTCCATGGCTGCCGGACGGCGTGGGAGCGGGAATAAGGTGAGTTTGAAATTATTTTTTTAATTGTAATAGAAGTGTGGCTGTATCTGCGGGGGGGGGGGGGGGGACGACGACTTTGTCTACACGGGGGACTTTATCTACGGGGGGTGTCTATCTACAGGGGGACTATATCTACAGGGCTGGGCTATATACAGGGGGACTATATCTACAGGGCTGGGCTATATACAGGGGGACTATATCTACAGGGCTGGGCTATATACAGGGGGAGTATATTTACAGGCGGGCTATATACAGGGGGACTATATCTACAGGGGGGCTATATACAGGGCGACTATATCTACAGGGCTGGGCTATATACAGGGGGACTATATCTACAGGGCTGGGTTATATACAGGGGGATTTTATCTACAGGGCTGGGCTATATACAGGGGGACTATGTCTACAGGGCTGGGCTATATACAGGGGGGCTATATACAGGGGGACTATATCTGCTGGGCTATATACAGGGGGACTATATCTACAGGGGGGCTATATACAGGGGGACTATATCTGCTGGGCAATATACAGGGGGACTATATCTGCTGGGCTATATACAGTGGGACTATATCTACAGGGGGGCTATATACAGGGGGACTATATCTACAGGGGGGCTATATACAGGGGGACTATATCTGCTGGGCTATATACAGGGGGACTATATCTACAGGGCTGGGCTATATACAGGGGGACTATATCTGCTGGGCTATATACAGGGGGACTATATCTACAGGGGGGCTATATACAGGGGGACTATATCTACAGGGCTGGGCTATATACAGGGGGACTATATCTACAGGGCTGGGCTATATACAGGGGGACTATATCTACAGGGGGGCTATATACAGGGGGACTATATCTACAGGGCTGGGCTATATACAGGGGGACTATATCTACAGGGCTGGGCTATATACAGGGGGACTATATCTACAGGGGGGCTATATACAGGGGGACTATATCTACAGGGCTGGGCTATATACAGGGGGACTATATCTGCTGGGCTATATACAGGGGGGCTATATACAGGGGGACTATATCTACAGGGGGGCTATATACAGGGGGGCTATATACAGGGGGACTATATCTACAGGGGGGCTATATACTGGAGTGGGCTGTCTATAGAGCACCATATACAGGGGTGGGCTATATAGTATATAGCCCCCTGTAGATATAGCCCACCCCTGTATATAGCCCCCCTGTAGATATAGTCGCCCTGTAGATATAGCCCAGCCCTGTAGATATATTCCCCCTGTATATAGCCCCCCTATGTATAGCCCACCCCTGTAGATATAGCCCCCCTGTGTATAGCCCAGCCCTGTAGATATGGTCCCCCTGTAGATATGGTCCCCCTGTAGATATAGTCCCCCTGTAGATATAGTCCCCCTGTAAATATAGCCCACCCCTGTATATAGTCCCCCTGTAGATATAGCCCACTCCTGTATAGAGTATCCCACAAATAGCTCCCCCTATAGTGCTCCACAGAAAGCCCACCCCTGTATATAGCCCCTTGTACATATAGTCCACCCCTGTATATAGTGCTCCACAGATAGCCACCCTTGTATATAGTATATACAGGGGTGGGCTATCTGTGGAGCACTATATACAGGGGTGGACTATCTAGTGGAGCACTATATACAGGGGTGGACTATATGTACAGGGGGGCTATATACAGGGGTGGGCTATCTGTGAAACATTATATACAGGGGTGGACTATATGTGGAGCACTATATACAGGGGTGGGCTATATCTACGGGGGGGCTACATACATGGTTGGGCTATCTGTAGAGCTCTATATACTGGGGTTCGCTATATCTACAGGGGGCTATATACAGGGGTGGGCTATCTGTAGAGCACTATAGGGGGAGTTATTTGTGGGACACTATATACAGGGGTGGGCTATATGGGGGCACTATCTACAGGGGGCTCTATGGCAGGCACTATCTACAGGGGGCACAGTGTGTGTGTGGGACATGGTGTATGGTGCTATTATAATTAGAGGTGCAGTATATGGCGCTATTATATTTAGGGGCGTAGTGTGTGGTATAATGATAACTTTATATTTATTTATAGGTGCAGAAATGTTGGAAAAGTGAGAAGCTGAAGACATGTGAGCGGCAAACTGCAGAAATGGACCGGGAGAAGTCATCATAGAGATCTGGACCAAATGGAGAAAAAGAACTAGAATCTGAGACGTCACCGGTGAGTCGCTTAATGTAAATTTTTATTCTGCCTCTAATCAGTATTCTAGTCCCTGTATGATCTGCAGCGAGATGATGGGTGATATGATTATGATAGGATTTATTTTTTGTAAAACGACATCTCCCAGCATATCCTTACCATTGTTTGGGCCATGCTGGGAGCTGTAGTTTTACGCCGTACAAACCTATACGGCAGGGGTTGCACTAAATTGAGCTGTATTTGTGCTGGGGCTGTATATATGTAGTGAGCTTGGTTCTTGTGTTGTGTATAGAACCATATTGCTTGTTAAATATGCAAATGTTTTTATGCTCGCGTTACATAAAAAGAAATGACACGTCGATTGGTAGAGAAAACAAACACGGCGAGGGGGAAGGAGATGTTGAGAAAGAGGTTGGGGGGGGGGGTCGCCAAACTGAATCTTTTCCCCGGGTTCTGGAGAACCTAGCTACGCCTCTGGGTTTAGGTAGCAGCCTATTGCTCCTAGTTAGGAAAGCAATCAAACATGTCCCAACGGACATTTAGTGCCGAAGAGGCATATTCATTTCTTGCCTCCGACACAGAGTCGTCGGATGGTGAGACTCTGTTTTATTTATCCACCTCCTCATCCAGTGATGAAGAAGAGGAACCTCCTAGGAGATGCCCCTTGACCACCAGTGCAGTTGAAGCCCCCGAGCGAAATGACCCCGCCGCAGTTCAAGCCCCCATTTGGACCCCCACACCAGACATTTATGAGCCCAAAATCCCAGAGTTAAAATTTAATACGGCAGGGCTCAGTGAAATGGGCTTTTTCAAGTTCTTCTTCACTGATGACTTTATAGATCTTATGGTCTCCCAGACAAATTTATATGTCCAACAGTATATTACTAAGAACCCTACATCATTTTATGCCCAATCCTACAGGTGGACCCCTGTAGATGTAGCAGAGTTGGGCAAGTTCTGGGGACTTCACTTGAACATGGGGCTTCTGAAAAAGCCATCCATTAGGACCTACTGGAGCATGGACATCTTATACCATACCCTCAATCTACCGTATGGCCATGTCCAGGATGCATTATGAGGCAATATTTGGCTTCTTAAATTATAAGGATAATGAGCAGTGCCCACCCCGAGATGACCCCAGTTTTGACCGTTTGTACAAACTGAGACCCCTATTAGACCATTTCAGTGCTCGGTTTGCCCAAGCATACACCCCCGAGAAGTGTATTTCTATTGATGAGTCCCTGGTACATTTTAAAGGGAGGCTTCAATTCCGCCAGTACCTGCCGAGTAAGAGGGCAAGGTATGGCGTAAAGATGTATAAGCTGCGCGAGAGTGCATCACCTACAAATTTAGGATGTATGAAGGGAAGGACAGCAGTATTCAGCCCCCAGAATGCCCCCCCTTACTGGGAATTCTGAGAGAGAGATGTCCTTGTATTAACAACAATACATGGCCACACCAGTACCCATGTACCTGTACGAGGTACCAGTATAGAGACCCCCAAACCAGACTGCATCCTGGACTACAATAGGTACATGGGAGGGGTTGACTTGTCAGATCAAGTCCTGAAGCCCTACAGCGCCATGCGGAAATCGAGGGTGTGGTATAAGAAGCTGGCCGTGCACATCATACAGATGGCATTGTACAATGCGTATGTGCTACGTCGATGTGCAGGCCAGAGGGGAACTTTCCTGGAATTTCAAGAGGTGATTATCAAGAACCTAATCTTTAGGACCAAGAATATGGAGCATCCAGTACTTCCGGAAGCGAGGCCACACGCATCGTACCAGGGCAACACTTTCCAGGAGAAGTTCCCCAAACTGGCAAGAAGGGAAAAAGTCAGAAGAGGTGCAGAGTCTGCTCAAAGAGGGGGATAAGGAGGTAAACAATATACGAATGCGACACGTGTCCCGAAAAACCAGGGCTCTGTATGAAAGATTGTTTTCGAATGTATCATACATCCCTTAATTTTTAATTTACCCTGATACACTCCGCACAGCTTATGACCCTCATCTTTCCCTTCTGAGCCCTGCCGTGTGCCCAGGCAGCTAATAACAGCCACATGTAGGGTATTGCCGTACCCGGGAGAACCCACATTACATCTTATGGTGTGTATATCTCCAGTGGCACATGCTGGGCACACTATATCGGGCACGGACATGCCATATATATATAGAAAATTGCAAATATCACTCTGCCCCATCTGCTGCGCATTATCTTTTACACAGTACCTGTGGGGTCAAAAGGCTCACTACACCTCTAGATGAATGTCTTAAGAGGTGTAGTTTTTAAAATGGGGTCACTTCTCAGGGGTTTCAACTGTACTGGTACCTCAGGGGCTTCTGCATACATGACTTAGCACCAGAAAAACTCCAGTAGGCCAAATGGTGGTCCTTTCCTTCTGAGCCCTCCCATGGGCCCAAACGGCAGTTTATCACCACAAATAGGGTATTGCCGCACCAAGGACAAATTGGGCAACAAAATGGGGTATTTTGTTTCCTGTGAAAATAAGAAATTTTGATAAAAAATGACATCTTATTGTTCTACACACAGGTATCCAGGCTACCAGGACTACTATTATGGGTAAGGCTATCTGAGTTATTAATGTTGGGAGTATTTTACTCTAGAAAACACCCTTTGGACACGTCTGTCCTTAACAAAACAGCTCACACTCAAACAACTAACGTTATATACGATAACACACTGCCCTATTCATATGTCCTTAATATAGGGACTTTAACCCCTTAAGGACGCAGCCTAGTTTTGGCCTTAAAGGGAATGTGTTGCCAGCAAAACATGTTTTGTTTTTTTTAGTTAAACAATTAGTGTGTAGGTGATTAAACATTGTTCTAATTTATTTTTTTTTTTCACGAGTCAAGAAATATTATAAATTGGATTCAATTGGATTCTAATTTATAAGATTTCCCATTGCTGGTCACTAGATGGAGCCATTCCCAAAATTGCAGCATTGCATGTGGTAAAGCAACCACATTGCTTTATGCTGCAAAATTGGGTAAAAATCCCTCGCTCTAGTGAGCTCTCTGAATCCCCCCCTCCTTTATCCTGGCTAGTGCCGGGAGAAACGAGGGGATTGAATGGTCTAACCTCCTACACTGTGTGTCGCCATGTTTTGAGCTAACACACAGTGTAGCAGGTTAACATACAGTAGTAAACACACAGTAAAACACGAACATACATAGAAATCCCTTACCTGCTCCATTCGCCGCCGCTCCCTCCGGTCCGTCCGCTCCGTCTGCTGCCGCTGCTCCATGTGCACAAGTCCGGAAGCCGCGACCGTAAGTAGTAATCTTACTGTCCGGCCGCGACTTCCGGTCCACAGGAAAATGGCGCCGGACGGCGCGCATTTCAAATTGAACTGTGTGGGAGCGGCGCATGCTCCGTTCCCACACACACGGCGTACACCAAAGTGGATGGAACGGGCCCCGTTCGCAGTCCCTATGGGACTGGAGCTGCCGTATTCCATGTCTGTATGTGTCGTTAATCGACACATACAGAAATGGAAAAAAAAATGGCAGCCCCCATAGGGAAGAAAAAGTGTCAAAATAAGAAAAAGTAACACACAAACACACAAATTAATCCAAACGTTTTTAATAAAGCACTAACATCAAACTGATATTATAAAAAAATTTTGGGTGACACTGTTCATTTAAGGCTCAGAGCCCATTTTTCAAATCTGACATATTTCACTTTATGTGGTAATAACGTCGGAATGCTTATACCTATCCAAGCGATTCTGAGACTGTTTTCTCGTGACACATTGGGCTTCATGTTCGTGGTAAAATTTGGTCGATATATTCAGTGTTTATTGGTGAAAAATTGCAAAATTTAGAGAAAATGTGGAAAAAATTGCATTTTTCAGAATTTTAATGCATCTGCTTGTAAAACAGATGGTTATACCACCCAAAATAGTTACTAGTTCACATTTCCCATATGTCTACTTTAGATTGGCATCGTTTTTTGAACATTCTTTTATTTTTCTTGGACGTTACAAGGCTTAGAACCTAAACAGCAATTTCTCATATTTTTAAGAAAATTTCAAAATCCTTTTTTTTAAGGTACTTCCTCAGTTCTGAAGAGGCTTTGAGGGGCCTATGTATTAGAAACCCTGATAAAACACCCCATTTTAAAAACTAGGCCCCTCAAATTATTCAAAACAGCATTTAGAAAGTTTTTTAACCCTTCAGGCATTTCACAAGAATTAAAGCAAAGTGGAGGTGAAATTTGCAAATTTCATTTTTCTTGCTGAATTTCAATTTTATTCATTTTTTTTCTGTAACACAGAAAGTTTTACCAGAGAAACACTACTAAATATGTATTGTCCAGATTCTGCAGTTTTTAGAAATGTCCCACATGTGGCTCTAGTGCACTCATGGACTAAAACACAAGCCCTAGAAGCAAAAAAGCACCTAGTGCATTTTGAGTCCTCTTTTTTATTAGAATATATTTTAGGCAGCATGCCAGGTTTGAAGAGGTGTTGAGGTGCCAAAACAGTAGGAATCCCCCAATAGTGACCCCATTTTGGAAACTACACCCCTCAAGGAATTAATTTATGGTTGTTGTTACCATTTTGACCGCACAGTTTTTTCACAGCACCTATTTGAATTGGGCTGTGAAATTAAAAAAATTTCATTTTTTCCAATAAGATGTCATTTGTGATCAAAATTTATTATTTTCACAGGGAACAAAATACCCCATTTTGTTGCCCAATTTCTCCTGAGTGCAGCAATAACCCATTTGTGGCGATAAACTGCAGTTTGGGCCCATGGGAGGCCTCAGAAGTGAAGTAGCACTGTGTGTTCTTTGGAGTGCAGAGTTTGCTTGTTTGGTTTTCGGGTGCCATCTCGCATTTGCAGAGCCCCAGAGGTATCAAAGCAATGGAAACCCACCAGAACTGACCCCATTTTGGAAACTACACCCCTCAAGGAATTCATTTATGGGTGTTGTGACCATTTACACCTCATAGTTTCTTCACAGAACTTATTTGAATTGGGCTGGGAATTAAAAAAAAATATATTTTTTCCAATAATATGTCGTTTTAGCTCAAAAATTCTTATTTTCACAAGAAATAAAATACTACATTTTGTTGCCCAATTTGTCCTGAGTGCGGCAATACCCCATTTGTGATGATAAACTGCTGTTTGGACCCATGGCAGGGCTCAGAAGGAAAGGAGCGCTATGTGTTTGTTGGAGTACAGATTTTGCTGGTTTGGTTTTCGGGTGCCATGTCGCATTTGCAGAGCCCCAGAGGTATCAAAGCAATGGAAACCCACCTGAAGTGACCCCATTTTGGAAACTACACCCCTCAAGGAATTCATTTATGGGTGTTGTGACCATTTTGACCCCATAGTATTTTCACAGAACTTATTTGAATTGGGCTTGGAATTAAAACAAAATTAATTTTCTCCAATAATATGTAGTTTTGGCTGAAAATTTCTTATTTTCACAAGAAATAAAATACCCCATTCTGTTGCGCAATTTCTCCTGAGTGCAGCAATACCCCATTTGTGGTGATAAACTGCCGTTTGGACCCATGGGAGGGCTCAGAACGAAAGGACCACCATTTGGCCTACTGGGGATTTTCTCGTGCAAAGTCATGTGTGCAGAAGCCCCAGTACAGTTGAAACCCGCAAGAAGTGACCCCGTTTAAAAACTACACCCTTAAGGCATTCATCTAGAGGTGTAGTGAGCATTTTGACCGGAGAGATACACCCCATAAACTGTAATGTGGGTTCTCCCGGGTATGGCAATACCCTACATGTGGCTGTTATCAGCTGCTTGGGCACACAGCAGGGCTCAGAAGGGAAAGATAAGGGGGGATAAGCTGTGCGGAATACTTCAGGGTAAGTAGAATTGGGGTAAATTATAAAACAAGGGATGTATGATATATTTTAAAACACTCTTTCATACAGAGCTCTGGTTTTTCGGGACACGCGTTACATTGATATATTGTGTCCTCCCTTATACCCCTCTTATAGCAGACTTTGCACCTCATTTGACTTTTTCCCTTCTTGTCAGTTTGGGGAACTTCTCCTGGAAAATGTTGCCCTGGTACGATGCGTGTGGCCTCGCTTCCAGAAGTACTGGGTGCCCCCCCGTTCCTGGTCCCTAAAGATTAGGTTCTTGATAATCACCTCTTGAAATTCCAGGAAAGTTCCCTTCTGGCCTGTACATCGATGTAGCACGTACACATTGTACAATGCCAACTGTATGATGTGCCCGGCCAGCTTCTTATACCACACCGCATGGCGCTGTAGGGCTTCAGGACTTGATCTTACAAGTCCACCCCTCCCATGTACCTATTGTAGTCCAGGATTCAGTCTGGTTTAGGGGTCTCTGTACTGGTACCTCGTACAGGTACATGGGTACTGGTGTGACATCTCTCTTGTCCTTGTACTTGACACACAATATGTTGCTGCTAGAATGTGCCCTGCGCTCACCCCTTCTTGTTTGCCCTGCAGAGTCTTAGGGAGGCCTCCTAGATTTCTTCTAGCAGTGCCGCATGCCACAGGACTGGAAGCGAGGCAGTTGAAGAGTGGGACGCCGGTATAAAAATTATCCAGGTAGAGGTGGTAACCCTGGTCCTGCAGTGGGTGCACCAAATCCCACACAATTTTTGCATTAACTCCCAGTAAGGGGGGGGCATTCTAGGGGCTGAGCACTGGTGTCCTTCCCTTCGTATATCCTAAACCTGTAGGTATACCCTGATGCACTCTCACAGCTTATACATCTTTACGCCATACCTTGCCCTCTTACCCGGCAGGTACTCGCGGAATTGAAGCCTCCCTTTAAAATCCACCAAGGACTCATCAATAGAAATACACTTCTCGGGGGTGTATGCTTGGGAAAACCGGGCACTGAAATGGTCTAATAGTGGTCTCCTTTTATACAAACGGTCAAAACTGGGGTCATCTTGGGGTGGGCACGGCTCATTATCAGTATAATGTAAGAAGCGAAGTATTGCCTAATTTATTTATTTTTTTAGGTTACAGTTCAGTTCTGAAGTTGCTTTGATGGACCTATATATTAGAAACCCCTATCAAACACCCCATTTTAGAAACTAGACCCCTCAAAGTATTCACAACAGCATTTAGAAAGTTTATGAACCCTTTAGGTGTTTCACAGGCATTTAGAGCAAAGTAGAGGTGAAATTAAAAAAAAAAATTTGGCAGAAAATCCTCTTTATACCATTTTTTTTATAACGCAAAAGGTTTTACCAGAGAAACGCAACTTAATACGTATTGCCCAGATTCTGCAGTTTTGAGAAATATCCCACATGTGGCCCTAGTGCTGTAATGGACTGAAGCACCGGCCTCCGAAGCAAAGGAGGACCTAGTGGATTTTGAGGCATCCTTTTTATTAGGCACCATGTCCGGTTTGAAGAGGTCTTGTGGTGCCAAAACAGTGGAAAACCCCCAAAAGTGACCCCATTTTGGAAACTAGACCCCTTGAGGAATCCATTGTAGTTTTCTTGGGGTGCATGCAGCTTTTTGATCAGTTTTTATTCTATTTTTAGGTGGCGTGGTGACTAAAAAACAGCAATTATACTATTGTTTTTTTATTCTATTTTTTTTACAGCGTTCACCGTGCGCTATAAATGACATATTCACTTTATTCTGCGGGGCGATACGATTATGGCGATACCAGATGTTTATAGTTTTTTTTATGTCTTATGGCGTTTGCACAATAAAATAAGTTTTGTAAACAATCATTCACTTTTTGTGTTACCTTATTCTAAGAGACATAACGTTTTTATTTTTCCATCAATAAAGCCGTGCAAGGACTTATTTTTTGCGTAACGAACTGTAGTTTCGATCAGGACCATTTTTAGGTACATGCGACTTTTTGATCTCTTTTTATTCCATTTTTTGGGAGGTGAAGTGACCAAACAATTGTGATTGTGGTACGGTTTATTATTATTTTCTTTTACGGCGTTCACCGCGCAGGATAAATAATAAAATAATTTTGTAGTTCAGGCCGTTACGGACGCGGCAATACCAATTATCTATAGTTTATTTGTTTGTTTATATATTTTTATTAATAATAAAGGACTGATAAGGGAAAAGGGGGGATTTTTACTTTTAATACTTTTAAAACTTTTAGTTTCTTATTTTTACACATCTTTTTTTAACTTTTTTTAACTTTATTACTTTGTCCCACTAGGGGACTTGAGGGCAGGAGGCCCTGATCGCTATTGTAATACACTGCACTACATGCGTAGTGCAGTGTATTAGAACTGTCAGCTACTCACTGACAGCAAGCATAGTGGGTCCTGACTTCGTCAGGACCCACTAGGCTTCCGTCGATGGCAGAACCGGACGCCATTGTTTGGTGTCCGGTTGCCATAGCCACCATCGCCAGCCGCTATCGCGTAGCAGGCTGGCGATTGTAGCTTAACCCCTAAAAAGCCGTGATCACTATTGAACACGGCTTTTAAGGGGTTAATCAGCGGGGACACAGCGATCGGTCCCCGCTGTAGGAGCTGTGACAGCTGCTGTACGAGACAGCAGCTGTCACAGCTCCTGCATGTGTCGGGAGGACGGCCGAAATGGCCGTTATCCCCGCGACGTAATAATCCGTCGCTGAGCGCTAACGATACAGTTAGCGCGACGGATTATTACGTCGCTGAGCGCGAAGGGGTTAAACACACCATACACTTGGTTTTCCTACTTACCTGTGTTCATATCATATAGAGTCTCTCCACTCATGTACCTTTTTAACATGTATGTTTTTATATGTATTTAATAAAATGTGTTATTCTTTTCATATATACTTGGCTCTATACTCTGTTTCTTGTGTGTGTATAGGGTTTAAGTAGAGTATAACAGAGAGAGTTCCCAGCATTATCATTCCCTTACCCCCCTACAACATTACGAATTATATTCACTTGGGACTGGTGTTGTTTTATTAAATTTCTTTTGATTCTCTTGATTTTTTTTGCTGTTTTTGACATTCCACTATGTTCTGCATAAAGCTTAGTGTCAGCTGTACTGTGACTTCTTTATCATAACGGAGCCATACCAGGCCCTTATACACCCTATATGCTTCCCCAATAGAATCCATAAAACATAAAAGGGCCGAGCAGTGCTCCGGGGTCTTTTGGCAAATCACTCTAGCTAGAATCGCAAATGAAAACGTTCACCATATTAACCAATTGGTAAACATTTGCGGAATCAGGAGATAACGCCTTTTGTCCTCCTCCTTCTTTTATGCTCTAGTCCCTCTTCCCCTGATCCAGATAGAACTTCTCCAAGGGGAGGAGGGAGAACATCTCCACGTACTCATCCTTCCCTATTTGTTTCCTGACCTCCTGCTTAAGATGGGCACCGATCCCTCGAAGCAGACATACACAGCCAAGTTATCCCTGTTTACCTAGTTAGGTGTCTCAGTCTGGACTGAGACCGCAACCGCCTCATAACTCACCGGAAGAGGGTTAACAAGGGAAAATGTTTTACAGGACCGCCCACGCGAAAACCAGGGATGGACCCGCACCCTTCACCAGGGAACCGCCCACCATTGTTACGATACTGGCGAACACTGCTGGAATCCTATGGTCAGAAGTAGCGAGCGGAGCACAGTGCAGAACCCGGTGAGACGTCCCCAGGGACAGTGCTTGGAGGGTGGAACACGAGTAGTAGTAAATAGCAAGGAAGTAGGAACCGTCTGGCAAAGACCGTTCTCAGGAGCAGGAGACTGGAACAAGACACAATACTCAAGCACTGTTTGGTATTCCATGTGGTCTGAAGTAGGCCCAACAGGAAACAAGATGGTTCCACACGATGCAACATTTGCCATCTTGGTTAAGGGCAAGTTTAAGGGCAAAACAGCAGCCTCCGGTGGTAAGGAGTAAAAGTGCAACAAGAGAATCCTAACATTACTCCCTCCTTTCGACAGCGGCCTCAGGACGATGTTTGACTTGGTTTATCTGGATATCTTTGGTGAAAATCCCTAACCAGTCGAGGAGCATTGAGATTGCCTACGGGTTCCCACAAATTATCCTCAGGGCCATATCCTTGCCATTTTATTAGATATTGCAACCGAATTCTGAATATCCTGGAGTCCAGGATGTTTTCAACAGTATAATGTTCTTGTCCATCAACTTCGATAGGATCAGGGGGAGGCAGGTGGCGTCCTGGAAATGGATTTGAAACAACAGGTTTCAGTAGGGATACATGGAACACTAGATGTATTCTCATTGGTCTGGGAAGTTTGAGACGAAAAGCCACTGAGTTTTCTTGTCCAATAATCTTGAAAGAACCAATACATTTTTGGCCCAATCTTGCTGAAGGTAAGTGAAGTTTCAGATTCTTGGTGGAAAGCCATACTTCATCTCCCACTTTGAAGGTTGGAGAAGGTCTACGAGATTTATCTGTTGTTTCCTTATATTTCTCCTGGGCAATTGATAATGTAATTTTTAGCATTTCCAGATTCTGTTGAAGTGATTGTATTCTGTCAGTCACTGCAGGAATAAAAATTTATCTGGGAAGATTAGGAAGAATACTGGGATGGTAACCCAAATTTGCAAAAAACGGTGTTTGTTTAGTGGAGGCATTCTGAGAATTATTGTAGGAGAACTCCGCCATCGGAAGCAAATCGACCCAGTCATCCTGTAAATGGCAGATGTAACATCGGAGATACTGTTCTAACGTTTGATTTGTGCGCTCAGTCTGACCATTAGACTGGGGATGAAAAGCAGAAGACAAACTGACATTTATGTCGAGTGCTGTGCAAAAACTCTGCCAGAATCTTGATGTGAATTGTACTCCGCGATCCGAAACCACTTCATCTGGTATTCCATGAAGACAAAACACATTCTGAATTATAAGATCAGCAGTCTCTTTAGCAGAAGGTAGTCCAGGGCAAGGAATAAAATGGGCTGCTTTAGTGAGCCGATCAACCACTACTAAGGAATTCTTCCCTTTGGAGACTGGTAAGTCGACAATAAAGTCCATAGAGATAGATCCCCAAGGACGAGATGGAATTGACAGAGGCAGCAATAATCCCATGCATGAGGTACGAGGAGTTTTGTACATGGCACAGGTGTTGCAAGAAGAAACATATTTCTTCACATCTTTTTGATAATTGGGCCACCAAAAGAAGCGGGAAATAAATTCTTGTGTTTTTTGAATCCCCTTGTGACCTGCTAGTTTAGAGTCATGCATTAGTTTTAGCACGTTTAATCTTACAGTTTCTGGAACGTAAATGCAGTGCTTGTTAGTCCATACTTGATTTTTGAAAGTTAGGGACACTTCATCTGGTGGGTGCAAAAGAATTGGGTCGGTCTCATAGGCTTCCTTTATCTCATCAAGCAAGTCCTTGCTATGGATCACCCCAGGAAATTGGACTCGGAAAGAATAGTTGTTGGTGGTACTGTCGAGGAGGAATCATTGGAGAACAACCTAGATAAGGCATCGGACTTACCATTTCGGTAACCAGGCCTGTAAGAGATCACAAAGTTGAAACGATTTAGAAACAGACTCCACCGGGCTTGGCGGGGAGACAAACATTTGGCAGATCTAACAAATTCAAGGTTACGATGATCAGTTAGAACCACTATTTGTTGAGCTGTGCCTTCTAAATGATGTCTCCATTCTTTGAAAGCAGCAATGATGGCTAGGAGTTCCTTGTTCCCCACGTCATAATTCTTTTCAGCAGAAGTCAAACTTCGAGAAAAGTAAGCACAAGGGTGCAGCAAATCTTTCTCTCCAGTTCTCTGTGATAGAATAGCCCCTATTGCACAGTCTGAAGCATCCACTTCAACAATAAACGCTTTTTCAGGGTTAGGATGAACCAGTATTGGGGCTGTTGTGAATTTTGTTTTCAAATAGAAAAAAGCATCTTGTGTCTGAGGAGACCACACAAAAGGTATCCCTTTCTTTGTTAATTGGGTAATTGGTGTAATAATGCCCGAAAAACTCTTGATAAAACGCCTGTAGAAATTAGCAAATCCTACAAATCGTTGGACCTCTTTCACATTTTTTGGAGTTGGCCAATCTCTAATTGCTTGAATCTTGCTAGAATCCATGTGTAACCCTAGGGGAGAAATGATATAACCCAAGAACTGTATTTCTGTTTGATGGAATTCACATTTCTCCAACTTGATATAGAGTTGATATGCTTTCAGACGCTCCAACACCATTCTCACATGATTCTGATGTTCTTCTGCAGAATTAGAAAAGAGCAAACCGAACAATACCCCGAATGATACTAGTGGTCCTAGTGACTAATTTAAGCTGAACCAGAAAAAGAAACAAGTCACGACCAGGTGTTTGAAAAAATACAAATAATCTTTATTAAAGTCAATTAGACACATGGAGACAACGTATAACACTTAGACATAATAAAATGCCATGGACCCTCGAACACAAACGGAATCCGAACGTAAAAGCAGAGTAGCCCCCCAGATGTAAAAATGGTCTGACACAACCTATATATGGCTAAAGTGCATAAGTACATATTAATGAGCAGGTACTAGGCATGGTACGCTTTGCACAGATGAACACATAAATAAGTATAGAGAATATATATAAAGTACAATCTAAGTAAAAACAACATGCAAAGTAGTATACCTACACCTGCATATAAGAAGATAAATAGGAGATCAGGACCAGGAGGGGGACCTCTGCTTAACCCAATGCACGTTTCGCTGGTGCTTCGTCAGGGGTTGATGTCCAAATGCCCCAGTTACCCCTAGATATACCTTCCTCAATGATGTTTTACCGGTAAAAGCACAGCTGTTTCTTATCGGGTGGTTAGGTGTTCAGCGTCGGTCACCCATGACAGACGCCGATACATCCCGCCCACCCACGATAGCGTCCTATCGTGCAGTCCTATATCAAATCAATCCTCCTCCCAGAACCGCCTCCATCGGCATAACCACACCAGGCGGGCGGGGGAATTAACTCCACCCGCCTGCTCGATGCGGAATCGCAAAAGGTCAGAAACAGGGAGACGAAGATGAATGAAACTAAAAGTTTAGTGGCAATCCAGTTTTGGCCCAAGGTAAAAACATATATCCTGAACACTAAGGTGAAAAATAGGTTGAAAAGCCCAGCCGATCTCATTAAACAACAGCAGCGGGACGAAGCGTCCCGTTGCTAGGTGACAGTCCAGCGTGAAAACAGCGATTGCTATTAGACACGCTGGAGAGCATAGCACAGCATTAGAAGCCAAGGTCGCTGTCCAACGTGCTGAAATACTCAGCACAGCTGTCAAACCTAAATAACAGGGAGAGTCAGGGCAGTCACTGTCCAAGGTGCTGAAGCTGACTATCCAAGTCCATATAGCGCTTCAGAGCTGAAACACAGTACCGGAACTGACCAGTAATGCTGTGAAGAGTGAAAAATGAAAAAAGGAGGAAGGAAAATAAAGGAGACCAAGGATATACATATATATATATAATCAAAGTGAATGGTTGTGAATGTGAGAGAGGTGAGGAAACGTGAAAAAATAGCAACAAAAATGAGAAGAGAATAATAAAATAAAACAACAAGTGTTAATTGATTGATGCTGAAGAGGAAAAAAGAGAGAACAATATAATTAGTATTGATGCAATACAAAACCGTACATATGACCCGAAGATTGTGAATATGCGGTGAATGAAACAAAAGGTGAATAAACACCAAAAATGACAATCAAAACGATGACCAAAAGAAATATATATAAAAAATTAATGTACATAAAAATATACATAAATCTAATTAATTTTAATCCAGTATGTGCAAGGATATGTGCAAAGTGCACAAGTATGTGCTAAGACTATAGCTGCAGTTCTCAGGAGACTGGAACAAGACACAATACTCAAGCACTGTTTGGTATTCCATGTGGTCTGAAGTAGGCCCAACAGGAAACAAGATGGTTCCACACGATGCAACATTTGCCATCTTGGTTAAGGGCAAGTTTAAGGGCAAAACAGCGGGCTCCAGTGGTAAGGAGTAAAAGTGCAACAAGAGAATCCTAACAACAATGTTCAGCAGGCACATCACTGAGTCTCTCAGGCATCTGCACACGCCTCCTGCTGTGTTACCCCACAGCCCCTAGCGGCAGGGGGCAAACCTGACCTAAACAATAATGGCACCTTGCACCAATACTGATGCTTTTGAAAAGTATCAAAAAACTTTATTAAATATAGAGGACAAATGAATAAAAAGTGTCACACAATAGATATAGCAACATCTCCAGAGTGAAATACACAGGGTGAACACATGCCCATAACAATACGGATACATCTTATTTATAAAGTGTATAGTGCTAAGCAATATATATATGAAATAAGGATATATATACCATATATAATATAAATTGTCTTTACAATACTGCAGGATGGACAAGGACATGGACAAGAAGCTAAATACAAGTAGTGATGGTCCTAGGATAGGTGCAACACATGTTCAAAAGAGTACAGCATATGAAATAACATGCCTCAATATATACCCATCTATATGACACAACCGGGATGGCGCCAACCACGACGCACGTTTCGGCACAGCCTTCATCTGGGGGTGACATCATCTCCTAACAGGTATAATATAATAATATATATATTATATAATATATTATTATATTATATAATATAATATAAATTTCGGTATAATAATGATACAACAGTAAACTGGAGATGACCGTCCAACACTGCGAATTTAACCCCTTAATGACAATACGCCTTTTCACGGTGGTCATTAAAGGGGTTCTCTGGAAAAAACTTTATGGTCTCATGTTTACTTGATAAAGTGGTTCTGTTTCCACTAAACGCGTTGTACCTCAAGAGACCCTCTATCTCTCTTTTTTATGTATGTTTTATTATGATCTATTGTTTTAGACAATTAATTATATATATATTTTCTCTCAAAAAAGTATTGCGCCTGGATGGTGTCTCTTTTTTACATTGGATCCCACCTGGTTCCCACTGTTTTTATCTACCTGCTCTTACTGAAGATGTCCTCAAAACTGGCTTAATGAGATGGTAGATCGGAGAGTGACTGAGGCAGTGGAGGCAAAACAGGGCGGACCTGTTGCAGGCAGCGGCTAAGGCATCTTGGCCCCCATTGGGGGACCTCTCCAGAACTCCAGTGAAGGACCTGGGCGTGTAGACGAAACCAAGGCAGACCCAGCAGAACCGGGTTGATGGCTTTAGGCAGGACGAGGAAGTTGATCTGTTCTGAGTGAAGGACTCCGATTTGTAACGTAAGTGGTTTCATAATAACCACAATAGGATCGGGCAATGGTAGTCCATTTACAGAAGCAACAGCAAGGGATCTCTCTAGAAGAACTGTGGGTAGATGTAGTCGGTCTACTAAATCCTGCTGGATGAAATCTGCAGCTGCCCTGGAGTCAAAATAGGCAGAGGAGAAGTGTGATGTCTCTCCCGAGATGATGGTCACAGGAATAGATAATTCGGAAGAGGTTTTGATGTTTGGCATCATCCCACCTAGAGTTGCCTCAACAGGATATGGGCATCCAAGGTAGGTGGGAGGTCGCGGGCTGCCAGCTTGTCCATGGTGTGTGAGGACAGTCCATGCCATAGGCCGCCACCAATGCTTCATTGTTCCATGCCAACTCTGCTGCCAGGGTACGGAAGGAGATGGCATACTCTCCTGCTGTGGACCCCCTTGCTTGAGGGTCAGCAGAGTGGCTGCTGCTAAGGATGTTCGACCCGGCTTCTTGAACACGTCACAAAAAGTCTGTAAGAACAGGGCTAAGTCCGAAAATTTGGGCCCCTGTCATTCCAGGATGGGGTTCGCCCATGCGAGGGACTTGCCAGCGAGGAGGGAAATAATGAACGCTACCTTGGCCTCATCAGAGGAGAAATGGTGAGCACGCAGTCATAGCGAGGAAAAAGAGGCAGTGCAACTGTGGATCCGAAAAACAGACAGTAGGAGTATTAGGCAGTGGAACGGCAGCAGTCTCTGGGGAAGGAACAGGGAGTTGATCCAGTCGGGCGATGATGGAGTTTACAGCCACGAAGAGTTGATCCTGACGTGCATATAGATACAATATATACTATTGGGGTCCACCCCTTAGTAATTGCTGACGTGCATATAGGTCACGCATATCCGTCTGTATGACCTGAACTGTGGTCTTACGCTGGCCAGCGGGTTCTATGGCCTGAGCGTACTGTCACAATCTAGGGAACATATGTAGCTGACTTTAGCTTGACTAATAACGCATTAAATACACAGTGGAAAGATCCCTTATCTTGACCTTTTCAATGACTTCTCAATGGTTATTTTTGTGTGATATCACGCTGCAACAAGTTATCAGAGTCAAGTTAAAGATGGCTACATCCGTATGTGGACCCACTAGGCCGTGGGCTCCGGCTCAGATAGGGCTAGGTGTGGCAGGTTGCGCCAGACGAAGCGGATGGCACCAGGAATGGTAGATGACACACAGACGTGGCATATCCAGCCGGCGGTACCACACGACTCTGATAAAAGGCAGGCACAGTTAGGAAACAGCAAGGGATACAGGAAATAGGATGCAGGGAACGGGAACTCTGAGATCAAGCAGGAAAATACTAAGGGACCCTTTGCAATACAAACATGGGAAAAGTACAAACAACGCTCAAGCAAGGAGTGGAAGGGCAGAGACCTTTTTATAATCCAGGGTGCACTGGGGTAGGATAGAAAACTTTTAGGAAGTGCGCACGCTGGCCCTTTAAGGCACTCCTCGCACACTCCAGGAAGGGAAGGCCGCGCCAGCCGTGGTCTCTGGGGAGGTGGCCAGGAAGTTGCGGTCGCGGCCGTTCATCACAGGGTGAGCGACAGAGGTCCGCAGTCATAACACTGAGATTTTTTTTGGTGTTGTATATATGTACTGTATATGTAGCGGCTGCTACACCATGGCCGGAGGCTCCGCTGGCAGCCGCTATGGCTGCTACAGCGGGACGCCACTGAACACTACGGCAGAGCAGGGAGGTATCTCCCCGCTCTGCCATTAACTGGTTCCCGACTGCTGGCTGTATTTTTACGGCCAGCGGTCAGGGTCCTTAAAACCCGAGCCATAGACTTTTTACGACTCCGGTTTTAACTTACTGCCCGCGTGATCGGGCTGCTGAATGTCGGGTCTCCGGCTGCCAGTGACTGCCGGGGACACTGAGGAGAGGATAGAAGCAGCTTTTGCTGCCAGCGATCACACATGTATCCCCTATCCTGTGGGATAGGGGATACATGTATTTTGTAGGACACACTGTAGGTTGCATTTTTTTGGCTGTATGGCGTTCCCTACAGGGGGGGCTCTATGGCGTTCTCTACAGGGGGGGATGTATGGCGTTCCCTACAGGGGGAGGCTGTATGGCGTTCCCTACAGGGGGGGCTCTATGGCGTTCTCTACAGGGGGGGGGATGTATGGCGTTCCCTACAGGGGGGGCTGTATGGCGTTCTCTACAGGGGGGGCTGTATGGCGTTCTCTGCAGGGGGACTGTATGGCGTTCTCTACAGGAGGGCTATATGGCGTTCTCTACAGGAGGGCTGTATGGCGTTCTCTACAGGGAGGGCTGTATGGCGTTGGCACTGTCCAATAAATATACAGTAAACAGAAGAAAATATGGTCCAGCAATCCTCATGACAATGTGATGACTTTATTAGAAAAACATTTTATAAACCACACGGCATGTTGAAGTGATGATACAAGACTGCTTACGCGCTTCGAAAGCCAACTACATTCTTCGCAAATGTACGCCATCTCCTCCAAACAGTCAATTACATCAGAAGTCCAGTTCCTTGTGCTGCATGACTCGTGGACGCCCTATCCGTGGCGATATCCGTGTCCTTTCCACTGCTTCTCACTTGAGTCCTGTAGGCACAAAAAACATTCTGCAAGTATCCATTGTCATCCGTGCCTGCAGATTCTGCTTTAATGATGCAACTCACTCAACTCCTTGTCTATTTCATCGTTTACTGATGCCTCTTTTAGATGCGACAGATGTATTTTTTTTATACTTACCAGCCTGCTTCACAGGCACCATCCCTTTTTATTGGCACCTGATCAATAAGGGGGTCCTGCTCCACCACCATAACACTGCAATACTAAACAAAATCTTCCATAGACATCACGAAAACTAGACAAGCCTTTCCTCCCTTATGTTTCCCAACATTTCCTGGGACAAGTGTGTGTAGGTAGAAATCAACAAACATGTTTCCTGGCCCCAAACTTTACCCCCTCTTTCCAGTAAAGGATTGGCTTTCGGTATCACGCCTCCTCGCTTTTACCTTTTTACTTTATCCTGCGTAAACATTTTTTTCAGCATCTTAAACGTCTTGCCCATTAGCCCATCTATCCCCAACATCAGACCACTTATTATCATCTGACAGATCAGAATCAGACTCAACCAGCTACTGTTGCCTTCTTCTGCTTCTCTTTACATCCAGATGCGCTGCTCCTGTAATTCCAAACATTGTGCCAGTACCCCGTGTTCTAAACATTTTGGCAACCCCAAGGTGTCCCTCTCCCATGTTGAGATTATAAGGCCCCACTGGGATATTGCTGCCTTCATCGACCCTGGATCCCTGCGCAAGGATCCTGGCACTTGGCCCATCATCGTGCCATGTTCCCTCAAATTTTTGCTAGAATGATACCATTGAGGATACCTGCCTTGCTTCCTTGATGCCATTTGCTCCAAACAATCCAGTACACCCCAAGTCCAGGTCCTTGTGCTGCATGACTTGTGGGGGCTCTATACGTGGCAATATCCTGGCACCTTCCATTGCTTTCCGCTTGAGTGCTGTAAATATAAAAACATTCTGCCAGTGTCCATTATCACCTAGGCCTGCAGATTATGACTGTGTAATGAAACTCACTTAAGTCCTTGTCTATTGCATCCAGGCCTTGACACATCGCAAATGTTCTTGGCAGACCAGAGCTGTCTAAAATCCCCCTACACTCCCTCACCCAATTACCTTATACCTACGTTCAGTCCTAAACCGAGCCATGTGGCCAGCATTTTGGACAAAGATACCCCTAACTTACATTATGCCTATTCCTACCAACTATCCAAGGTTCCCCACTGCTACGCCTTTCTTGGCATTTTGCCCGCTCATTACTTTTTCAATGTACAGAGCTACTGGTGGATACTGTATATAGTAACTAATGATGGACATACCGCATATAGATGAAATATTACTTCAGAGAGTCCCCCTGGCAGCAGGCAGCCGATCTCAAGAAATTCTGGAACAAAAGTATAAACTGTGAAGATATTATGACGTGCGCTTAGTATGGTTCATCATATCAACAAATATATGTTCAGCCTATTGAAAACATCAGGGAGATTGTTCCCACAGTCTTGTCATGTGTCTCTATAGGAACATTCTGGGTGACATCACATTATAGAATTTCTATAGGTTGTTATTTGCTATAATACTTACATATATACAGTGGATCTTCTAGCATGTCGGCTGTCACTGGTGCCACATATTCAGATGTTATAAATGTCTGTAAAATACATAATGGGTTTAATGCACATACATAAAATAACCCCATATCTATAATGAATAATAATATATTTACTTTCACACATTTCATTTTCTATCACAGGGCGAGTCCAATGCCCCTCTGCCACACAAATAACACCAGCAGTATAATGGCACATAATAGTTGGAGGACCCTGGTATAGATTTTGTATCAGGGACCAGGAGCTTATTGCTATTCTTCTATATAATCTTATCCTTAATGGAAAACTTCTAATTTGTCTTTTGTGGAGTCTTTTGGACTGGAGTAGAGAGAGTAGAAAATGGTAAATTGGATTTCTGGATTCAACAGACAAAATAATTATTAAAGGGGTTTTCTGACAGTTTCATAAACCTTAGTCTAAGCCGCATATGGCTAAAAATAACAAATTGTCCCTACTCATTTTTTAAATTCCCTGTGGCTCCTGCGCTGCTGGTTCTGTTGTCTTTAGTTGCTAGGCCACAGCGGTCATGTCCGTGTGGATGGCATGTCACGTGGCAGCTATTGTGTCACATCCAGGGCCGGCCTTAGGTTTATTGGTGACATGTGCAGTATCTGTGACGTCCTCCCCCTTATGATGCACCATGTAGTGTCCAAATAATTTAATCATACAGTGCCCAAATAACATCACCCAGTCAATAAACTAAGGATTGTATCTTTCTGTTTTTTTTATATTATAGGTTTGGGCCCTAAATGCCGGTTCGGCAGTGTAAGTTGAGGGTGCCCAGGCCATCTATGGTGGTAGTGCCCTCTTCAGTATTGACCAGTAATACACACTATGTGATCATTTAGAGATGCAGTTAATAAAATACACTGACCTTGGACTCTCCTACTGAATACATCCGACTGAATGTAGAACGTTATGTGATGTGAGGTGGAGGGCTCTGCTTAATCTTTGATCTGCCCTCCTGGGATGTGTGGTTATCATTAACTCTTATGAGGAATTAATTCTAGGAGAAAGAAAGACAATGTATTAGGACAAATCTCAATCAATGGCAACATTTCTATCTAGAACAGAGTCCAGTCCCCAACCAGTGTAAAATTACCAAAGGGGTAAATAGGATGATCGGCTGGGGTCCAGGGATTTGGGGTGGCCCACAGCTCTGGGGCTCCATACGCCCCTGAAATTGGACAAACAATAACGGCGCAGGGAGGAAGCGAAATGTCTGACCCGGTTGGTCGTCTATTAGGTGAGTATAATTTTTTATTTTATAGGAGCAAAGGGGCACTATTAATATGGGGGATAAAAGGACTGAGTCAGGGGGGGGGGCGTGGCTGGGACCTGCATGAGGACGGACGTGTGACCGGGAGCTCCGTGGATAAGAAGCTCAGAAGCGGCATAAATAAACCAAAACTTCAGTACCTACTTCTCTCTCCCGGAGTGTGAGGACGTCTGGCGAACAGGGAACGACTGGAGGTGCAAGACAGGACGCAGACCGGAGCGGGTTCGGCGCTGAGCTCCATTGCAACGGCGGAGTGGTGTCACGAGGTGCGAGGGCCTGTGCTCGGGCTGTGTTATAAGAGCAGCGGCTGAGTGCTCATAGCCTACAGCGACAAGCAGGAGCGGCTGAGGTACGCGAAGTGGGGAGTGACACGGCTGTTGGCAAATCCAGGGGGAGAGGTGCAGAGAGGAGGAGAACAGGTCGAGGGAGAAGATCCGCCATCTTGTGCATCCCGTGCATCCTGATCTAAGGAGGTATGTCCTAGAAATCTGCCCTATGCTGAAGGGAGACAACATAGACTGAAAAACCTTCCTTTCCCTTCCTTTCCATAAATACCTCTGCATCTTATCATCTCTACTCTGGAATAAGAGTACATATAGAAGAGAACGGTGAACATATAGTTTTGGAGGGAACAGGCGCCATTTTCCCTCTTCTCCCCCCTCCTTTACATCACTGCAAGCAAAGTGTAATAGGCAGGCCTCCAGCCTCAAAATCTGACGGTCTGAAACAGACAGAGAGGAGTCTTTTTTGATTATATCTTTATATAACCAGCACACATAGTTCCCAATGGGAGGCACTACTAAAAAAAAGGATCAGAAATCCAAACCTACTAAACTCACAGAGTTTTTTGCTACTTCTCCTTCCAGGAAGGCAGGAGCAAAGAGGCGATTATCGTTACCTCCACTGTCCCCTGCATCTTCCTCCAGAGCAGAATCACTAAACAATGACATGGGAGAGGATTCAGACATACAGCCAGTATCGGAGAATACAATTAAAAAACTATTGAATTCTTTGAGGGATTCTCTGCAGTCAGACATCAAAAACATTTTGGGAGAATTGAAAACTGACATTCTTGCCATAGCATCTCGAACAGACCATATTGAACATAAATTCGAAACCTTTGCTAAATCGCATAATTTGCTAATAGACGCAAATTCAACGCTAGAGGAGGAAGTACAGAGGTTATCTAATAAAGTGTTGGATCTTGAAGATAGATCACGCAGGAACAATATTCGAATTAGGGGTATTCCGGAATCGGTGACCCCGGACCAACTCTCTATATACCTAACAGATCTCCGGGCGGTGGTGTTACCTCAAAAAACAAACTTGGATATGACTATACATAGGATTCATCGTATTCCTAAGCCGAGGCATATCGCGCCACATCTCCCGAGAGATTCCATCGCTAGGATTAATTTTTACCACATAAAAGAGGAGTTCCTGCGTACTCTGAAAAATTCTCCAGAATTGCCAGATCGTTTCAAGGAAATTGTGATTTATCCTGACTTGTCAGCAGCTACTATGTTAAGGCGTAGAGAATACATGCCACTCACCAAAATTTTACGAGAAAAAGGAATCCTATACAAATGGGGATTTCCAGTGAAACTCATAATTTCCAAGAATGGGAATGTGCATGTGTGTAATTCTCCGGAGGCAGCGAAAACAATACTGCAAGAATGGGGACTGATAAATGCGTCACCAATACAGAGTCCTCGCCGCAGAGAAGACTTGCGTCCAGAAGTAATCACTCCACTGTGGTCGGAACAAGGTAGCCGGTCCAGAAAAAGAACGGGAGATTGATAGATGGATATATGTCTAAATATATTGTGCTAACTGTATAAGAGCTTCAAATGTCTTAGGTATGCCCGTTGGTAGATTGTGGAGGTAGTTCATACCTATTTAAGGAAGGCAGGTCCTACTGTTGTTAGCTCCTATTTTTTTCCCTGAAAGAGGGAAATAACATGCTGTTGGGTTACTTTAACAAGCCGTTAGTTCAGACGGCGATTGGTTTCTACAATGTAGATTGCGTTGTGTTTTGGTTATTTTTCGGCCTCCCCACTGCTAAGATTACTGCTGTACTTGAGGAAACCTTATTCAACTATAATGGGTCTTAAGTTTGTATCAATTAATGTACATGGTTTGAACTCACCTTATAAGCGTTCTATGTTTTGGAAGGAAGCAAATAACTCTAGAGGGGATGTAATATGCATTCAAGAGTCACATTTACGCACCAAAGATGTTCATCTTCTTAAACACCCTAAATTTCCAAATATTATTTCAGCCACAAATAATGTGAAAACAGTAGGGGTTACTATCGCAATTAAAAACTCGGTAGTGTTTGAAAAGATTACGTCTTCCATAGACCCCCAGGGTAGATATGTGATTCTGGTATGCAAATTGGATTCGGTTATGTATACTATTGTTTCTTTATATGTACCTAATAACCGACAAATTCCGTTTATTACTAAAATTCTTACTAAAGCTAAAGCAATGCAACAGGGAGGTTTACTAATCTGTGGGGATTTTAATACTGTTATGTATAATAGATTGGATAGATCGAACACAGAGAGAGGCAGAGGAATGGAGATAGAATCTCTGATATCAGGGGAATACTTGCATGATGTATGGCGTTACCAACACGCATCTGAAAAAGACTTCACTTTCTTCTCGGCACCTCATACAGCGTACTCCCGAATAGATTTTTTCCTAGTAGATAGTGAGATTCTCTTAAACTCGGAAAAAACTGACATAGGGGTTATTACCTGGTCGGATCATGCCCCTATATCCTTAACCCTGAAGGCAAAATACTGTCTACCCCCTAGAGCCCCGTGGAAATTAAACACATTCCTTTTGAAATCTCAGATAAATCAGGAAATGATACGGACAGCATTACTTGAGTTCTTTAAATTAAACGCTCCCTCCGCTACGCCAGAAATGGTGTGGTGTACTCATAAAGCTTTTGTAAGAGGTTTGTTCATTCAACAGGCGGCTAGGGCGAAACGAGATAGAAATAAAGAAATGGATGCATTATTAACAGCAATTAAGGTCAATGAATCTGTGATGAAAGCTAACCCTACAAAGGGTACAGGGGAAATTCTTCGAGATTTGAGGGATAAACTTCAAGTTCTGAACCTATTTCAATATGATAAAAATTTGACACGCCTCAAAATGAATTTTTATACACAAGGGGATAGACCTGGTAAAATTTTAGCGAAAAGGGTAAAAGTACAGACAGCAAGATCAAAAATCCAATATTTATCCCTTCCAAATGGAAAAAAGGTATACGATCCCCAGAAGATTGCAGATTCCTTCGCAGACTATTATAGCCGACTATATAACTTAAAAGAAGACTCTTCTTTACCCCAGGTTACATCGGACTCAATTAAAGAGTTCTTATCTGAAATTAACCTCCCACAACTAACTGAAACACAGATTGGTAACTTAAATGAGCCAATTGCGGAAGCTGAACTTAAAAAGGTAATGAAAGGGTTAAAATTAAATAAAGCTCCGGGTCCGGATGGACTACCTAATGAATACTTCAAAATATTTGAAGAAGTACTTCTTCCATATATGACTAAGATATTTAATGAGATAGCGACCAAACAGTATCCCCCATCGGAAATGCTGCAGGCAATATTGATAACTCTCCCTAAACCAGGCAAAATGATGGATAGACCTGAGAATTTTCGGCCAATTTCACTGCTAAATAGTGATATCAAAATTTTTTCAAAACTATTAGCAATGCGGATTAATGAATGTTTACCCTCCTTGGTATCCTTGGATCAGGTAGGGTTTGTGAAAGGACGTCAGGCCAGGGATGGTACCAGAAGATTATTAGACCTGATTCAGATAGCTTATGACTCGTCAGAACCCACGGTAGTCCTTTCATTAGATGCGGAAAAGGCATTTGATCGGGTACATTGGCGTTTTTTAGAAGCTGTTTTGGATAAATTCGGCTTCCACTCATTTATAAAACAGGCAGTCCTATCCTTATACTCCACTCCATCGGCTCTGGTATACACATCTGGATTCTTGTCCAAAACATTTTTGATAAGCAACGGCACTCGCCAAGGATGCCCGCTTTCCCCTTTAATTTTTGATTTATGTATGGAACCTTTTGCGGAAATGATTAGAACATCACCACATATTTCAGGTATTACAGTAGGGGGAAGAGAACACAAAATTGGTCTTTACGCGGATGATGTGGTTCTTATTTGTCAGTCACCTATGTCTTCATTAGCAGAAATAACCAGGATTATAGACTGTTATTCGGAGATGTCATACTATAAATTGAATGTATCAAAATCCATGTTAATGCCCATTCATATCCCTCCATTACTAAAACCACTTCTCGCGAGCTTCAATTTTACTTGGGCAAACGATGGTCTTCCATACCTGGGTATCCTACTGACTCCTGACCCATCCATGGTTATGAACATAAATTACACAAATCTCCTATCCCAAATAACAAAGGAGTGTAACAGATTGAATGAGTTCCAGCTAACGTGGATGGCCAGGATTAATATAGTAAAAATGCTACTTCTACCCAAATATTTATATTATTGTAGGACAATACCTTACATAATATCGTCCTCGTTGCTGTCACGATTACAAACGGTACTTATGAAATTCATATGGAATACCAAGAGAGCAAGAGTGGCAAAAATGATATTGTTTAAAACGGGAAAACATGGAGGATTGGGAGTCCCAAATTTAAAAGCATATAATATAGCGGCCATAATGGATCAGATGAGACCAAGTTGGGCTTCTTCAGAACAACCTTTATGGGCTCAATTAGAAGATGCAATGTTTCCCTCCTTAATAATGAAGCATTTCATGGTAGCTGCTTACCTAGGGGCTAAAATACCTCCTATGCCTTTGCGGTCGATGTCAGATTCTCTACAGGTTTGGAGTGCATATGTATGTAAAGAAAAATGGATTCATGTACCAAAGACTCAAATCCCAATCCAAATTATTGAAATCTGTCTCCCTCACCTATCAATTACCCCATGGCGGGAAGTGGGAATTGAGTGGTTTTCTGACTTTTTTGAAAGAGACATGTTTAAATCATTTGAAAATTTAGCAAGCACATATAACATCTCGTCTAGATATTTTTTGCAATATCTTCAAATACGACATCTAATGCAATCGGTACAATTTCCAAGGGCTCCAGAGAAAGCTGGGGCCTTCCACAAATTTGTGTGGGCAAGGTCAGGTAATTGTAAAGGCATGGCGTGTAGTTATGACCTTATTCTTAAGGTGGGGGAAAATGGGAAAGCAGGGTATATGGAGAAATGGGAGGGAGAATTGGGGACTTCTTACCCTATAGAACAATGGATTAAAGCTTCTACATGGTCATCTAAAATGTCCAAATGTGTGAATCATACGGAATTAATGAAGAAAATTCATCTAAGGTGGTACCTTACTCCTACTAGGATGGGACATATTTATCAGGGGTCTTCCAGATTGTGTTGGAGGGGGTGCGGAGCAAGGGGATCTCTATTACATATGTGGTGGTCGTGTCCTATGATAGCTTCTTTATGGAGCAAGACATTTAATCTAATTTCAGAGGTATCAGACTTCACGGTTAATCCTAATCCTTCTTTAGCAGGACTAGATATCTTGCTTGAAGACATCCCACCAGACAAGAGATTGGTCATTTATCACATTCTAATTGCGACTAGACTAACTATAGCTCAAGCATGGAAGTCCCCTAAGTCTCCTACCATAGCTGAAGTCATAAGGAGGGTAAATTTGAACTGTCATTATGAAACATCAGTACTATCACAAGCTCAGACTCATCTCCGTACTAGAAAGTTATGGGAACGGTGGTTAAATTCTAAACATTTCAAATAAAACAACAGGAATGTGGTGTAGTGGGATATTCCATACATGGAGGCATTGTTTATTTCTTGTTTGTTTATTCTTTATAATTTTTTATAATTTTCTTGTTTATATATACATGTAACATTGACAGATCTCGAAATGTTTAGAGGTCTTTGCATACGTGTTATGTTTTGTGTTGGAAAATTCAAATAAAAATTTATTGAAATAAAAAAAAATTAAAAAAAAGGACTGAGTCGGGGCTTAGAAAAGGGGGCTTCATTACTGTGGGCCATACAAAAGGGGCATTCTGACCCAGGACATACAAAAAGTGTCATTCTAACTGTGGAGGGTATTGGTGGATACTGCATATAGTAACTAATAAGAGACGCACCTTGCATAGATGAAATATTGCTTCAGAGAGTCCCCCTGGCAGCAGGCAGCCGATCTTAAGGTGTTCTGGAAAAAACAATAATTGTGTCGTTTTATTTCTCCAGGCAGACGTGTGCTCAGTATAGACCACCCAACAATGAAGGAAATGTACATTAGGGCTCATGTACACAGCAACTTCATGTGGACGGACCTGTATGGTGGCGCACAGACTGCAGTACTGGTAATGTAGACACTCTGTGTGCGCTGTGTGCTCCCCCTTAAGCCAAATGTGTATTAGGAAATTACATAAATAACAAGTCCCTTATATATTACTAATACCATAATATCTTCTTTATGGAGCATTTCTATAATAATAATAATATAAAGCTGCAGCAAAATTCCCAGCGTTTACTTTTGCTACATGTGGATGAGTTTTTGAGACTGTAACTATTCACCTGTAACACTTGTGAATTTTGCCGCGCAGCAAATCTGCAGCGTCTGAATTCAGCTTTATGGCGTAGAATATAGTACTCAAATACTGCAATCATACAGTGCCCAAATAACACTGCCAGACAAGTATTGTCTGCCACACTGTAATGTAATCCATTATCAAGGAATTGTATCTGCATCCTGACCAGTGCCCTTTACTTTTTTTACATGAAGAGTGGGATTGAGTGTTCAAGCAATGGGTGCCCCAGACATCAAGACCAGTGGCGCCCCATTCATTAGTGACAGGTGATGCACCCAGTGTAACCGCACAGGTCGCACACCCCTAAGACAGGCCCTGGATGAACAATATTGGGGAATTTGTTCCCACAGTCTTGTCATGTGTCTCTATAGGAACATTCTGGATGACATCAGATTATAGAATTTCTATAGGTTGTCATTTGCTATAATACTTACATATATAGAGTGTATGTCCTAGCATGTCGGCTGTCACTGGTGCCACATATTCAGATGTCATAAATGTCTGTAAAATACATAATGGAATAAACATAAAATAACCCCATATCTAGAATGAATAATAATATATTTACTTTCACACCTTTCATTTTCTATCACAGGACGAGTCAGACATTGAAAACATTTTGTAATGTTAGTGTAAACCCAGGGAACATAACTATAGGGGTGAAGAGGTTGCAGTCACACCCAGGCCCAGGTGTCCATGACTGACATTAGGGGGGGTCACAATGTGGGCAATTTACAAATGCCAATCCCCAATGCCCCCATCTCCTAGAGGAATCCCGATTTTCGCTGCTAGAAATGTGATGTCAGTGAGAGAAGCACCCAGGCGGAAAGGCAGCTGCTGAGTTGCCCGGCCGCTTCTAAAACACAAGCAGTGGAAGGGAGCCAGCGCAGCGCCCCGTTCCACCTGCTGGAGGGATGCGCCCTATGTAATGGCACAGGTCGCACACCCCTAAGGCCGGCCCTGGCTACTGCTGAGCCTTATTAGGATAATATACCGTAGCTTTTTAAGACTATTTAATTAAATTAAATTAGACATCATATTGAAAACGACTGAGAAGTCACATTCCACATTACTGACAGCTGCAATTCTCAGACAATGGTAAGGGTATGTTCACACACTTAACTAAAAAACGTCTCTAAAATACAGAGATCTTTTCAAGGGAAAACAGCCTCTGATTTTCAGCCATTTTTTAAACCACAAACATTTTTTGAGGCGTTTTTACCAACGTTCTTGGAGCTGTTTTTCTATTGAGACAATGAAAAACGGCTCCAAAAACGGCCGAAGGAGTGAAATGCCCTTCTTTTTACAGGGTGTTTTTTATGCGCCGCTTTATCAAACGCCCACGTAAAATGCACCATCGGAAAAAAAAAAACAGTTTTTCCCATTGAAATCAATGGGCAGATGTTTGGAGGCGTCCAGCCTCCGTATTTTCGGCTGTTTTTCGGGGTGTTTACGGCCAGGAAAACGGCTGAAAATAGGCTGTGTGAACATACTCTGTTGTACTGAGTTGTAACTTTAATGAGAAAATATGAAACATTGAAATCTGAATGTAAAATGTTCAGTTGTTACTTGCATTAATAGAAACATTTTACTGGAACTTGAACTGTTTGTCTAAAAAAAAAAACAACCCCCGACAATCACCAGAAAAACATCCTTCTACAATCTTATAGTTGTGGTGAGGTGTTGGTGTGGTTAGAAATTGCTGCAGTAATGTCCAGTGTGAATCTGGCCTTATATGAGAATTCTAGAGCGTATATATTTCATGTGTCCAGTAACATGTAGAATTAATGATAAAATGCTGCATCTTACCTGTCAATCACACAGTCAATCACAGTCCCGGTCCAGACGTCATTGGCAGAAATTTTAAAAAATATGTAATCCAGCTGCACATAGAACCTAACGGCTAGTACTGTCTATGACATCATCAGTGACATCATAAGCGGCTGCAGTATCTGTTACATCATCTAATTATCTCCTACTGCCTGGATAGACTGTCTGTGCATACACTGGATATAGGCGTTACATGGGACTGCTGTTTATAAACATGGAAGAAAGATACATGTGTGGTTATAGGGGCTACGACTAAGAACATGTAATGTATGAAACGTGTAATCTGTTACTAGATGGATTTTATACTGTAATACAGATGTAGCCATCTTTAACTTGACTCTGATAACTTGTTGCAGCGTGATACTTTCTTGATCCCGCAGCACTCCGTGTTTCAAGTGTGTGTGAGTAGGCTTCCACGCCAATGTGTAAAAAATGGGAACTCAGCACTCCAAGGTATTATGCAATAAGTGATATTTGATTTCACATATAGCGAAAAGTAGTAATCCAAAAATAATGGCGCAATTACCCAACAGCGACCGAGGTCACAAGCGCCGCATATCCGTGTCTAAAGAAGGTTGAATGTATAGACCGAAACGTTAAAAACCTATTTTTGGATTACTACTTTTCGCTATATGTGAAATAAAATATCATTTGTTGCAGCGTGATATCACACAACAAAAGCCATTGAAAAAGTCAAGATAAGGGATTGTTTATTTAATGCGTTAAAAGTCAAGGTAAAGACGGCAACATCTGAACTAATAAAGGATACATTTTATTGAATTTCGTTTTAGGCTACATTCACACAACAGTAAAAAACGTCCGCTTTCAGAGCAATGATGTTCTATGGGTATATTCACACGGCCTTTTTTTAACCACCCGTGAATATTGGCCGTCAAAAAATAGAACATGTCCTATTTTTGGCCGCTTTCACGGCCAGACGGCCCCCATAGAAGTCAATGGATCCATTTTTAACGGCCGTCAATACATGTAACAGCCGTTAAAAACGGTTCTGTTATTTGGGGATTCAAGAGCCAAGGGAACTATTGGCTCCCTTGCTGGTAATTGGCGGCGCAATGACACATACTCACCGATGCAGCGCCGTCCTCTACAGGTGTGGTCTCTAGTCTCATGGGTTCTGCGAAGGTGACGAGATGACGTCCTCGCGTCGCCTTCACAGAACCAGTGAGACTAGAGATCACTCGTGACGTAGACGGTCATGCATCGGTGAGTATGTAGGGCATTCAGGCGGACAAAAATTACGGATATTGTTGCGCTCACTACTATGGTAGCATGGCGCTAGTACAGGGGACATTGTTGTCTACTGTAGCAAATTTTTCGGCACGGTCCTGAATTTACAGAGAGAGTCCCGGAAGATTACCACAGGGAGGGGGGTGTGGTGCTTTCTCCGGAGAGGTGTCTGTGTCATCATCTACAGGGGGGCTGTGTGCCATCGTCTACAGGGGGCTGTGTGCCATCGTCTACAGGGGGCTGTGTGCCATCGTCTACATGGGGCGGGGTGCCATCATCTACAGGGGGGCTGTGTGCTATCATCTACAGGAGGGCTGTGTGACATCATCTACAGGGAGGCTGTGAGCCATCATCTACAGGGGGTCTGTGTGCCATCATCTACAGGGGCCTGTGTGCCATCATCTACAGGGGGTCTGTGTTTCATCATCTACAGGGGGCTGTGTGACATCATCTACAGGGAGTCTGTGAGCCATCATCTACAAGGGTCTGTGTTTCATCATCTACAGGGGGTCTGCGTGGCATCATATAAAGGGGGTCCGTGTGCCATCATCTACAGGGGGGCTGTGTGGCATCATCTACAGGGGGCGGTGTGCCATCATCTACAGGGGGGCTGTGTGCCATCATCTACAGGGGGCTGTGTGCCATCATCTACAGGGGGGCTGTGTGAGATTCATCTACAGGGAGGCTGTGAGCCATCATCTACAAGGGTCTGTGTGCCATCATCTACAGGGGGGCTGTGTGCCATCATCTACAGGGGGGCTGTGTGACATCATCTACAGGGGGTCTGTGTGCCATCATCTACAGGGGGTCTGTGTGCCATCATCTACAGGGGGTCTGTGTGCCATCATCTACAGGGGGTCTGTGTTTCATCATCCACAGGGGGTCTATGTGCCATCATCTACAGGGGGGCTGTGTGGCATCATCTACAGGGGGGCTGTGAAACAATCATGACAATGACCTTTGTTTGGGTGTTTTCAGGGGGTTGGGACAAAAGAAGCCAGACAAATGAAATTCATCAGTTTTTTTGAAAAACGGATGCAAAATGGATGTCAAACGGCCATTAAAAACGGACAGACGGACTGGAAGTGTATAAAAATTTGCAGACACAATGATGCAAAACGGCCATGAAAAACTGACAGTTGATCAGTTTTTAATGGCCATTTTTTTTCACTGTCGTGTGAATGTAGCCTAAGTTCTGGATCGTCTCCATTTTAATGGATAAAGTTACCGGACAATTATCCGCCCACCGAGAGTTTATTGGACACATGGACGGCCTGGTGAGCAGATGAACTTCTTGTTTCTTTGTTTGGAGTCATGTACAGATATAGCAATCCTTATCCTGACTCCTGATAATTTATCACTTAAGTCACTGAAAACCATTGAAAAAGTGAAATTAAAGTTTCTTGACACTGTGTATTCAATGTATTTAACCCCTTAGAGCTCAGCAACGTAATATTCCGTCGCGCTGACCGCCCCGTTCGCGCTCAGCGACGGAATATTATGTTGCAGGGAAAATGCATCGCCATTTTACACCGGCGCGTGCACGAGCTGTGACAGCTGCTGTTTCCGACAGCAGGCTATCACAGCTCAATACGCCGGGACCTATTGCGATGGTCCCGCCTCCACAATCGCCACTATTGGTCAGTCAGTGAGTAACTGTCCAATAGTGGCGATTGGTCTCTTCACTTCCTCTCCCTGACATCACATCCTGCCGCACCCGCCCTGAGATGGAGACAGCGAGGCGTTCAGAGCGGTTGTGAGTAGAGGGAGAGAAGAAAAAGAGTGAAAAAAAGTGAAAAAAATACAACTTTTTTCTGCTTCCCACCTCCCCAATCCACTACCCAGTCCTTTACCCTTCCTCCTTGTGTTCCCCCCACATTTTTGGTCAGTGATCTCCTATCACTGACCACTTCTTAGTCTTCAGAACCAATTTCTTGGTCCCTGGGGATTATTTTTTTCTTTATAAAACATATAAAATAATAAAATATATAAAAAAAAAAAAAAAAGAAAAAAAAACCTGTTAATTTAGAAAATTTATCTAGTTAGTTTAGTATTAGTGTTAGTTAGTGTCAGGGAACCGTCAAAAAGCATAGTTAGGTATAGCGTCAGGAATCCATCACCATAGTTAGATCTAGCGTTAGGGGTCCATCACAGTAGTTAGGTTTAGCGTCAGGGAAGCTCGGAATAATCTAGATAGGTTTAGTGTCAGGCACCCGTCACCGTAGTTAGGTTTAGTGTTAGGGAAGCTCAGAATAATTTAGTTAGGTTTAGTGTCAGAGAATAGTCGCCGTAGTTAGATTTAGTCTCAGGGAAGTTCAAATAAAATCTAGTTAGGTTTAGTGTTAGGAACCTTCGCCATTGTTAGGTTTAGTCTCAGGGAAGCCCACTCGTTCTATAAAAACACAATTTTTTTTAGCTGGTTTAGGTAGCAGCCTATTGCTCCTAGTTAGGAAAGCAATCAAACATGTCCCAACGGACATTTAGTGCCGAAGAGGCATATTCATTTCTTGCCTCCGACACAGAGTCGTCGGATGGTGAGACTCTGTTTTATTTATCCACCTCCTCATCCAGTGATGAAGAAGAGGAACCTCCTAGGAGATGCCCCTTGACCACCAGTGCAGTTGAAGCTCCCGAGCGAAATGACCCCGCCGCAGTTCAAGCCCCCATTTGGACCCCCACACCAGACATTTATGAGCCCAAAATCCCAGAGTTAAAATTTAATACGGCAGGGCTCAGTGAAATGGGCTTTTTCAAGTTCTTCTTCACTGATGACTTTATAGATCTTATGGTCTCCCAGACAAATTTATATGTCCAACAGTATATTACTAAGAACCCTACATCATTTTATGCCCAATCCTACAGGTGGACCCCTGTAGATGTAGCAGAGTTGGGCAAGTTCTGGGGTCTTCACTTGAACATGGGGCTTCTGGAAAAGCCATCCATTAGGACCTACTGGAGCATGGACATCTTATACCATACCCCCAATGTACCGTATGGCCATGTCCAGGATGCATTATGAGGCAATATTTTGCTTCTTAAATTATAAGGATAATGAGCAGTGCCCACCCCGAGATGACCCCAGTTTTGACCGTTTGTACACACTGAGACCCCTATTAGACCATTTCAGTGCTCGGTTTGCCCAAGCATACACCCCCGAGAAGTGTATTTCTATTGATGAGTCCCTGGTACATTTTAAAGGGAGGCTTCAATTCCGCCAGTACCTGTCGAGTAAGAGTGCAAGGTATGGCGTAAAGATGTATAAGCTGTGTGAGAGTGCATCAGGGTATACCTACAGGTTTAGGATGTATGAAGGGAAGGACAGCAGTATTCAGCCCCCAGAATGCCCCCCCTTACTGGGAATTAATGCAAAAATTGTGTGGGATTTGGTGCACCCACTGCTGGACCAGGGTTACCACCTCTACTTGGATAATTTTTATACCAGCGTCCCACTCTTCAAGTGCCTCGCTTCCAGAAGTCCTGCGGCATGCGGCACCACTAGAAAAAATCTGAGAGGCCTCCCTAAGACTCTGCTTGGGCAAACACTCATAAGGGGTGAGAGCAGGGCACAATCTAGCAGCAACATATTGTGTGTCAAGTACAAGGACAAGAGAGATGTCCTTGTATTAACAACAATACATGGCCACACCAGTACCCATGTACCTGTACGAGGTACCAGTATAGAGACCCCCAAACCAGACTGCATCCTGGACTACAATAGGTACATGGGAGGGGTTGACTTGTCAGATCAAGTCCTGAAGCCCTACAGCGCCATGCGGAAATCGAGGGTGTGGTATAAGAAGCTGGCCGTGCACATCATACAGATGGCATTGTACAATGCGTATGTGCTACGTCGATGTGCAGGCCAGAGGGGAACTTTCCTGGAATTTCAAGTGGTGATTATCAAGAACCTAATCTTTAGGACCAAGAAGAGGGAGCATCCAGTACTTCCGGAAGCGAGGCCACACGCATTGTACCAGGGCAACACTTTCCAGGAGAAGTTCCCCAAACTGGCAAGAAGGGAAAAAGTCAAAAGAGGTGCAGAGTCTGCTCAAAGAGGGGGATAAGGAGGTAAACAACATACGAATGCGACATGTGTCCCGAAAAACCAGGGCTCTGTATGAAAGATTGTTTTCGAATTTATCATACATCCCTTAATTTTAAATTTACCCTGATACACTCCGCACAGCTTATGCCCCTCATCTTTCCCTTCTGAGCCCTGCCGTGTGCCCAGGAAGCTAATAACAGCCACATATAGGGTATTGCCATACCCGGGAGAACCCACATTACATCTTATGGTGTGTATATCTCCAGTGGCACATGCTGGGCACACTATATCGGGCACGGACATGCCATATATATATAGAAAATTGCAAATCTCACTCTGCCCCATCTGCTGCACATTATCTTTTACACAGTACCTGTGGGGTCAAAAGGCTCACTACACCTCTAGATGAATGTCTTAAGGGGTGTAGTTTTTAAAATGGGGTCACTTCTCAGGGGTTTCAACTGTACTGGTACCTCAGGGGCTTCTGCATACATGACTTAGCACCAGAAAAACTCCAGTAGGCCAAATGGTGGTCCTTTCCTTCTGAGCCCTCCCATGGGCCCAAACGGCAGTTTATCACCACAAATGGGGTATTGCCGCACCAAGGACAAATTGGGCAACAAAATGGGGTATTTTGTTTCCTGTGAAAATAAGAAATTTAGATAAAAAATGACATCTTATTGTTCTACACACAGGTATCCAGGCTACCAGGACTACTATTATGGGTAAGGCTATCTGAGTTATTAATGTTGGGAGTATTTTACTCTAGAAAACACCCTTTGGACACTTCTGTTCTTAACAAAGCAGCTCACACTCAAACAACTAACGTTATATACGATAGCACACTGCCCTATTCATATGTCCTTAATATAAGGACATTAAACACACCATACACTTGGTTTTCCTACTTACCTGTGTTCATATCATATAGAGTCTCTCCACTCATGTACCTTTTTAACATGTATGTTTTTATATGTATTTAATAAAATTTGTTATTCTTTTCATATATACTTGGCTCTATACTCTGTTTCTTGTGTGTGTATAGGGTTTAAGTAGAGTATAACAGAGAGAGTTCCCAGCATTATCATTCCCTTACCCCCCTACAACATTACGAATTAAATTCACTTGGGACTGGTGTTGTTTTATTAAATTTCTTTTGATTCTCTTGATTTTTTTTGCTGTTTTTGACATTCCACTATGTTCTGCATAAAGCTTAGTGTCAGCTGTACTGTGACTTCTTTATCATAACGGAGCCATACCAGGCCCTTATACACCCTATATGCTTCCCCAATAGAATCCATAAAACATAAAAGGGCCGAGCAGTGCTCCGGGGTCTTTTGGCAAATCACTCTAGCTAGAATCGCAAATGAAAACGTTCACCATATTAACCAATTGGTAAACATTTGCGGAATCAGGAGATAACGCCTTTTGTCCTCCTCCTTCTTTTATGCTCTAGCCCCTCTTCCCCTGATCCAGATAGAACTTCTCCAAGGGGAGGAGGGAGAACATCTCCATATACTCATCCTTCCCTATTTGTTTCCTGACCTCCTGCTTAAGATGGGCACCGATCCCTCGAAGCAGACATACACAGCCAAGTTATCCCTGTTTACCTAATTAGGTGTCTCAGTCTGGACTGAGACCGCAACCGCCTCATAACTCACCGGAAGAGGGTTAACAAGGGAAAATGTTTTACAGGACCGCCCACGCGAAAACCTGGGATGGACCCGCACCCTTCACCAGGGAACCGCCCACCATGTTCAGCAGGCACACCACTGAGTCCCTCAGGCATCTGCACACGCCTCCTGCTGTGTTACCCCACAGCCCCTAGCGGCAGGGGCCAAACCTGACCTAAACAATAATGGGACCAAGCACCAATAGTGATGCTTTTGAAAAGTATCAAAAAACTTTATTAAATACAGAGGACAAATGAATAAAAAGTGTCACACAATAGATATAGCAACATCTCCAGAGTGAAATACACAGGGTGAACACATGCCCATAACAATACGGATACATCTTATTTATAAAGTGTATAGTGCTAAGCAATATATATGAAATAAGGATATATATACCATATATAATATAAATTGTCTTTACAATACTGCAGGATGGACAAGGACATGGACAAGAAGCTAAATACAAGTAGTGATGGTCCTAGGATAGGTGCAACACATGACCTGCCTATGTAGAGTCGTGTGTTAACCTTAGACCATACTATCCCCCCCACCCCCATTTAGTAAAGACACATGACACCGAGGTTGGATGTGAAATGGCCACAGCAGCCGTTTATTAATTTCACAGTTTTATAAAAACAATTTAAATCCGAAACATTCGGATAACTAGTTAGGAATCCACCAGAGAATTCCTCCTAATAATTCACATGACCCAACATGGGTCAGAATCATAAATAACAATTAAACGTTAACATTAACCCGAGCAGAGGAAGTCCTTGAAGCCCCTTCAGATGTTCCTTTCAAGAACACACCGAATTAGCCATCTGCAAACCACCAATTACCTCCAGCCGTAAACCAGCTCGGAAGCACCGTTCACCTCTGCAGATGGCTCCAACCACTAGAAGTCCACTTCAAGGGGATAACACCCGATGAAGCCCTCAAGTGATATACCGACCACTAGAAGTCCACTTCAACGGGATAACACCCGATGAAGCCTTCAAGTGATATACCTTCTACCAGAAGACCACTTCAAAGGGATAACACCCGATGAAGTCTTCAACCATGTACCTTTTTTGGGGGACGCATACCCCCGATGCGACCCCCCCACCATTTTGTACTGACTGGCCTCAAGGACTCCCCCCGCCAGCTGCCATGACAACAGAACCTACTCCGGAAAAAAGAAAAACATGTTAAATAAGCACACAAAATAAAACACAACGCTCATAGACGGACGTACATAAGACCTAAGGAGTAACAAACCAAGGGTGGGAGGGTGGGAGCTTGCTTGTGCTATGTTACTCCTCCCGCTGCTTCCGGCTCAATGCCGAGAAACAGCGGGAAGCGCAGAACGGCCCCCCGTCCCCCTTAACTCCTCCCCGTCCCTCCTTAGCTTCTTTCAACTCTCCCTCACCTCATTAACCCTTTCCCTACCAGGGCGGTCATGCCGGCTTCCCTTAAGCCTGCGGCTGCGTCCAGCCTCTTCTTGTTCAAAAGAGTACAGCATATGAAATAACATGCCTCAATATATACCCATCTATATGACACAACCGGGATGGCGCCAACCACGTTTCGGCACAGCCTTCATCTGGGGAGGACATCATCTCCTAACAGGTATAATATAATAATATATATATATTATATAATATATTATTATATTAATTCACTGTATTTGAACGGTATATATTGTGCTCCCACAACTAGGAAAAAATTGCAAATTCACTGAAGTGATAAATGAGTAAAATGTATAACCTTTATTTCATAGCTATCTAAAAACAGGGGTACAATCACCACTGTGAAAAGCCCAACCGTGTATTTAAAAACGTATTAAACAAGATACTCCAAGTCCTGATTCGTTTGCGAACCCTATATGACTGGATATATATCAACAATATCAAAATATGGAATCAGCGTTTGAACATTGGTGTAACAGTAGTAATGGTACTTTTGACTCCAAAAAGTAATAGGTACTTTTGACTCCAAACAATCTGCGATCATGGAAATACTCAAGAGGTACTGGCGTAACCTAGGTGCCGATGTAGACTTGGCTGATCAGATAACCCAATGGCCTTCAGTCACGTTTCGTAGAGGCAAAAATATTAGGGACAGGGTGATGCAGAGTTGTTTTGATCCTTTAACACAAAAAGGTACTTGGTTGGATAGGCAGATACCGGGTATATATAGATGTGGTAGTTGTAGGGCTTGTGATTTTATCCAAAGTGGGAGAAAATTCCAAAGTGTAACCACCAAGGTTGAGTATGATATCCGAGATTTCGTGAACTGCAAAACGGCTGGTGTGGTCTATTTGATTACATGTCCGTTCCCCCTGAATTATGTGGGCAAAACAAGAAGGCAGTTTCGGCGCCGGATTAGGGAACATGTTGGAGATATTACAAATTCAAGAGATACTTCCATATCTGAACATGAACATGCAAAACATCAAGGCAGGGCAGAATGTTTGAAATTCCAGGCAATTGAATTCGTACGTCCTCCAAAACGGGGAGGGGACTGGGACAACCTCATTTTGCGTAAAGAGGCCCAATGGATTTACAGACTGGCTTGCGTACAGCCTGAAGGCTTAAACGAGCAAACAAATTATACCTGTTTTATTTAAATCACTATTTGGACTATGATACAGGGTTTTGTTGGTTCTCCAGACAGGGGTATCACATTCCAGGTACAGTCATTTGTGGTATACCATACAATAGTAACAGGCATGGAAATATAGTCCAGGAGTGTTTCAAATGTCCCTAATGTGGCTGACATAAATATCGTCTTTCCATCCATAAAATAAAATATGTATTCTCAGGGTAGGTGTCTATATCATGGCAGTCCAATTGCGGTCTTGAGCTGATCCGCAATCTATATCCAACTTAACATTGTTACACTCCATCCTTGAAGAGTAGGAGGCTCTGTGCAGCTAGTAGATACTTCTGCAGCCTCCCATTTAGTCTGCACGTTCTGTGGTGTTTACATTGTTGCTTCCGGGTATGTCAGCTGACGGCCGGGGGTCACGTTGTTTAGCGTCACGGATGCGGTGGGCTGGTGTGATTGGCTGTTTCGTAGTATGCTGCCGAGGCCAGTGGGAGGAGTATACAGTTCATAGTTACTGAGAGTTCCGTAGTGAAGCATGCCACTGACATCTATGCGTGCATGCTTCCGTGTTGTGCAGTAGAATATCTACTGCTGAAGAAATATCGCTGGCATCCTGGCCAGACTGACAGACCCCTGATGACAAGTATTGAAACGCGTAGGGTCGGGTGTAATGAGGGAATCTTGCGTAGGGGGCAGTGGCATTGTTGTGTACCCATACATTGTGTGATCTGGGTGCGGTTGACGCAGGCTCCGGTGTGTACTAGGCCCATTACTACTGTTACACCAATGTTCAAACACTGATTCCATATTTTGATATCGTTGATATATATCCAGTCATATAGGGTTCGCAAACGAATCAGGACTTGGAGTATGTTGTTTAATACGTTTTTAAATACACGGTTGGGCTTGTCACAGTGGTGATTGTACCCCTGTTTTTAGACAGCTATGAAATAAAGGTTATACATTTTACTCATTTATCACTTCAGTGAATTTGCAATATATTATTATATTATATTATATTATATAATATACATTTCGGTATAATAATGATACAACAGTAAACTGGAGATGACCGTCCAACACTGCGAATTTAACCCCTTAATGACAATACGCCTTTTCACGGTGGTCATTAAAGGGGTTCTCTGGAAAAAACTTTATGGTCTCATGTAGAGATGAGCGAACTTTTCAAAAGTTCGGTTCGGCTAGTTCGCCGAATTTCACAAAAAAGTTTGATTCGGACCGAACTAGTTCGGACCGAACCAGTCACTTCCGTGCGCCGAGAATGCTACTGTCCAGGGTGCTGATAGAGTTAATGTGCTGCACTAACTCTTTCAGCAACCTTGACAGTACATGCTCGGCGCGCGGAAAATACAATTTAAATGTAATGAAAAAATAAAAATTATACGTTCGTACTTACTTTCCTCCTGTCCGGCCTCCAGCGATGACGTTTCATCCCTTTCGCCGCTGCAGCCAATCACAGGCTGTAGTGGCGGTCACGCACGTCAGGATGACGCTTCATCCCACGTGACCGCCTCTGCAGCCAATCACAGGCTGCAGCGGCGACATGGATGAAACGTCATCGCTGGAGGCCGGACAGGAGGAAAGTAAGTATGAACATATTATTATTTTTTTTTGGCATGTATGTATGTTGTCATGTATGTATGTATGTGTGTATATATGTGCATGTATGTATGTTGTCATGTATGTATGTATGTATGTATATATGTGCATGTATGTTTGCATGTATGTTGGCATGTATGTATATATGTACATGTGTGTATGTATATTTGCATGTATATATTTGCATGTATGTATGTATGTTTGCATGAATGTATGTTTGCATGAATGTATGTTTGCATGTATGCTTGTTGTCATGTATGTATGTTGTCATGTATGTATGTGCATGTATGTTTGCATGTATGTTGGCATGTATGTATGTATATATGTGCATGTTTGTATGTATATTTGCATGTATATATTTGCATGTATGTATGTATGTTTGCATGTGTGTATGTTTGCATGTTGGCATGCATGTATATATGTGCATGTATATTTGCATGTATATATTTGCATGTATGTATGTTTGTATGTATGTATGTTTGCATTTTATGTATGTTTGCATGTATGTATGTATGTTTGCATGTTGTCATGTATGTATGTATGTATGTATGTATGTATGTATGTTGTCATGTGCATGTATGTTTGCATGTTTGTATGTATATTTGCATGTATATATTTGCATGTATGTATGTATGTATGTTTGCATGTATGTATGTTGTCATGTATGTATGTACATGTATGTTTGCATGTATGTTGGCATGTATGTATGTATATATGTGCATGGTTGTATGTATATTTGCATGTATATATTTGCATGTATGTATGCATGTATGTATGTTTGCATTTTATGTATGTTTGCATGTATGTATGTATGTTTGCATGTATGTATGTATGTATGTATGTATGTTGTCATGTATGTATGTATGTATGTTGTCATGTGCATGTATGTTTGCATGTATGTATATATGTGCATGTTTGTATGTATATTTGCATGTATATATTTGCATGTATGTATGTATGTTTGCATGTATGTATGTTGTCATGTATGTATGTACATGTATGTTTGCATGTATGTTGGCATGTATGTATGTATATATGTGCATGGTTGTATGTATATTTGCATGTATATATTTGCATGTATGTATGTATGTATGTATGTATGTATGTTTGCATGTGTGTTTGTTTGCATGTATGTATGTATGTATGTTGGCATGCATGTATATATGTGCATGTATATTTGCATGTATATATTTGCATGTATGTATGTATGTTTGCATTTTATGTATGTTTGCATTTTATGTATGTTTGCATGTATGTATGTATGTATGTTTGCATGTATGTATGTATGTATGTTGTTATGTATGTATGTATGTTTGCATGTATGTATGTATGTATGTATGTTGTCATGTGCATGTATGTTTGCATGTATGTATATATGTGCATGTTTGTATGTATATTTGCATGTATATATTTGCATGTATGTATGTATGTTTGCATGTTTTTATTTGTGCATGTATGTTTGCATGTATGTTTATATATATGTGCATGTATGTAATTATGTTTGCATGTATTTATGTTTGCATGTATATTTGTGCATACTTGTATATATGTATGTATGTATCTTTGCATGTTTGTATGTATGTATGTTTTAATGTGTGTGTGTATGCATGTATGTATGATAGTTTGCATGTATGTATGTATATATGTGTGTATGTTTGCATGTATATATGTATGTATGTTTGCATGTATGTTTGTTTGTATATATGTCTGTATGGCCATGTATGATACTGTCTGCTGGCGCCCTGTATCTAAGTCAACTTCGCGGCAGGCTTCTATACATGGTATAACAGTCAGTATCACACATTAAACTGAATCTAAGCCTACGACATGTTTTATTTCCTTTTTTTTTTTTTTTTTACAGGTTTGGTGTTTGGACTACGTCGGTTTCGAGGACTACTTCGATGACAGTTTTTTTTTCTACAATAAAATGGTTAATGAGGGTTGTGTTGGGGTTGCTTTATTTCAATAAAATATTTTATCTATATCTTTGTTTTTTTCTTTTCAAATTTTATTACTATCACTTTAGTAATGGCCGCTGTCTGAGTGACAACATCCATTACTAAGGCGAGGCTTAGTGTTAGCCGGTGCAGAGGCTAACACTAACCACCATTATTACCCCGGTACCCACCACCACCAGGGGTGCCGGGAAGAGCCAGGTACGATCCAGTACCCGACCATCTGTTGTGATGGTCGGGCTCTGGGGCAGCCGCAGGCTGGTATTATGAGGCTGGGAAGGGCCAAAAACAGTGGACCTTCCCACCCTTGTAATGCTAGGCTGCTGCTGTGTTGTATCTGGCTGGTTATAAAAGTGGGGGGGACCCCACGTCATTTTTTTTAATTATTTATTTTTATTTATTTTTTTAAATACATGGGGTTCCACCCAATTTATCATAACCAGCCACATACAACACAGTGTTATTAGCCTGGGAATGGACAAAACCAGTGGCCCTTCCCACCCATGTAATGCCAGACTGCTGCGGCCTTGTATATGGCTGGTTATTAAAAATGTGGGGGACCCAACGTCTACTGTTAAATTTGTTAAATTAAAAAAAAAAAAAACTACGTGGGGGTCCCCCCCATTTTTATAACCAGCCCGATACAACACAGCAGCAGCAGCCTAGCATTACAAGGGTGGGAAGGTCCACTGTTTTTGGCCCTTCCCAGCCTCATAATACCAGCCTACGGCCGCCCCAGTACCCGACCATCACAACAGATGGTCGGGTACTGGATCGTACCAAGCTCTTCCCGGCACCCCTGGTGGTGGTGGGTACCGGGGTAATAATGGGTGGTTAGTGCTAGCCTCTGCACCGGCTAACACGAAGTACCGCCTTAATAATAGAGGCTGTCAATCAGCCAACGGCCATTATCTAGGCACTAATAAAGTTTAAAAAAAACACAAAGACAATTATTTTTTATTGAAATAAGAAATCCCCAACAAAACCCTCGTTAACCATTTTATTAATATTTGAAAAAACTTAGATCTACGCAGTAGTCCAACGAATCGAAGATGTAGTCCAATCGGTACATCAAAATCTGCAACAACATAAAAAAACAGTTATCAATGTGAACAATACCAATACTTCTACTCACCTACACACATATATATACACGCACACACAAACAAACAACCATACACAAACACACACACACAAACACACATATACACACATATAAACAAACACCCATATATCCACAAACACACACACATAAACACACACCCATATACACAAACACACACATATACAAAAACACACACACACAAACATCTACACACAAACATATACACAAATACACCCATATATACACACACATATACACAAACACATATACACAAACACACCCATATATACATAAAAACACACCAATATACACACATATACACACATATACACAAAAACACACACAAACATCTACACACAAACATATACACATACACCCATATATACACACACATATACACAAACATATACAAAAACACATATACACAAACACACCCATATATACACAAACACACATAAACACACATATACACAAACACACATATAAAAACAAAAACAGACAAAGACACATACCCAAACACACACACTGTTTCTTTTAAATGCTGCTGGGGAACCCGCTCGATCCACTATATAAGGCTGCGCTATAGTGCAGCATTTAAAAGAAACAGGATCCTGACCTGTCCATAGAGTTTAAGGCAGCACAGAGTATTTCAGGAGATGAGCGTGCAGATTCAGTGCTGCTGTGAACTCTGCTCTTACCATTACGTAGCTCTCAGTCTGTTACCTCTCCTCCACTCCTGTCCTCAAGAACACCTTCACATGATTGGCAAGTCACCACGTAATGCTAAGAGCAGAGTTCACAGCAGCACAGAGTATTTCAGGAGATGAGTGTGCGGATCTTGTGCGGGGTGGTGACTTGCCAATCTTGTGAAGGTGTTATTGAGGACAGGAGTGGAGGAGAGGTAACAGACTGAGCTACGTAATGGTAAGTGCAGAGTTCACAGCAGCACAGAATCTGCACGCTCCTCTCCTGAAATATTCTGTGCTGCTGTGAACTCTGCTCTTACCATTACGTAGCTCTCAGTCTGTTACCTCTCCTCCACTCCAGTCCTCAAGAACACCTTCACATGATTGGCAAGTCACCACCGTGCACAAGAGCCGCACGCTCATCTCCTGAAATACTCTGTGCTGCTGTGAACTCTGCTCTTACCATTACGTGGTGACTTGCCAATCATGTGAAGGTGTTCTTGAGGACAGGAGTGGAGGAGAGGTAACAGACTGAGAGCTACGTAATGGTAAGAGCAGAGTTCACAGCAGCACTGAATCTGCACGCTCATCTCCTGAAATACTCTGTGCTGCCTTAAACTCTGTGGACAGGTCAGGATCCTGTTTCTTTTAAATGCTGCACTGTAGCGCAGCCTTATATAGTGGATCGAGCGGGTTCCCTAGCAGCATTTAAAAGAAACAGGATCCTGACCTGTCCACAGAGTTTAAGGCAGCACAGAGTATTTCAGGAGATGAGCACGGCCGGCCACAGGCCACAGCCCGCAATAATGGGCTCATAGACTTCTGTTACCCAGGGGTACCTTCCCGTTTTCTCACGGGAAGGTGCCCGTGCCGTTAAAAGATGTTCTATTTTTCTATTTTACGGGCCGTGCTGCTATAATTAGGATATGTTCACACGACAACGTCTGTAACGGCTGAAATTACGGGGATCTTTCCGCCTGAAAACATCCCCGTAATTTCAGCCGTAACGGCATGTGCAGGCACTTGAACGCCGCGTCCATTACGGACGTAATTGGCTCTGCTATTCATTGGAGTCAATGAATAACGGCTCCAATTACGGCCAAAGAAGTGACCGGTCACTTCTTTGACGCGGGCGTCTATTTACGCGCCGTCATTTGACAGCGGCGCGTAAATATACGCATCGTGTGAACAGACAAACGTCTGCCTATTGCTTTCAATGGGCAGATGTTTGTCAGAGCTATCGAGGCGCTATTTTCGGGCGTAACTCGGGGCATAAACGCCCGAATTACGTCCGTAATTAGTGCGTGATGGACGCGGCGTTCAATCGCCTGCACATGCCGTAACGGCTGAAATTACGGGGATGTTTTCAGGCGGAAACATCCCCGTAATTTCAGCCGTAACGGACGCTGTCGTGTGAACATACCCTTATAATGACAGCACGGCTCGCAAAAGCGGCCGGCTGCCCGTGGCCGGCCGTGCTCGTAATTACGAGTCGTAATTACGAGCACGGCCCGTAAAATAAAAAAATAGAACATGTTCTATCTTTTTAACGGCACGGGCATCTTCCCGTGAGAAAACGGGACGGTACCCGTGGCTAACAGAAGTCTATGGGCACGCTATTTCGGGTCGTAATTACGACCCGTAATAACGGGTGTTTTTACGGTCGTGTGCATGAGGCCCCGTAATGACGGGTGGCTACATGTGTGCACCCGTCATTACGGCCGCGTTGCTAGGCGACATCAGTAAATAGTCACTCTCCAGGGTGCTGAAAGAGTTAACTGATCGTCAGTAACTGTTTCAGCACCCTGGACAGTGACTACCGATCACAATATAGAGTAACCTGTAAAAAAAAAAGACGTTCATACTTACCGGGAACTCCCTGCTTCCTCCAGTCCGGTCTCCTGGCCGTTGCCTTGGTGACGCGTCCCTCGCGACATCCGGCCCGACATTCCTTGATGACGATGCAGCCCTCTGCAGCCAATCACAGGCTGCCGCGTCAGAAAAGAAGGTCGGACTGGAGGAAGAAGAGGGACTCGTCCGCAAGACAACGACCAGGTAGTATGAAATGCTTTTTATTTTATTTTTAATCAGCAGCCTCTTTTCTCTATCAGTGATTGATAGAGATAAGTGGCTGCCGATTTGTATAATATTTTTGACCGGGTTCAGTCAAAACGGGTTCGGCCGAACCAGGTGAAGTTCGGATTCGCTGCGAACCGAACTTTTCCGGAAGTTCGGACCGAAACCGGGTTCGGTTGTCCCGGTTCGCTCATCTCTAGTCTCATGTTTACTTGATAAAGTGGTTCTGTTTCCACTAAACGCGTTGTACCTCAAGAGACCCTCTATCTCTCTTTTTTATGTATGTTTTATTATGATCTATTGTTTTAGACAATTAATTATATATATATTTTTTCTCAAAAAAGTATTGCGCCTGCATGGTGTCTCTTTTTTACAGTGGATCCCACCTGGTTCCCACTGTTTTTATCTACCTGCTCTTACTGAAGATGTCCTCAAAACTGGCTTAATGAGATGGTAGATCGGAGAGTGACTGAGGCAGTGGAGGCAAAACAGGGCGGACCTGTTGCAGGCAGCGGCTAAGGCATCTTGGCCCCCATTGGGGGACCTCTCCAGAACTCCAGTGAAGGACCTGGGCATGTAGACGAAGCCAAGGCAGACCCAGCAGAACCGGGTTGATGGCTTTATGCAGGACGAGGAAGTTGATCTGTTCTGAGTGAAGGACTCCGATTTGTAACGTAAGTGGTTTCATGATAGCCACAATAGGATCGGGCAATGGTAGTCCATTTACAGAAGCAACAGCAAGGGATCTCTCTAGAAGAATTGTGGGTAGATGTAGTCGGTCTACTAAATCCTGCTGGATGAAATGTGCAGCTGCCCTGGAGTCAAAATAGGCAGAGGAGAAGTGTGATGTCTCTCCCGAGATGATTGTCACAGGAATAGATAATTTGGAAGAGGTTTTGATGTTTGGCATCATCCCACCTAGAGTTGCCTCTCTAGGAGCTGGAGTTTCCCGGCTTTTGTGGACATTGGCGCACGAAAGGGCCTTTAAGGCCGCAATACAAACACAGACCTGAAGAGCGTCAGCGCTGTTTCTCCTGCTTGGACAACTTGACTCTGTCTACCTGCATTGGTTCCTCAGGTAGAGCAACAAGTGGGGGCAGTAGTGGTCTCTGGAACGAGGGTGCTAATCTGTGAAAACGTCTCTCCACCGAACCTCCTCATCGCGTTCCTGGATCCTCATGTTGACCTGGGTAGCCAACAGGATATGGGCATCCAAGGTAGGTGGGAGGTCGCGGGCTGCCAGCTCGTCCATGGTGTGTGAGGACAGTCCATGCCATAGGTCACCACCAATGCTTCATTGTTCCATGCCAACTCTGCTGCCAGGGTACGGAAGGAGATGGCATACTCTCCTGCTGTGGACCCCCTTGCTTGAGGGTTAGCAGAGTGGCTGCTGCTAAGGATGTTCGACGCGGCTTCTTGAACACGTCACAAAAAGTCTGTAAGAACAGGGCTAAGTCCGAAAATTTGGGCCCCTGTCATTCCAGGATGGGGTTCGCACATGCGAGGGACTTGCCAGCACGCAGTCATAGCGAGGAAAAAGAGGCAGTGCAACTGTGGATCCGGAAAACAGACAGTAGGAGTATTAGGCAGTGGAACGGCAGCAGTCTCTGGGGAAGGAATAGGGAGTTCATCCAGTCGGGCGATGATGGAGTTTACAGCCACGAGGAGTTGATCCTGACGTGCATATAGATACAATATATACTATTGGGGTCCACCCCTTAGTAATTGCTGACGTGCATATAGGTCACGCATATACGTCTGTATGACCTGAACTGTGGTCTTAGGCTGGCCAGCGGGTTCCATGGTCTGAGCGTACTGTCACAATCTAGGGAACATATGTAGCTTGACTTTAGCTTGACTAATAACGCATTAAATACACAGTGGAAAGATCCCTTATCTTGACCTTTTCAATGACTTCTCAATGGTTATTTTTGTGTGATATCACGCTGCAACAAGTTATCAGAGTCAAGTTAAAGATGGCTACATCCGTATGTGGACCCACTAGGCCGTGGGCTCCGGCTCAGATAGGGCTAGGTGTGGCAGGTTGCGCCAGACAAAGCAGATGGCACCAGGAATGGTAGATGACTCACAGACGTGGCATATCCAGCCGGCGGTACCACACGACTCTGATAAAAGGCAGGCACAGTTAGGAAACAGCAAGGAATACAGGAAATAGGATGCAGGGAACGGGAACTCTGAGATCAAGCAGGAAAATACTAAGGGACCCTTTGCAATACAAACATGGGAATAGTACAAATAACGCTCAAGCAAGTAGTGGAAGGGCAGAGACCTTTTTATAATCCAGGGTGCACTGGGGTAGGATAGAAAACTTTTAGGAAGTGCGCACGCTGGCCCTTTAAGGCACTCCTCGCACACTCCAGGAAGGGAAGGCCGCACCAGCCGTGGTCTCTGGGGAGGTGGCCAGGAAGTTGCGGTCGCGGCCGTTCATCACAGGGTGAGCGACAAAGGTCCGCAGTCATAACACTGAGATTTTTTTTGGTGTTGTATATATGTACTGAGCAGTGGCGTAACTACCGCCGTAGCAGCCGTAGCGGCTGCTACGGGGCCCGCGGCATGAGGCGGCCCATGTCGCCCGACGGCACGGGCCCCCACCATGGCCGGAGGCTCCGCTGGCAGCCGCTATGGCTGCTACAGCGGGACGCTACTGAACGCTACAGCAGAGCAGGGAGGTATCTCCCCGCTCTGCCATTAACTGGTTCCCGACCGCTGGCTATATTTTTACGGCCAGCGGTCAGGGTCCTTAAAACACGAGCCATAGACTTTTTACGACTCCGGTTTTAACTTACTGCCCTCGCGATCGGGCTGCTGAATGTCGGGTCTCCGGCTGTCAGTGACTGCCGGGGACCCTGAGGAGAGGATAGAAGCAGCTTTCGCTGCCAGCGATCACACATGTATCCCCTATCCTGTGGATAGGGGATACATGTATTTTGTAGGATACACTGTAGGACGCATTTTTTTGGGAGGCGGGACCCTGTATGGCGTTCCCTACAGGGAGGGGGAACGCTGTATGGCATTCCCTACAGGGGGGGGCTGTATGGCGTTCCCTACAGGGGGGGCTGTATGGCGTTCCCTACAGGGGGGGCTCTATGGCGTTCTCTACAGGGGGGGATGTATGGCGTTCCCTACAGGGGGGGCTGTATGGCGTTCTCTACAGTGGGGGCTGTATGGCGTTCTCTACAAGGGCGGCTGTATGGCGTTCTCTACAGGGGGGCTGTATGGCGTTCTCTGCAGGGGGACTGTATGGCGTTCTCTACAGGAGGGCTGTTTGGCGTTCTCTACAGGGAGGGCTGTATGGCGTTAGCACTGTCCAATAAATATACAGTAAACAGAAGAAAATACAGTCCAGCAATCCTCATGACAATGTGATGACTTTATTAGAAAAACATTTTATAAACCACACGGCATGTTGAAGTGATGATACAAGACTGCTTACGCGCTTCGAAAGCCAACTACATTCTTCGCAAATGTACGCCATCTCCTCCAAACAGTCAATTACATCAGAAGTCCTGTTCCTTGTGCTGCATGACTCGTGGACGCCCTATCCGTGGCGATATCCGTGTCCTTTCCACTGCTTCTCACTTGAGTCCTGTAGGCACAAAAAACATTCTGCAAGTATCCATTGTCATCCGTGCCTGCAGATTCTGCTTTAATGATGCAACTCACTCAACTCCTTGTCTATTTCATCGTTTACTGATGCCTCTTTTAGATGCGACAGATGTATTTTTTTTATACTTACCAGCCTGCTTCACAGGCACCATCCCTTTTTATTGGCACCTGATCAATAAGGGGGTCCTGCTCCACCACCATAACACTGCAATATTAAACAAAATCTTCCATAGACATCACGAAAACTAGACAAGCCTTTCCTCCCTTATGTTTCCCAACATTTCCTGGGACAAGTGTGTGTAGGTAGAAATCAACAAACATGTTTCCTGGCCCCAAACTTTACCCCCTCTTTCCAGTAAAGGATTGGCTTTCGGTATCACGCCTCCTCGCTTTTACCTTTTTACTTTATCCTGCGTAAACATTTTTTTCAGCATCTTAAACGTCTTGCCCATTAGCCCATCTATCCCCAACATCAGACCACTTATTATCATCTGACAGACCAGAATCAGACTCAACCAGCTACTGTTGCCTTCTTCTGCTTCTCTTTACATCCAGATGCGCTGCTCCTGTAATTCCAAACATTGTGCCAGTACCCCGTGTTCTAAACATTTTGGCAACCCCAAGGTGTCCCTCTCCCATGTTGAGATTATGAGGCCCTACTGGGATATTGCTGCCTTCATCGACCCTGGATCCCTGCGCAAGGATCCTGGCACTTGGCCCATCATCGTGCCATGTTCCCTCAAATTTTTGCTAGAATGATACCATTGAGGATACCTGCCTTGCTTCCTTGATGCCATTTGCTCCAAACAATCCAGTACACCCCAAGTCCAGGTCCTTGTGCTGCATGATTTGTGGGGGCTCTATACGTGGCAATATCCTGGCACCTTCCATTGCTTTCCGCTTGAGTGCTGTAAATATAAAAACATTCTGCCAGTATCCATTATCACCTAGGCCTGCAGATTATGACTGTGTAATGAAACTCACTTAAGTCCTTGTCTATTGCATCCAGGCCTTGACACATCGCAAATGTTCTTGGCAGACCAGAGCTGTCTAAAATCCCTCTACACTCCCTCACCCAATTACCTTACACCTACGTTCAGTCCTAAACCGAGCCATGTGGCCAGCATTTTGGACAAAGATACCCCTAACTTACATTATGCCTATTCCTACCAACTATCCAAGGTTCCCCACTGCTACGCCTTTCTTGGCATTTTGCCCGCTCATTACTTTTTCAATGTACAGAGCTACTGGTGGATACTGTATATAGTAACTAATGATGGACATACCACATATAGATGAAATATTACTTCAGAGAGTCCCCCTGGCAGCAGGCAGCCGATCTCAAGAAATTCTGGAACAAAAAGTATAAACTGTGAAGATATTATGACGTGCGCTTAGTATGGTTCATCATATCAACAAATATATGTTCAGCCTATTGAAAACATGAGGGAGATTGTTCCCACAGTCTTGTCATGTGTCTCTATAGGAACATTCTGGATGACATCACATTATAGAATTTCTATAGGTTGTTATTTGCTATAATACTTACATATATACAGTGGATCTTCTAGCATGTCGGCTGTCACTGGTGCCACATATTCAGATGTTATAAATGTCTGTAAAATACATAATGGGTTTAATGCACATACATAAAATAACCCCATATCTATAATGAATAATAATATATTTACTTTCACACATTTCATTTTCTATCACAGGGCGAGTCCAATGCCCCTCTGCCACACAAATAACACCAGCAGTATAATGGCACATAATAGTTGGAGGACCCTGGTATAGATTTTGTATCAGGGACCAGGAGCTTATTGTTATTCTTCTATATAATCTTATCCTTAATGGAAAACTTCTAATTTGTCTTTTGTGGAGTCTTTTGGACTGGAGTAGAGAGAGTAGAAAATGGTAAATTGGATTTCTGGATTCAACAGACAAAATAATTATTAAGGGGTTTTCTGACAGTTTCATAAACCTTAGTCTAAGCCGCATATGGCTAAAAATAACAAATTGTCCCTACTCATTTTTTTAATTCCCTGTGGCTCCTGCGCTGGTGGTTCTGTTGTCTTTAGTTGCTAGGCCACAGCGGTCATGTCCGTGTGGATGGCATGTCACGTGGCAGCTATTGTGTCACATCCAGGGCCGGCCTTAGGTTTATTGGTGACATGTGCAGTATCTGTGACGTCCTCCCCCTTATGATGCACCATGTAGTGTCCAAATAATTTAATCATACAGTGCCCAAATAACATCACCCAGTCAATAAACTAGGGATTGTATCTTTCTGTTTTTTTATATTATAGGTTTGGGCCCTAAATGCCGGATCGGCAGTGTAAGTTGAGGGTGCCCAGGCCATCTATGGTGGTAGTGCCCTCTTCAGTATTGACCAGTAATACACACTATGTGATCATTTAGAGATGCAGTTAATAAAATACACTGACCTTGGACTCTCCTACTGAATACATCCGACTGAATGTAGAACGTTATGTGATGTGAGGTGGAGGGCTCTGCTTAATCTTTGATCTGCCCTCCTGGGACGTGTGGTTATCATTAACTCTTATGAGGAATTAATTCTAGGAGAAAGAAAGACACTGTATTAGGACAAATCTCAATCAATGGCAACATTTCTATCTAGAACAGAGTCCAGTCCCCAACCAGTGTAAAATTACCAAAGGGGTAAATAGGATGACCGGCTGGGGTCCAGGGATTTGGGGTGGCCCACAGCTCTGGGGCTCCATACGCCCCTGAAATTGGACAAACAATAACGGCGCAGGGAGGAAGCGAAATGTCTGACCCGGTTGGTCGTCTATTAGGTGAGTATAATTTTTTATTTTATAGGAGCAAAGGGGGCACTATTAATATGGGGGATAAAAGGACTGAGTCGGGGCTTAGAAAAGGGGGCTTCATTACTGTGGGGCCATACAAAAGGGGCATTCTGACCCAGGACATACAAAAAGTGTCATTCTAACTGTGGAGGGTATTGGTGGATACTGCATATAGTAACTAATAAGAGACGCACCTTGCATAGATGAAATATTGCTTCAGAGAGTCCCCCTGGCAGCAGGCAGCCGATCTTAAGGTGTTCTGGAAAAAACAATAATTGTGTAGTTTTATTTCTCCAGACAGACGTGTGCTCAGTATAGACCACCCAACAATGAAGGAAATGTACATTAGGGCTCATGTACACAGCAACTTCATGTGGACGGACCTGTATGGTGGCGCACAGACTGCAGTACTGGTAATGTAGACACTCTGTGTGCGCTGTGTGCTCCCCCATAAGCCAAATGTGTATTAGGAAATGACATAAATAACAAGTCCCTTATATATTACTAATACCATAATATCTTCTTTATGGAGCATTTCTATAATAATAATAATATAAAGCTGCAGCAAAATTCCCAGCGTTTACTTTTGCTACATGTGGATGAGTTTTTGAGACTGTAACTATTCACCTGTAACACTTGTGAATTTTGCCGCGCAGCAAATCTGCAGCGTCTGAATTCAGCTTTATGGCGTAGAATATAGTACTCAAATACTGCAATCATACAGTGCCCAAATAACACTGCCAGACAAGTATTGTCTGCCACACTGTAATGTAATCCATTATCAAGGAATTGTATCTGCATCCTGAGCAGTGCCCTTTACTTTTTTTACATGAAGAGTGGGATTGAGTGTTCAAGCAATGGGTGCCCCAGACATCAAGACCAGTGGCGCCCCATTCATTAGTGACAGGTGATGCACCCAGTGTAACCGCACAGGTCGCACACCCCTAAGACAGGCCCTGGATGAACAATATTGGGGAATTTGTTCCCACAGTCTTGTCATGTGTCTCTATAGGAACATTCTGGATGACATCAGATTATAGAATTTCTATAGGTTGTCATTTGCTATAATACTTACATATATACAGTGTATGTCCTAGCATGTCGGCTGTCACTGGTGCCACATATTCAGATGTCATAAATGTCTGTAAAATACATAATGGAATAAACATAAAATAACCCCATATCTAGAATGAATAATAATATATTTACTTTCACACCTTTCATTTTCTATCACAGGACGAGTCAGACATTGAAAACATTTTGTAATGTTAGTGTAAACCCAGGGAACATAACTATAGGGGTGAAGAGGTTGCAGTCACACCCAGGCCCAGGTGTCCATGAATGACATTAGGGGGGGTCACAATGTGGGCAATTTACGAATGCCAATCCCCAATGCCCCCATCTCCTAGAGGAATCCCGATTTTCGCTGCTAGAAACGCGATGTCAGTGAGAGAAGCACCCAGGCGGAGAGGCAGCTGCTGAGTTGCCCAACCGCTTCTAAAACACAAGCAGTGGAAGGGAGCCAGCGCAGCGCCCCGTTCCATCTGCTGGAGGGATGCGCCCTATGTAATGGCACAGGTCGCACACCCCTAAGGCCGGCCCTGGCTACTGCTGAGCCTTATTAGGATAATATACGGTAGCTTTTTAAGACTATTTAATTAAATTAAATTAGACATCATATTGAAAACGACTGAGAAGTCACATTCCACATTACTGACAGCTGCAATTCTCAGACAATGGTAAGGGTATGTTCACACACTTAACTAAAAAACGTCTCTAAAATACAGAGCTCTTTTCAAGGGAAAACAGCCTCTGATTTTCAGCAATTTTTTAAACCACAAACATTTTTTGAGGCGTTTTTGCCAACGTTCTTGGAGCTGTTTTTCTATTGAGACAATGAAAAACGGCTCCAAAAACGGCCGAAGGAGTGAAATGCACTTCTTTTTACAGGGTGTTTTTTATGCGCCGCTTTATCAAACGCCCACGTAAAATGCACCATCGGAAAAAAAAACAACAGTTTTTCCCATTGAAATCAATGGGCAGATGTTTGGAGGCGTCCAGCCTCCGTATTTTCGGCTGTTTTTCGGGGTGTTTACGGCCAGGAAAATGGCTGAAAATAGGCTGTGTGAACATACTCTGATGTACTGAGTTGTAACTTTAATGAGAAAATATGAAACATTGAAATCTGAATGTAAAATGTTCAGTTGTTACTTGCATTAATAGAAACATTTTACTGGAACTTGAACTGTTTGTCTAAAAAAAAAAAACAACCCGCGAAAATCACCAGAAAAAAATCCTTCTACAATCATATAGTTGTGGTGAGGTGATGGTGTGGTTAGAAATTGCTGCAGTAATGTCCAGTGTGAATCTGGCCTTATATGAGAATTCTAGAGCGTATATATTTCATGTGTCCAGTAACATGTAGAATTAATGATAAAATGCTGCATCTTACCTGTCAATCACACAGTCAATCACAGTCCCGGTCCAGACGTCATTGGCAGAAATTGTAAAAAATATGTAATCCAGCTGCACATAGAACCTAACGGCTAGTACTGTCTATGACATCATCAGTGACATCATAAGCGGCTGCAGTATCTGTTACATCATCTAATTATCTCCTACTGCCTGGATAGACTGTCTGTGCATACACTGGATATAGGCGTTACATGGGACTGCTGTTTATAAACATGGAAGAAAGATACATGTGTGGTTATAGGGGCTACGACTAAGAACATGTAATGTATGAAACGTGTAATCTGTTACTAGATGGATTTTATATAGATGTAGCCATCTTTAACTTCACTCTGATAACTTGTTGCAGCGTGATACTTTCTTGATCCCGCAGCACTCCGTGTTTCAAGTGTGCGTGAGTAGGCTTCCACGCCAATGTGTAAAAATGGGAACTCAGCACTCCAAGGTATTATGCAATAAGTGATATTTGATTTCACATATAGCGAAAAGTAGTAATCCAAAAATAATGGCGCCATTACCCAACAGCGACCGAGGTCACAAGCGCCGCATATCCGTGTCTAAAGAAGGTTGAATGTATAGACCGAAACGTTAAAAACCTATTTTTGGATTACTACTTTTCGCTATATGTGAAATAAAATATCATTTGTTGCAGCGTGATATCACACAACAAAAGCCATTGAAAAAGTCAAGATAAGGGATTGTTTATTTATTGCGTTAAAAGTCAACGTAAAGACGGCAACATCTGAACTAATAAAGGATACATTTTATTGAATTTCGTTTTAGGCTACATTCACACAACAGTAAAAAACGTCCGCTTTCAGAGCAATGATGTTCTATGGGTATATTCACACGTCCTTTTTTTAACCACCCGTGAATATTGGCCGTCAAAAAATAGAACATGTCCTATTTTTGGCCGCTTTCACGGCCAGACGGCCCCCATAGAAGTCAATGGATCAATTTTTAACGGCCGTCAATACATGTAACAGCCGTTAAAAACGGTTCTGCGATTTGGGGGTTCAAGAGCCAAGGGAACTATTGGCTCCCTTGCTGGTAATCGGCAGCGCAATGACACATACTCACCGATGCAGCGCCGTCCTCTACAGGTGTGGTCTCTAGTCTCATGGGTTCTGCGAAGGTGACGAGATGACGTCCTCGCGTCGCCTTCGCAGAACCAGTGAGACTAGAGATCACTCGTGACGTAGACGGTCATGCATGGGTGAGTATGTAGGGCATTCAGGCGGACAAAAATTACGGATATTGTTGCGCTCACTACTATGGTAGCATGGCGCTAGTACAGGGGACATTGTTGTCTACTGTAGCAAATTTTTCGGCACGGTCCTGAATTTAGAGAGAGAGTCCCGGAAGATTACCACAGGGAGGGGGGTGTGGTGCTTTCTCCGGAGAGGTGTCTGTGTCATCATCTACAGGGGGGCTGTGTGCCATCGTCTACAGGGGGCTGTGTGCCATCGTCTACAAGGGGGCTGTGTGCCATCATCTACATGGGGCGGTGTGCCATCATCTACAGGGGGGCTGTGTGCCATCATCTACAGGGGGGCTGTGTGCCATCATCTATAGGGGGGCTGTGTGACATCATCTACAGGGAGGCTGTGAGCCATCATCTACAGGGGGTCTGTGTGGCATCATATACAGGGGGTCCGTGTGCCATCATCTACAGGGGGGCTGTGTGGCATCATCTACAGGGGGGCTGTGAAACAATCATGACAATGACCTTTGTTTGGGTGTTTTCAGGGGGTTGGGACAAAAGAAGCCAGACAAATGAAATTCATCAGTTTTTTTAACGGCCATGAAAAACGGATGCAAAATGGATGTCAAACGGCCATTAAAAACGGACAGACGGACTGGAAGTGTATAAAAATTTGCAGACACAATGATGCAAAACGGCCATGAAAAACTGACAGTTGATCAGTTTTTAATGGCCATTTTTTTTCACTGTCGTGTGAATGTACCCTAAGTTCTGGATCGTCTCCATTTTAATGGATAAAGTTACCGGACAATTATCCGCCCACCGAGAGTTTATTGGACACATGGACGGCCTGGTGAGCAGATGAACTTCTTGTTTCTTTGTTTGGAGTCATGTACAGATATAGCAATCCTTATCCTGACTCTGATAACTTGCTGCAGCGTGATAATTTATCACTTAAGTCACTGAAAACCATTGAAAAAGTGAAATTAAAGTTTCTTGACACTGTGTATTCAATGTATTTAACCCCTTCGAGCTCAGCAACGTAATATTCCGTCGCGCTGACCGCCCCGTTCGCGCTCAGCGACGGAATATTATGTCGCAGGGAAAATGCATCGCCATTTTCCACCGGCGCGTGCACGAGCTGTGACAGCTGCTGTTTCCGACAGCAGGCTATCACAGCTCAATACGCCGGGACCTATTGCGATGGTCCCGCCTCCACAATCGCCACTATTGGTCAGTCAGTGAGTAACTGTCCAATAGTGGCGATCAGTCTCTTCACTTCCTCTCCCTGACATCACATCCTGCCGCACCCGCCCTGAGATGGAGATAGCGAGGCGTTCAGAGCGGTTGTGAGTAGAGGGAGAGAAGAAAAAGAGTGAAAAAAAGTGAAAAAAAGACAACTTTTTTCTGCTTCCCACCTCCCCAATCCACTACCCAGTCCTTTACCCTTCCTCCTTGTGTTCCCCCCACATTTTTGGTCAGTGATCTCCTATCACTGACCACTTCTTAGTCTTCAGGACCAATTTCTTGGTCCCTGGGGATTATTTTTTTCTTTATAAAACATATAAAATAAAAAAATATATAAAAATAAAAAAAAACGAAAAAAAAACCTGTTAATTTAGACAATTTATCTAGTTAGTTTAGTATTAGTGTTAGTTAGTGTCAGGGAACCATCAAAAAGCATAGTTAGGTATAGCATCAGGAATCCATCACCATAGTTAGATCTAGCGTTAGGGGTCCATCACAGTAGTTAGGTTTAGCGTCAGGGAAGCTCGGAATAATCTAGATAGGTTTAGTGTCAGGCACCCGTCACCGTAGTTAGGTTTAGTGTTAGGGAAGCTCAGAATAATCTAGTTAGGTTTAGTGTCAGAGAATAGTCGCCGTAGTTAGATTTAGTCTCAGGGAAGTTCAAATAAAATCTAGTTAGGTTTAGTGGTAGGAACCCTCGCCCTTGTTAGGTTTAGTCTCAGGGAAGCCCACTCGTTCTATAAAAACAAAAATTTTTTGAGCTGGCTTAGGCAGGGGCGTAGCTAGGGGGTCAAGCGGGGCATGTCGCAAGGACACAGGTACAATTAAGCAATGAATGACCAGGCACGTTCCGTGCCCGGCCATTCAGCGCCTTTCCATGAATGAAGCGACTGGTACCTTTTGTACCAGTAACGCTTCCGTCGATGAAAGGCTCTGACTGACTGACAGGGAAAGTCATCCTGCCCAGCCAATCAGCGCCTTTCATAGACGCTGCGTTCAACCCCCTGGAGACCTGCGCAGAAGAGAGCAGGTCTCCATGGCTGCCGGACGGCGTGGGAGCGGGAATAAGGTGAGTTTGAAATTTTTTTTTAAATTTTTTTAATTGTAATAGAAGTGTGGCTGTATCTGCGGGGGGGACTTTGTCTACACGGGGGACTTTATCGACGGGGGGTGTCTATCTACAGGGGGACTATATCTACAGGGCTGGGCTATATACAGGGGGACTATATCTACAGGGCTGGGCTATATACAGGGGGACTATATCTACAGGGGGGCTATATACAGGGGGACTATATCTATAGGGGGGCTATATACAGGGCGACTATATCTACAGGGCTGGGCTCTATACAGGGGGACTATATCTACAGGGCTGGGCTATATACAGGGGGACTATATCTACAGGGCTGGGCTATATACAGGGGGACTTTATCTACAGGGCTGGGCTATATACAGGGGGACTATATCTACAGGGCTGGGCTATATACAGGGGGGCTATATACAGGGGGACTATATCTGCTGGGCTATATACAGGGGGACTATATCTATAGCGTGGCTATATACAGGGGGACTATATCGGCTGGGCTATATACAGGGGGACTATATCTGCTGGGCTATATATAGTGGGACTATATCTACAGGAGGGCTATATATAGGGGGACTATATCTACAGGGGGGCTATATACAGGGGGACTATATCTGCTGGGCTATATACAGGGGGACTATATCTACAGGGCTGGGCTACATACAGGGGGAATATATCTGCTGGGCTATATACAGGGGGAATATATCTACAGGGGGGCTATATACAGGGGGACTATATCTACAGGGCTGGGCTATATACAGGGGGACTATATCTACAGGGCTGGGCTATATACAGGGGGACTATATCTACAGGGGGGCTATATACAGGGGGACTATATCTACAGGGGGGCTATATAAAGGGGGACTATATCTACAGGGCTGGGCTATATACAGTGGGACTATATCTACAGGGTTGGGCTATATACAGGGGGACTATATCTACAGGGTGGCTATATACAGGGGGACTATATCTACAGGGCTGGGCTATATACAGGGGGACTATATCTGCTGGGCTATATACAGGGGGGCTATATACAGGGGGACTATATCTACAGGGGGGCTATATACAGGGGGACTATATCGACAGGGCTGGGCTATATACAGGGGGACTATATCTGCTGGGCTATATACAGGGGGGCTATATACAGGGGGACTATATCCACAGGGGGGCTATATACAGGGGGACTATATCTACAGCGGGGCTATATGCTGGAGTGGGCTTTCTATAGAGCACCATATACAGGGGTGGGCTATATAGTATATAGCCCCCCTGTAGATATAGCCCACCCCTGTATATGGTGCTCCATAGATAGTCCACCCCTGTATATAGCCCCCCTGTAGATATAGTCGCCCTGTAGATATAGCCCAGCCCTGTAGATATATTCCCCCTGTATATAGCCCCCCTATGTATAGCTCACCCCTGTAGATATAGCCCCCCTGTGTATAGCCCAGCCCTGTAGATATGGTCCCCCTGTAGATATGGTCCCCCTGTAGATATGGTCCCCCTGTAGATATGGTCCCCCTGTAGATATAGTCCCCCTGTAGATATAGTCCCCCTGTAGATATAGTCCCCCTGTAGATATAGCCCACCCCTGTATATAGTCCCCCTGTAGATATAGCCCACTCCTGTATATAGTATCCCACAAATAGCTCCCCCTATAGTGCTCCACAGAAATCCCACCCCTGTATATAGCCCCCTTGTACATATAGTCCACCCCTGTATATAGTGCTCCACAGATAGCCCACCCTTGTTTATAGTATATACAGGGGTGGGCTACCTGTGGAGCACTATATACAGGGGTGGACTATCTTTTGGAGCACTATATACAGGGGTGGAGTATATGTACAGGGGGGCTATATACAGGGGTGGGCTATCTGAAACACTATATACAGGGGTGGACTATATGTGGAGAACTATATACAGGGGTGGGCTATATCTACAGTGGGGCTACATACATGGTTGGGCTATCTGTAGAGCTCTATATACAGGGGTGGGCTATATCTACAGGGGGCTATATACAGGGGTGGGCTATCTGTAGAGCACTATAGGGGGAGTTATTTGTGGGACACTATATACAGGGGTGGGCTATATGGGGGCACTATCTACAGGGGGCTCTATGGCAGGCACTATCTACAGGGGGCACAGTGTGTGTGTGGGACACGGTGTATGGTGCTATTATAATTAGAGGTGCAGTGTATGGCGCTATTATATTTAGGGGCGTAGTGTGTGGTATAATGATAACTTTATATTTATTTATAGGTGCAGAAATGTTGGAAAAGTGAGAAGCTGAAGACATGTGAGCGGCAAACTGCAGAAATGGACCGGGAGAAGTCATCATAGAGATCTGGACCAAATGGAGAAAAAGAACTAGAATCTGAGACATCAACCGGTGAGTCACTTAATGTAAATGTTCATTCTGCCTCTAATCAGTATTGTAGTCCCTGTATGATCTGCAGCGAGATGATGGGTGATATGATTATGATAGGATTTATTTTTTGTAAAACAACATCTCCCAGCATATCCTTACCATTGTTTGGGCCATGCTGGGAGCTGTAGTTTTACGCCGTACAAACCTATACGGCAGGGGTTGCACTAAATTGAGCTGTATTTGTGCTGGGGCTGTATATATGTAGTAAGCTTGGTTCTTGTGTTGTGTATAGAACCATATTGCTTGTGAAATATGCAAATAATTTTATGCTCGCGTTACATAAAAAGAAATGACACGTCGATTGGTAGAGAAAACAAACACAGCGAGGGAGAAGGAGATGTTGGGAAAGAGGTTGGGGGGGGGGGCGCCAAACTGAATCTTTGCCCCGGGTGCTGGAGAACCTAGCTACGCCTCTGAGTTTAGGTAGCAGCCTATTGCTCCTAGTTAGGAAAGCAATCAAACATGTCCCAACGGACATTTCGGTTTAATCATTTTTATTGTTTTCAAAGGTAAAAGAAGACAAGAATTTACATCAACATTACAACTTTACAGCAACATTACAAAAGAAACATTACAGAAAAGAAAAGCAGTAGTATAACATTTTATATCTTTTTCCGCAGACTTGTTTTATTAATAAATCTATTCATTACCAAATATATACTTTGTTTTTACTTTTTATTCGTTTCATTATTATTTCTTTGTTATCGTTATTAGGCCTATATTTTAATACATAAAGGGTTTGTCAACCAACACTGCCAAATTTCAGTAAATTTAGGATATGAAAAGTTTCCATACGCTATAATTTTTTCAAATGCATAAGAGGTATTTATTAAAGTTATTAATTCTTTTAGGCTTGGTGATTCTGGACTCTTCCAATATCTTGTCACTACCAGTTTAGCCATAGCCAAGATTTTGCAAGTTAGCCCTCTAAATTTTGCAGGCACAATATCCATACGGAGAAAGAGTAAAGCTAGATGAGGGGATTGCGGGATCCTAATATCAATCAGTGATTCCAGCAGGTTAAACACACCTTGCCAGTAGTTTGTTATTCTAGGACATTCCCATAGTATATGAAGAAGCGTACCTTAGTTATCACATCCTCTCCAACATGTATCTTGTACGTTTGGGAACATTATGTGTAACTTATCAGGGGTGTAATACCATTGCAAGTTAGTTTTCATAGCGGCCTCCACCTGCGAGCTACACTGAAAGGTACTGTGAATTAGTTTATACGCTTTTTTCCATTCTGTTTCGCTGAAGTTTATATCTAGAGATCTTTCCCATGCTCGCATGTTACGCGTTTTGTAGAATTCTGTATTAACTCTCAAAGTATTTAGTACCCCCTTCAGCAACTTGGTGGATTTGTTAATCGTAGCAAACAGTGCGAGGTTGCATATTGGATGTACCTCATGTAACGTAGCTAGAAAGTGTCTGATCGGTAGATATTTAAAAAAATCAGATTGTGGAAGAGAGAACATATTTTTCAAATATTCAAAGGATCCAAGGCCTGAGCTGCTATATATCTGTGACATCTTAGATAATCCTCCTATCTTCCAATTTGTTAAGTTTAGATCAGGTATCGCTAGTTCTAGGATGTCAATAGGAATATATGACTTTGGCAGAGGACAACAGTGAACCACATTTTTATGGATATAGGACCAGCAGTCCAAAGCCGCTCTAGTTAAGGGAGAAATGTTGTGGGGTATGTTAAGATTCCAAAACTCCAGAAACAAAAGTGCCTTCAGACTGGACGGGTAGACGTAGGACGATTCTATCTGAACCCAATGAGTCATGAGGTCCTCCCTCCAACTTGGGCCCAGTAGGGCTATCAACGTGGATGCGTAGTAATTGTAGATGTCTGGAATCCCAAGACCTCCCATTCTCTTGTCTCTGATCAGGGTATGTGCTGTGATACGTGGTTTATTGTACGACCATATATATCCTAGCATGGCTTTTTGAATACATTTGAAAAAACTTTTTGGAATAACGATTGGAACCGTTCAAAACATGTATAGAAGCTTGGGTAATAACAGCATTTTGAAAGCTGCAATTCTACCTATCCATGAAACTTCTGTTTTGTGTAGTCTGGTCATTTCTGCTTGTATACTTTGTAAGAGGGGTTCATAATTGGCTTGGTATAAAGATTTGTGTGATGGTGTCAAAGAGATACCTAAATATTTAACCCCTTCCCGACATTTGACGTACATGTACGTCATGGAAAGCATTGACTTCCCGCAAAATGCCGTACATGTACGTCAAACGTTTGGCACCGGCTCAGAAGCTGAGTCGGTGCCATCATCGTCGGATCTCAGCTGTATCTTACAGCTGACATCCGACTGTAACGGCGGGGACCGAAATTAGCTTCGATCCCCGCCATTAACCCCTTAAGTGCAGCGCTCAAACGCGATCGCTACACTTAAGGTGTTTGCAGCTCATCGGAGCCCCAGCAATGAAATTGCCGGGGTTCCGGTGGCTGCAATGGCAACCGGAGGCCTAATACTGGCCTCCCGGTCTGCCTAGCACCGAAGCCGGTCAAGATCCGCCCGGCGGCGGAGCCTGATCGGCTTCCGTAGCTGCCGGCAAGATGGCGCCGGGTCAGGAGCTGATCCGGCGTCATCAGCGGTGGAGGTCAGCTGTACTGTACAGCTGACATCCACCTGTAACGGCAGGAACCGGAGCTAGCTCCGATCCCTGCCATTAACCCCTTCGATGCAGCAATCGAAAGCGATTGCTGCATCGTAGCGGTTACTAGCAGATCGCCAGCCCTGATAGGCAATCGGGACTGGCGACTGCTGTTATGGCAACAGGAGACACAATGGTCTCCTGCTCTGCCATTACGGAAGCCGATTTAGGCCCCGCCGGGAGGCGAAGCCTAAACGGCTTGCTGTCAGTGAATGACTGACAGATCTAATACATTGCACTACATAGGTAGTGCAATGTATTAGAAAAAAAAAAATCTGACCGTTGGACCTTCAAGTCCCCTAGTGGGACTTGAGAAAAAGTGTAAAAAAAGTATAAAAAAGTGTAAAAAAAAGTGCAAAAAATAAAAGTTTGAAAACAATAAAAGTTTCAAGTAATCAAATAAAACACAATCCCCCTTTTACTCTTATCAAGTCCTTTATTATTGAAAAATAATAATAAACCATATGTATTTGGTATCGCCACGACCGTAACGACCGGAGGTATCAAAATATTATATTATTTATTGCACGCGGTGAACAGCGTAAAAAAAACCCGTAAAAAACTTTACCAGAGTTTCTGTTTTTTGGTCACTTTGCCCTACAAATATTACAATAAAAAGTGATCAAAAAGTCGCACGTATCCAAAAATAGTACCTATAAAAACTATAGCTCGTCCCGCAAAAAACAAGCCCTCATACAACTCCGTCGACAAAAAAATTAAAAAGTTATGGTTCTCACAACTTGGCGACAGAAAAAATACATTCTTTTTACAAAAGTAATTTTATTGTGCAAAAAGTTGTAAAACATAAAAAAGTGCTATAAATTAGGTATCGCCGGAATCGTACTGACCCGCAGAATAAAGTTAACATGTAGTTTATAACGCATGGTGAACACTGTATAAAAAAAAACAAAAAAAGCTGTGGCAGAATTGCGTTTTTTTGTTTACCTAGCATCCCAAAAAATAGGATAAAAGGTGATCAAAAAGTTGCATGTACCCCAAAATGGTACCAATAATAACTACAGCTCGTCCCGCAACAAACCAGCCCTCATACCGCTACGTCTATGAAAAATAAAATTAGTTATGGCTCCAATAAGTCAGGAAATAAAAAAATATGCAGTTGTGCCCGAGGGGAACATTTCTTCTGTTTCAAGAGGCGATTTATCAAGGACCTAAAATTAGGGAACCAGGAAGGGGAGGGCCCAAACATAACCGCTGGAAGCGACGGTGCCCGTATTATACCAGGACAACACTTCCCAGCAAAATTCCCCAAACTACAAAGGCGCGGAGTGTGGACCAAAAGGGGGATAAGAAATGACACCATTTATCAGTGCGACACCGGCCTGTGCAGAAAGGATTGCTTCACAGCGTAACACACATCTATGGATTATTTTTATTTTTTTATACCACCTGACTATGCCCCTTATATACTCCGCCCCGCTTACATGTACCCCCACATTATAAAACACCAGCAATACTCAAACAAATATAGTACCAAGCAAAATCCGCTCTCCAAAAGCCAAATGGTGCTCCCTCGGCCCTGAACCCTACAGCGTCCCCAAACAGCAGTTTCCTTCAACATATATGGCATCGTCATACCCGGGAGAACCCTTTTAACAATTTTTGGGGTGTGTGTCTCCAGCGTCATAAGCTGGGCATGACATATTTGCCACTGAATGGCATATCTAGGGAAAAATATAAATTTTTAATTTGCACCATCCGCAGCGCATTCATTTATGGAAAAGACCTGTGGGGTGAAAATTCTCACTACACCCCTTAATTAATGCCTTGAGGGGTGCAGTTCCATAGTGGGGTCACTTATCAGGGGTTTCTTTTTATTATTTCACATCTGAGCCTCTGCAGTTGTGAACCAATACTTTGTAAATCGCCAAATTAGGCCTCCACTCCGCATGGTACTCTTCACTCCTGAGCCTTGTCATATGTCCAGACAAAAGATTAGGGCCACATGTAGGGTGTTTCTAAAACCGGGAAACACCGCATAATAATTAGAGAGCTGTCTTGTTATGGTGGCACAAGCCGGGCACCACATATTGGCATATCTATGGAAAAAAATCCCATTTTCACTCTGCAACATTGAGCGCACACTAATTTCTACAAAACACCTGCAGGGTTAAAATGCTTACTACACCCCTTGGTAAATGCATTGAGCGGTGTAGTTTCCAAAATGGGGTCACTTCTGGGGGGTTTCCACTGTTTTGGGCCCACAGGTGCCCAGAAACCAATCCAGCAACATCTGCACTCCAAATGGCGGTCCTTCCCATCTGAGCCCTGCGGTTTGCCCAAACAGCAGTTTATGACCACATATGGGGTATTGCCGTACTCGGGAGAAATAGCTTTACAAATGTTGGGTTCTTTTTTTCCTTTATTTGTTGAGAAAATGAAAAAAATTTGCGCTAAAGCTACGTCTTATTGAAGAAAAAGGACTGTTTTTATTTTCACTGCCTAATTCTAATAAATTCTATGAAACATCTGTGGGGTCAAAATGCTCACTACACCCATAGATAATTTCCTCAAGAGGTGTAGTTTCCTAAATGGAGTCCCTTTTTGGGCGTTTTCATTGTTTTGTCCCCTCAGGGGCTTTGCAAATGTGACCTGGCCTCCGCAAATCATTCCTGCTTAATGTGATCTCAAAAAGCCAAATAGCGCTTTTTCCCTTCTAAGCCCTGCCGTGTGTCCAAACAGCCGTTTATTACCACATGTGGGGTATTGTTTTACTCGGGAGAAATTGCTTTACAAATTTTGTGGTGCTTTTTCTCCTTCAGTCCTTCTGGAAATGAGAAAAAATTAGCTAAACCTACATTTTCTTTGAAAAAATGTAGATTATTATTTTCAGGGCCTACTTCCAATAATTTCTGCAAAAAAACTGTGGTGTCAAATCGTTCACTATACCCCTAGATAATTTCCTCAATGGGTGTAGTTTCCAAAATGGGATCACTTGTGGGGGGTTTCCACTGTTTTATCCCCTCAGGGGCTTTGTAAATGTGACATGGCCTCCGCAAACCATTCCTGCTAAATTTGAGTTCCAAAAGCCAAATGGCGCTCTTTCCCTTCTCAGCCTCGCCGTGTGTCCAAACAGCCGTTTATTACCACATGTGGGGTATTGTTTTACTCGGGAGAAATTTATTTACAAATTTTATGGTGCTTTTTCTCCTTTAGTCCTTGTGGAAATGAAAAAAAATTAGCTAAACCTACATTTTATTTGAAAAAATGTAGATTTTCATTTTCACAGCCTACTTGCAAAAATTTCTGCAAAAAACCTGTGGGGTCAAAATGCTCACTATACCCCTAGATAATTTCCTCAAGGGGTATAGTTTCCAAAATGGGGTCACTTGTTTGGGGTTTCCACTGTTTTGTCACCTCAGGGGCTTTGTAAATGTGACATGGCCTCCGCAAACCATTCCTGCTAAATGTGAACTCCAAAAGCCAAATAGCGCTTTTTCCCTTCTCAGCCACGCCGTCTCTCCAAACAACCGTTTATTACCACATGTGAGGTATTGTTTTACTCGGGAGAAATTGCTTTACAAATTTTGCGGTGCTTTTTCTCCTTTAGTCCTTGTGGAAATGAGAAAAAAAATCACTAAACCTACATTTTCTTTGAAGAAATGTTGATTTTAATTTTCACGGCCTACTTCCAATAATTTCTGTAAAAAACCTGTGCGGTCAAAATGCTCACTACACCCCTAGATAATTTCCTTGAGGTGTCTAGTTTCCCAGATGGGGTCACTTTTGGGGGATTTTGACTGTTTTGGCACCGCAAGAGCCCTTCAAACCTGACATGGTGCCTAAAATATATTCTAACAAAAATAAGGCCCCAAAATCCACTAGGTGCTCCTTTGCTTCTGAGGCCGGTGCTTCAGTCCAGTAGCACGCTACGGCCACATGTGTGATATTTCCTAAAACTGCAGAAACTGGGCAACAAATATTGAGTTGCATTTCTCTGGTAAAACCTTCTGTGTTATAAAAAAAATTGTATTAAAAATGTATTTCTGCAGAAAAATATGAAATTTGTAAATTTCACCTCTACTTTGCTTTAATTCCTGTGAAATGTGTAAAGGGTTAAGACATTTTCTAAATGCTGTTTTGAATACTTTGAGGGGTGAAGTTTTTAAAATGGGGTGACTATTTTGGGGTTTCTAATATATAAGGCCCTCAAAACCACTTCACAACTGAACTGGCCCCTGTAAAAATAGCCTTTTGAAATTTTCTTGAAAATGTGAGAAATTGCTGCTAAAGTTCTAAGCCTTGTGAGGTCATAGAAAAATAAAAGGATGTTCAAAAAACGATGCCAATCTAAAGTAGACATATGGGTGATGTTAATTAGCAACAATTTTGTGTGGTATAACTGCCTGTTTTACAAGCAGATACATTTAAATTGAGAAAAATGCTAATTTTTGCAATTTTTCGCTAATTTTTGGTGTTTTTCACAATTAAATACTGAACATATCGAGCAAATTTTGCTAGTAACTTAAAGTCCAATGTGTCACGAGAAAACAATCTCAGAATCGCTTGGATAGGTGAAAGCATTCCGGAGTTATTACCACATAAAGTGACACATGTCAGATTTGAAAAATGAGGCTCTGTCAGGAAGGTCAAAAGTGGCTAAAGAGGGAAGGGGTTAATATACCGCTCCTGCCAGTCAAACGGGTGTTTATTTTGGAGGAAATGTAGTGTTGAGGTTGAAATGTTTAGTGGAAGTATTTGAGATTTCTGTGTGTTGAGTTTGTATAGGGAAATCTGACCAAACTTTTGGATACATTCCATAACTGCTTCCAAAGAATCTTCCGGAGAAGATAACGAAAGAATAATGTCATCTGCATACAGAGAAATCGTGTGAGCTCTATTCCCCACTCGAATTCCATGAATATCAGGATGTGTTCTAAGGAGTTGTGCCAGGGGTTCCATTGATAGGATAAACACTAGGGGAGAGAGAGGACATCCCTGTCTGGTGCCATTTGATATAAGAAAACTGTCCGAGAGGACTCCATTGGTGAACACCTTCGCTGAGGGACTCGAGTATAATGCCCTTATAGCCGCAAGAATTTCTCCTTTAAAACCCATTTTGTCTAATGTAGCAAAGGCATATTCCCAGTGTATGCGGTCGAATGCTTTTTCTGCATCAAGCGCTAACATGACTGCAGGTGTGTGAGCTTGTTCGATAACGTGTAATAATCCCAGAACTCTACGAGTGTTATCTGATCCTTGCCTTCCTTTTATGAACCCAACCTGGTCTTCTCCTATGAGCACTGCCAATATTGGGGAAAGTCTCAGAGCCAAAACCTTGGCGTATATTTTTACGTCTACGTTTAGTAGAGATATAGGGCGGAAGTTTTGGGGCGTATCCATAGATTTCCCTGGCTTTGGGATGGTGACGATTAATGCCGTTTGGTTTTCTGCAGGCAAAGATCCTGAGTCCATAGCTGACTGATAAAATCTACCCATAAATGGTAGTAATATTTCCTGCATTGTTTTGTAGTACATATTGGTGAGGCCATCTGGGCCCGGAGACTTTCCCATTGGCATTGACTGTATTGCTGCTAATATTTCCTTATCCTCTATTGGGGAGTTTAGGGTTTGTATTTGATTCTCAGAAAGCTGTGGTAAGTGTATTCCACGGAGAAAAGACTGGATGTCCTCTTCGGACGGGTGAGGTGAAAAAGGGTCCTTTCTCAAATTGTATAGGGACGAGTAATATTCTTTAAATTGGTTTGCTATATCCGTAGGATGTATGCGCTTCGCTTTAGTCTGGGGATCTATCAAGAATGGAATCCTGGACTTCTGATATTGCGACTTAAGCCTAGACGCTAGCAGTTTACCTGTTTATTATTCTGTGAGTAATACCTAGCTTTTGTTTTTTTCAGGTTCTTTTCATATTCAGAAAGTAAGCTATATCTAAGTTGTTGTCTAAGGGTAACAAGTTTGTTTGCTTGTTGTGGAGTCGGTTTGGTTTTGTTAAGGGATTCCAATTTATGAATTTCGGATGTGATGGAGGAAATGGCTTCCATCTTTTGTTTCTTTACTTTATGGCCTAGTCGGATTAGAGTACCCCTAATGAATGCTTTATGGGCATTCCATAGCGTGGAATCATTAATTTGTGGAGTATCATTGTTTTGGAAGTATTCTCGGAGTTCTGTCATTACTACTTGCTTGTGTTCTGAATGGGATAATAGGAAGGGATTACATCTCCAAATATATGTTGGAGTACTCGTATTTTTGTCTGCCAGTGTCAAAGTGATTGCGGCATGGTCTGACCATTTTATGACCTCAATATTGGTGCTCTTTGCAGTGAAGAGCAATTCTTTCTCTATGACAAAAAGATCAATGCGGGAGTAACTATTATGAACTGAGGAATAATAAGAGTAATCTCTTTCTGTACTGTGTTGAGCTCTCCATACATCATACAGCTCATGCTGCCAAAGCAGATCTCCCAGCTGTGACTTTGGCTGTCTTATGGGGTTCGATGTATCTAGGGATGTGTCTATTATGGAGTTAAAGTCTCCGCACATAATTATTTTTCCCTTTCTGAATTTGTTTATAAGCCTAAATATTTTATGGAAGAAGCGACTTTGATGACGGTTGGGTGCATATACATTAACCAGGGTATACATAACATTATTAATTATGCAAGTCAGGATAATAAATCTTCCTTGTGTATCAGTGTGGTTGTGGATCATTTGGAACGATACAGTGTTTTTCACAGCAATCAATACCCCTCTTGATTTACTATCAAAGTGTGACTGAAATATGTGTGGGAAAGCCTGATGATGAATCCGAGTCGCATCTTTTGCCAGAAGGTGCGTCTCCTGTATACAAAAAATATCACAGGCTAACGATTGTGCTTCTCTCCACATATGAGCCCTTTTATGTGGGCTGTTGAGGCCGTTAACATTCATAGACGCTAGCTTCAATGCCATTTTATAATATGTAAAATATCAGATGACAGCTGCCCTACTTCGTACTCTTCCACATCTCTATCTAGCCCCTTAGAATAGTAAGTAATATTATACAAGCCTGTCTGATGTCTGGTGCTTCTGTTATACTTGCTGCTGAAACATAAGTAATAGAGAAAAAAAACATACATAGTAAACAAAAGGAACTGTAGAATGCCAGAACAGATCATACTGTTCCGATCTTTGGGGGGGAAGAAAATCTCAGTCAGCTTGAGGTCAAATTCCAGTGGCCACTACCGCACCTATGTAGTTAGGCCTCCATAAGGATCCGTCAGCAAACTTCTTTCTAACATATCCAACGTGGATAAATATAATAAGACATAAGGTAAAGAAGTGTTCCTTCAACGTTTCCTTTGTTTGCGATGCGTAGCTTGTCGCCAGTCTTCACTCACTCTTGCAGGGGGCGAGTAGGAGGTTGATCCTGAAAAAGAACCTGAATGTTCCATGTTTTCAGTATGGCCACTCCTTCATGTAGATTCCGGATTATGTGGAGGGAGCCATTACGATGGATCAGCAATCGGACCGGAAAACCCCAACGGTATAGAATCTGATTTTCTCGCAGAGCACTTGTAATTGGAGCCAGTTGTCTTCTGAGTTGCAGCGTGGTCGCTGATAGGTCTGCAAAAACGGATATCTTATTGTAAGGGGATGGGATCGCATCTTTGTTCTTGAGAGACGACATCCACTGTTCTTTTATGTGGTAGAAGTGGATGCGTGCTATCACATCACGTGGAGACTCGTCCGTCAGGTTGCTAGGCTTTGGGAGTCTGTGCACTCGGTCTATGATCATATCTCTTGGAGAGCACTTTGGTAGCATGGTTTTAATGAAATCTTGAACATATGTGGGCAAATCTTTAGAACCAACATCTTTTGGAATCCCTCTTAGTTTTATATTATTTCTACGGGATCTGTCTTCCAGATCTGCCATTTTTGCCTTCATCTGCAAGACGTCGTCCTCTAGCTCATAGTGGGCATCAATTAGTTCATTGTGTGAGGTAACAAATTCGCTTAACTTTGTCTCAGTGTGATGTACTCTCTGTTCCACATCCTGCACTGCTGTAGCTAAGGGGTGAAGCATTTTAGCAAACCCGGCCTAGAGTGAGGTGCTCAGAGCTTGTAACATTACTTTCATCGCCATTTCAGTGACAGGAATATCTGAGGAGGGCAGGTTACACATTTCCACTCCCAATTCTAGAGCAGGGAAATCATGATGTTGTTGTATGTCCCCTACCTGATCGCTTGTTTCGTCTCTGGAAATCCTGTGTTGTCTCTGCCGCTCCGGGCTCTTAGATCCTAAAGATGTCTGCGAGGAGGATGTGGTGCCCGGGGCTGTAGAAACCGGCAGGCGCCCACGTGTTCCTGCTGTAAGCTTCCTGCTGCGTGCCGCGGTCTCCTCCTGAGACTCTATGAATGTTGGGCTCAGTCCCGGTACAGAGACACTTCTCCTGTGCTTATTGCCTTCATGAGAAGGTTTTATAGGTGACAGAGCTGCAGGCTCTGATGTGAGAGATCCTCTCTGTGAGCGTACCTCTCCGCCATCTTGTCTTTCCTCCACATGTCGGGAGGGGTAGAAGTCGGTGAGCCGAGCAGGTCTCGTCACCGGTCTTTTTCTTCTCGGCATCCTGGCTGGTTCTGTGTCCCTTACGCCTGCTGTCGGTGAGTGGCGAATCTGTTTAGGAGGCTTGCGACGCTTGTTAAGTGGAGATGGTGCCGGAGCTCAACACTCCCGCGGCCATTCGGATCGAAAGCCAAGCCACACACCCCCCAACGGACATTTAGTGCCGAAGAGGCATATTCATTTCTTGCCTCCGACACAGAGTCGTCGGATGGTGAGACTCTGTTTTATTTATCCACCTCCTCATCCAGTGATGAAGAAGAGGAACCTCCTAGGAGATGCCCCTTGACCACCAGTGCAGTTGAAGCCCCCGAGCAAAATGACCCCGCCGCAGTTTAAGCCCCCATTTGGACCCCCACAACAGACATTTATGAGCCCAAAATCCCAGAGTTAAAATTTAATACGGCAGGGCTCAGTGAAATGGGCTTTTTCAAGTTCTTCTTCACTGATGACTTTATAGATCTTATGGTCTCCCAGACAAATTTATATGTCCAACAGTATATTACTAAGAACCCTACATCATTTTATGCCCAATCCTACAGGTGGACCCCTGTAGATGTAGCAGAGTTGGGCAAGTTCTGGGGACTTCACTTGAACATGGGGCTTCTGAAAAAGCCATCCATTAGGACCTACTGGAGCATGGACATCTTATACCATACCCCCAATGTACCGTATGGCCATGTCCAGGATGCATTATGAGGCAATATTTCGCTTCTTAACTTATAAGGATAATGAGCAGTGCCCACCCCGAGATGACCCCAGTTTTGACCGTTTGTACAAACTGAGACCCCTATTAGACCATTTCAGTGCTCGGTTTGCCCAAGCATACACCCCTTAGAAGTGTATTTCTATTGATGAGTCCCTGGTACATTTTAAAGGGAGGCTTCAATTCCGCCAGTACCTGCCGAGTAAGAGGGCAAGGTATGGCGTAAAGATGTATAAGCTGTGCGAGAGTGCATCAGGGTATACCTACAAATTTAGGATGTATGAAGGGAAGGACAGCAGTATTCAGCCCCCAGAATGCCCCCCCTTACTGGGAATTAATGCAAAAATTGTGTGGGATTTGGTGCACCCACTGCTGGACCAGGGTTACCACCTCTACTTGGATAATTTTTATACCAGCGTCCCACTCTTCAAGTGCCTCGCTTCAAGAAGGCCTGCGGCATGCGGCACTGCTAGAAAAAATCTGAGAGGCCTCCCTAAGACTCTGCTTGGGCAAACACTCATAAGGGGTGAGAGCAGGGCACAATCTAGAAGCAACATATTGTGTGTCAAGTACAAGGACAAGAGAGATGTCCTTGTATTAACAAAAATACATGGCCACACCAGTACCCATGTACCTGTACGAGGTACCAGTATAGAGACCCCCAAACCAGACTGCATCCTGGACTACAATAGGTACATGGGAGGGGTTGACTTGTCAGATCAAGTCCTGAAGCCCTACAGCGCCATGCGGAAATCGAGGGTGTGGTATAAGAAGCTGGCCGTGCACATCATACAGATGGCATTGTACAATGCGTATGTGCTACGTCGATGTGCAGGCCAGAGGGGAACTTTCCTGGAATTTCAAGAGGTGATTATCAAGAAGCTAATCTTTAGGACCAAGAATAGGGAGCATCCAGTACTTCCGGAAGCGAGGCCACACGCATTGTACCAGGGCAACACTTTCCAGGAGAAGTTCCCCAAACTGGCAAGAAGGGAAAAAGTCAAAAGAGGTGCAGAGTCTGCTCAAAAAGGGGGATAAGAGGAGGTAAACAATATACGAATGCGACACGCGTCCCGAAAAACCAGGGCTCTGTATGAAAGATTATTTTCGAATTTATCATACATCCCTTAATTTTTAATTTACCCTGATACACTCCGCACAGCTTATGCCCCTCATCTTTCCCTTCTGAGCCCTGCCGTGGGCCCAGGCAGCTAATAACAGCCACATGTAGGGTATTGCCGTACCCGGGAGAACACACATTACATCTTATGGTGTGTATATCTCCAGTGGCACATGCTGGGCACACTATATTGGGCACGGACATGCCATATATATATATATAGAAAATTGCAAATCTCACTCTGCCCCATCTGCTGCGCATTATCTTTTACACAGTACCTGTGGGGTCAAAAGGCTCACTACACCTCTAGATGAATGTCTTAAGGGGTGTAGTTTTTAAAATGGGGTTACTTCTCAGGGGTTTCAACTGTACTGGTACCTCAGGGGCTTCTGCATACATGACTTAGCACCAGAAAAACTCCAGTAGGCCAAATGGTGGTCCTTTCCTTCTGAGCCCTCCCATGGGCCCAAAAGGCAGTTTATCACCACAAATGGGGTATTGCCGCACCAAGGACAAATTGGGCAACAAAATGGGGTATTTTGTTTCCTGTGAAAATAATAAATTTTGATAAAAAATGACATCTTATTGTTCTACACACAGGTATCCAGGCTACCGGGACTACTATTATGGGTAAGGCTATCTGAGTTATTAATGTTGGGAGTATTTTACTCTAGAAAACACCCTTTGGACACTTCTGTCCTTAACAAAACAGCTCACACTCAAACAACTAACGTTATATACGATAGCACACTGCCCTATTCATATGTCCTTAATATAAGGACTTTAAACACACCATACACTTGGTTTTCCTACTTACCTGTGTTCATATCATATAGAGTCTCTCCACTCATGTACCTTTTTAACATGTATGTTTTTATATGTATTTAATACAATTTGTTATTCTTTTCATATATACTTGGCTCTATACTCTGTTTCTTGTGTGTGTATAGGGTTTAAGTAGAGTATAACAGAGAGAGTTCCCAGCATTATCATTCCCTTACCCCCCTACAACATTACGAATTATATTCACTTGGGACTGGTGTTGTTTTATTAAATTTCTTTTGATTCTCTTGATTTTTTTTGCTGTTTTTGACATTCCACTATGTTCTGCATAAAGCTTAGTGTCAGCTGTACTGTGACTTCTTTATCATAACGGAGCCATACCAGGCCTTATACACCCTATATGCTTCCCCAATAGAATCCATAAAACATAAAAGGGCCGAGCAGTGCTCCGGGGTCTTTTGGCAAATCACTCTAGCTAGAATCGCAAATGAAAACGTTCACTATATTAACCAATTGGTAAACATTTGCGGAATCAGGAGATAACGCCTTTTCTCTTCCTCCTTTTTTTATGCTCTAGCCCCTCTTCCCCTGATCCAGATAGAACTTCTCCAAGGGGAGGAGGGAGAACATCTCCACATACTCATCCTTCCCTATTTGTTTCCTGACCTCCTGCTTAAGATGGGCACCGATCCCTCGAAGCAGACATACACAGCCAAGTTATCCCTGTTTACCTAATTAGGTGTCTCAGTCTGGACTGAGACCGCAACCGCCTCATAACTCACCGGAAGAGGGTTAACAAGGGAAATTGTTTTACAGGACCGCCCACGCGAAAACCTGGGATGGACCCGCACCCTTCACCAGGGAACCGCCCACCATTGTTACGATACTGGCGAACACTGCTGGAATCCTATGGTCAGAAGTAGCGAGCGGAGCACAGTGCAGAACCCGGTGAGACGTCCCCAGGGACAGTGCTTGGAGGGTGGAACACGAGTAGTAGTAAATAGCAAGGAAGTAGGAACCGTCTGGCAAAGACAGTTCTCAGGAGCAGGAGACTGGAACAAGACACAATACTCAAGCACTGTTTGGTATTCCATGTGGTCTGAAGAAGGCCCAACAGGAAACAAGATGGTTCCACACGATGCAACATTTGCCATCTTGGTTAAGGGCAAGTTTAAGGGCAAAACAGCAGCCTCCGGTGGTAAGGAGTAAAAGTGAAACAAGAGAATCCTAACATTACTCCCTCCTTTCGACAGCGGCCTCAGGACGATGTTTGACTTGGTTTATCTGTATATCTTTGGTGAAATTCCCTAACCAGTCGAGGAGCATTGAGATTGCCTACGGGTTCCCACAAATTATCCTCAGGGCCATATCCTTGCCATTTTATTAGATATTGCAACCGATTTCTGAATATCCTGGAGTCCAGGATGTTTTCAACAGTATAATGTTCTTGTCCATCAACTTCGATAGGATCAGGGGGAGGCAGGTGGCGTCCTGGAAATGGATTTGAAGCAACAGGTTTCAGTAGGGATACATGGAACACTGGATGTATTCTCATTGGTCTGGGAAGTTTGAGACGTAAAGCCACTGAGTTTACTTGTCCAATAATCTTGAAAGGACCAATAAATTTTTGGCCCAATGTTGCTGAAGGTAAGTGAAGTTTCAGATTCTTGGTGGAAATCCATACTTCATCTTAAACTTTGAAGGTTGGAGAAGGTCTACGTGATTTATCTGCTGTTTCCTTATATTTCTCCTGGGCAATTGATAATGTAATTTTTAGCATTTCCAGATTCTGTTGAAGTGATTGTATTCTGTCAGTCACTGCAGGAATAAAAATTTCTCTGGGAAGATTAGGAAGAATACTGGGATGGTAACCCAAATTTGCAAAAAACGGTGTTTGTTTAGTGGAGGCATTCTGAGAATTATTGTAGGAGAACTCCGCCATCGGAAGCAAATCGACCCAGTCATCCTGTAAATGGCAGATGTAGCATCGGAGATACTGTTTTAATGTTTTATTTGTGCGCTCAGTCTGACCATTAGACTGGGGATGAAAAGCAGAAGACAAACTGACATTTATGTCGAGTGCTGTGCAAAAACTCTGCCAGAATCTTGACTTGAATTGTACTCCGCGATCCGAAACCACTTCATCTGGTATTCCATGAAGACAAAACACATTCTGAATTATAAGATCAGCAGTCTCTTTAGCAGAAGGTAGTCCAGGGCTAGGAATAAAATGGGCTGCTTTAGTGAGCCAATCAACCACTACTAAGATGGAATTCTTCCCTTTGGAGACTGGTAAGTTGACAATAAAGTCCATAGAGATAGATCCCCAAGGACGAGATGGAATTGACAGAGGCTGCAATAATCCCATGGGTGAGGTACGAGGAGTTTTGTACATGGCACAGGTGTTGCAAGAAGAAACATATTTCTTCACATCTTTTTGATAATTGGGCCACCAAAAGAAGCGGGAAAGAAATTCTTGTGTTTTTTGAATCCCCTTGTGACCTGCTAGTTTAGAGTCATGCATTCATTTTAGCACGTTTAATCTTACAGTTTCTGGAACGTAAATGCAGTGCTTGTTAGTCCATACTTGATTTTTGAAAGTTAGGGACACTTCATCTGGTGGGTGCAAAAGAATTGGGTCGGTCTCATAGGCTTCCTTTATCTCATCAAGCAAGTCCTTGCTATGGATCACCCCCAGGAAATTGGACTCGGAAAGAATAGTTGTTGGTGGTACTGTCGAGGAGGAATCATTGGAGAACAACCTAGATAAGGCATCGGCCTTACCATTTCGGGAACCAGGCCTGTAAGAGATCACAAAGTTGAAACGATTTAGAAACAGACTCCACCGGGCTTGGCGGGGAGACAAACATTTGGCAGATCTAACAAATTCAAGGTTACGATGATCAGTTAGAACCACTATTTGTTGAGCTGTGCCTTCTAAATGATGTCTCCATTCTTTGAAAGCAGCAATGATGGCTAGGAGTTCCTTGTTCCCCACGTCATAATTCTTTTCAGCAGAAGTCAAACTTCGAGAAAAGTAAGCACAAGGGTGCAGCAAATCTTTCTCTCCAGTTCTCTGTGATAGAATAGCCCCTATTGCACTGTCTGAAGCATCCACTTCAGCAATAAACGCTTTTTCAGGGTTAGGATGAACCAGTATAGGGGCTGTTGTGAATTTTGTTTTCAAATAGAAAAAAGCATCTTGTGTCTGAGGAGACCACACAAAAGGTATCCCTTTCTTTGTTAATTGGGTAATTGGTGTAATAATGCCTGAAAAATTCTTGATAAAACGCCTGTAGAAATTAGCAAATCCTACAAATCGTTGGACCTCTTTCACATTTTTTGGAGTTGGCCAGTCTCTAATTGCTTGAATCTTGCTAGAATCCATGTGTAACCCTAGGGGAGAAATGATATAACCCAAGAACTGTATTTCCGTTTGATGGAATTCACATTTCTCCAACTTGATATAGAGTTGATATGCTTTCAGACGCTCCAACAACATTCTCACATGATTCTGATGTTCTTCTGCAGAGTTAGAAAAGATTAATATGTCATCCAGATAGATGACTACGAACTGATCTAACAAGTCCTTGAAGATATCGTTAATAAAATGCAGAAAGGTTGCAGGAGCATTGCAAAGTCCAAAAGACATGACTAGATATTCATAATGTCCATAACGTGATCTAAACGCTGTTTTCCATTCATCACCTGGTCTAATGCGAACCAAATTATATGCACCTCAAAGATCCAATTTGGTGAATATTTTAGCTTGACGAACTCTATCCAGCAACTCAGGAATCAATGGCAGAGGGTAACGGTTTTTAATTGTGACTTTGTTTAATTCTCTATAGTCAACGCAAGGTCTCAAAGAGCCGTCTTTCTTTTTAACAAAAAATATAGGTGCACCTGCTGGCGATGAAGATGAATGAATAAAACCTTTAGCTAAATTTTCATCTATGTATTCTTTAAGAGCCTTCAGTTCCGGCTCTGCTAATGGGTAAATGCATCCAAAAGGTATAGCTGCTCCAGGCAACAGTTCAATCTGACAATCGTAAGGTCGATGTGGAGGAAGTTTATTAGCATTCTCTTTGTCACATATATCAGTAAATTCGTCATATAGAGGAGGTAATTTTGGGAGATACTTCAAGCTCCCCTTCAATCTTTTCGTGAGATTGTTCTGGTAAAGACTCTGAGGAGGGGACCTCCGATGGAAAAGACACTTCTTTGGTTTCCCAGTCAATTGTAGGGTTCTGAGCCTGCAGCCATGGTAGTCCAAAAATAATTGGAAAATGTGGGGATGAAATTAATAGGAAAGATAGAACCTCATGGTGATTAGGTCTTATAATTATCTCCAATCGTTCAGTCTCTTGATCAACTGGACCTGAGTTCAGAGGGGATCCATCTACAGTTTCCATAAGAATGGATGACAGTCTCTCTTGAAATTTTACACCATGTTTATTAGCAAAAGAAATGTCCATAAAGTTCCCATTTGCTCCAGAGTCCACCATGGCAGAGGCGGATATCCATTGAGAATCAATTCTAAACTTGATGGGAATAAAGCAATGAGTGTCTTTGTGTTATTTTTTAATATTGGGTGTTGTGCAGGAGACTGAATGAATGAGTGCATGCACTGGTGGCACTTATTCAGAAGAAACAGATTCTATATCAGAGAAGTCATGATCTGCTACTACCGCCACCATCTTGCGTTGACGACATGGACAATTGATAAGGAAGTGATCAGTTTTACCACAATAGAAGCATTGATTTTCTCGAAACCTTCGTTCTCTTCTGTCGGCACTTTCACGCTTTTGTATACTGTCAATTTGCATAGGTTCAGCTTGGTGTTCTTGGTAATTCTTTGTTTCAGAGTCTCTAGGAGTGGGAGCTGGAGCAGACGAGTAATAGTTATTATTACGGGACCAGGTAGAACCCCATTTTTCTTGTCGACGCTCTGATAGCCGAGTGTCTATTCGAATACAATGGTGTACAAAATCATCAAACTCTGTGGGAGCTTCAGCCCGTGCTAACTCGTCCTTAAGTGCACTAGATAGTCCTTTTTTAAAGAATGTTAATTTTGCAGCATTATTCCACTCAGTATCCATCACCCACTGTCTGAAATCTGTGGCATATTCGGCAACAGAGTGTCTGCCCTGACGTAGAGCCATCAACACTGCTTCTGCTGTAGTACACCGGTTAGGATCATCAAATACTTGGCTCATGGCTGCTAGGAAGGCGTCCAAGTCATCAAGCCGAGCATCGTTGGTTTCAATAAGAGGGCTTGCCCAGGCTACAGCCTTATGTGTCAGAAGCATAATAATACACAGCACCTTTGAATTATCAGTAGGGAAGTGAGCAGGATGTGCACCAAAATATAACTTGCATTGGTTTATAAATCCACGGTATTTGTCACGATCCCCACCAAAACTGAATGGTGGAAGCGGCAGGGTAGATGAAGAGGCTGGGGTCACAACTCGATTCTGAAGTTCCCGGATCAGCTCTGCTTGCTGAGCCACCATGCCTTGTAAACCCTGTGTAGCTTGTCCATAAACTTGAACATCATGGGTTGTTTGATTTTCAAACGCCAAATATTTAGTCTTTAAAGTTTGCATGTCAGCAAAGATGTTAGTAAGCAAACAGTTCATATTGTTCACACGAACCTCTAAACTTGCTTCTCTGGCGAAATCCATGGAAATGGCTTGAGTATCCTGTTACGATACTGGTGAACACTGCTGGAATCCTATGGTCAGAAGTAGCGAGCGGAGCACAGTGCAGAACCCGGTGAGACGTCCCCAGGGACAGTGCTTGGAGGGTGGAACACGAGTAGTAGTAAATAGCAAGGAAGTAGGAACCATCTGGCAAAGACAGTTCTCAGGAGCAGGAGACTGGAACAAGTCAAAATACTCAAGCACTGTTTGGTATTCCATGTGGTCTGAAGTAGGCCCAACAGGAAACAAGATGGTTCCACACGATGCAACATTTGCCATCTTGGTTAAGGGCAAGTTTAAGGGAAAAACAGCAGCCTCCAGTGGTAAGGAGTAAAAGTGCAACAAGAGAATCCTAACAACCATGTTCAGCAGGCACACCACTGAGTCCCTCAGGCATCTGCACACGCCTCCTGCTGTGTTACCCCACAGCCCCTAGCGGCAGGGGGCAAACCTGACCTATACAATAATGGCACCAAGCACCAATAGTGATGCTTTTGAAAAGTATCAAAAAACTTTATTAAATATAGATGACAAATGAATAAAAAGTGTCACACGATAGATATAGCAACATCTCCAGAGTGAAATACACAGGGTGAACACATGCCCATAACAATACGGATACATCTTATTTATAAAGTGTATAGTGCTAAGCAATATATATGAAATAAGGATATATATACCATATATAATATAAATTGTCTTTACAATACTGCAGGATGGACAAGGACATGGACAAGAAGCTAAATACAAGTAGTGATGGTCATAGGATAGGTGCAACACATGTTCAAAAGAGTACAGCATATAAAATAACATGCCTCAATATATACCCATCTATATGACACAACCGGGATGGCGCCTACCACGACGCACGTTTCGGCACAGCCTTCATCTGGGGGTGACATCATCTCCTAACAGGTATAATATAATAATATATATATTATATAATATATTATTATATTATATAATATAATATAAATTTCGGTATAATAATGATACAACAGTAAACTGGAGATGACCGTCCAACACTGCGAATTTAACCCCTTAATGACAATACGCCTTTTCATGGTGGTCATTAAAGGGGTTCTCTGGAAAAAACTTTATGGTCTCATGTTTACTTGATAAAGTGGTTCTGTTTCCACTAAACGCGTTGTACCTCAAGAGACCCTCTATCTCTATTTTTTATGTATATTTTATTATGATCTATTGTTTTAGACAATTAATTATATATATATTTATTCTCAAAAAAGTATTGCGCCTGTATGGTGTCTCTTTTTTACAGTGGATCCCACCTGGTTCCCACTGTTTTTATCTACCTGCTCTTACTGAAGATGTCCTCAAAACTGGCTTAATGAGATGGTAGATCGGAGAGTGACTGAGGCAGTGGAGGCAATACAGGGCGGACCTGCTGCAGGCAGCGGCTAAGGCATCTTGGCCCCCATTGGGGGACCTCTCCAGAACTCCAGTGAAGGACCTGGGCGTGTAGACGAAGCCAAGGCAGACCCAGCAGAACCGGGTTGATGGCTTTAGGCAGGACGAGGAAGTTGATCTGTTCTGAGTGAAGGACTCCGATTTGTAACGTAAGTGGTTTCATGATAGCCACAATAGGATCGGGCAATGGTAGTCCATTTACAGAAGCAACAGCAAGGGATCTCTCTAGAAGAACTGTGGGTAGATGTAGTCGGTCTACTAAATCCTGCTGGATGAAATCTGCAGCTGCCCTGGAGTCAAAATAGGCAGAGGAGAAGTGTGATGTCTCTCCCGAGATGATGGTCACAGGAATAGATAATTTGGAAGAGGTTTTGATGTTTGGCATCATCCCACCTAGAGTTGCCTCTCTAGGAGCTGGAGTTTCCCGGCTTTTGTGGACATTGGCGCACGAAAGGGCCTTTAAGGCCGCAATACAAACACAGACCTGAAGAGCGTCAGCGCTGTTTCTCCTGCTCGGACAACTTGACTCTGTCTACCTGCATTGGTTCCTCAGGTAGAGCAACAAGAGGGGGCAGTAGTGGTCTCTGGAACAAGGGTGCTAATCTGTGAAAAAGTCTCTCCACCGAACCTCCTCATCGCGTTCCTGGATCCTCATGTTGACCCGGGTAGCCAACAGGATATGGACATCCAAGGTAGGTGGGAGGTCGCGGGCTGCCAGCTCGTCCATGGTGTGTGAGGACAGTCCATGCCATAGGTCACCACCAATGCTTCATTGTTCCATGCCAACTCTGCTGCCAGGGTACGGAAGGAGATGGCATACTCTCCTGCTGTGGACCCCCTTGCTTGAGGGTTAGCAGAGTGGCTGCTGCTAAGGATGTTCGACCCGGCTTCTTGAACACGTCACAAAAAGTCTGTAAGAACAGGGCTAAGTCCGAAAATTTGGGCCCCTGTCATTCCAGGATGGGGTTCGCCCATGCGAGGGACTTGCCAGCGAGGAGGGAAATAATGAATGCTACCTTGGCCTCATCAGAGGAGAAATGGTGAGCACGCAGTCATAGCAAGGAAAAAGAGGCAGTGCAACTGTGGATCCGGAAAACAGACAGTAGGAGTATTAGGCAGTGGAACGGCAGCAGTTTCTGGGGAAGGAACAGGGAGTTGATCCAGTCGGGCGATGATGGAGTTTACAGCCACGAGGAGTTGATCCTGACGTGCATATAGATACAATATATACTATTGGGGTCCACCCCTTAGTAATTGCTGACGTGCATATAGGTCACGCATATCCGTCTGTATGACCTGAACTGTGGTCTTAGGCTGGCCAGCGGGTTCCATGGCCTGAGCGTACTGTCACAATCTAGGGAACATATGTAGCTGACTTTAGCTTGACTAATAACGCATTAAATACACAGTGGAAAGATCCCTTATCTTGACCTTTTCAATGACTTCTCAATGGTTATTTTTGTGTGATATCACGCTGTAACAAGTTATCAGAGTCAAGTTAAAGATGGCTACATCCGTATGTGGACCCACTAGGCCGTGGGCTCCGGCTCAGATAGGGCTAGGTGTGGCAGGTTGCGCCAGACGAAGCGGATGGCACCAGGAATGGTAGATGACACACAGACGTGGCATATCCAGCCGGCGGTACCACACGACTCTGATAAAAGGCAGGCACAGTAAGGAAACAGCAAGGGATACAGGAAATAGGATGCAGGGAACGGGAACTCTGGGATCAAGCAGGAAAATACTAAGGGACCCATTGCAATACAAACATGGGAAAAGTACAAACAACGCTCAAGCAAGGAGTGGAAGGGCAGAGACCTTTTTATAATCCAGGGTGCACTGGGGTAGGATAGAAAACTTTTAGGAAGTGCACACGCTGACCCTTTAAGGCACTCCTCGCACACTCCAGGAAGGGAAGGCCGCGCCAGCCGTGGTCTCTGGGGAGGTGGCCAGGCAGTTGCGGTCGCGGCCGTTCATCACAGGGTGAGCGACAGAGGTCCGCAGTCATAACACTGAGATTTTTTTTGGTGTTGTATATATGTACTGAGCAGTGGCGTAACTACCGCCGTAGCAGCCGTAGCGGCTGCTACGGGGCCCGCAGCATGAGGGGGCCCATGTCGCCCGCTGGCACGGGCCCCCATCATAGCCGGATGCTCCGCTGGCAGCCGCTATGGCTGCTACAGCGGGACGCCACTGAACACTACGGCAGAGCAGGGAGGTATCTCCCCGCTCTGCCATTAACTGGTTCCCGACCGCTGACTGTATTTTTACGGCCAGCGGTCAGGGTCCTTAAAACCCGAGCCATAGACTTTTTACGACTCCGGTTTTAACTTACTGCCCGCGCGATCGGGCTGCTGAATGTCGGGTCTCCGGCTGTCAGTGACTGCCGGGGACCCTGAGGAGAGGATAGAAGCAGCTTTCGCTGCCAGCGATCATACACGTATCCCCTATCCTGTGGATAGGGGAATACATGTATTTTGTAGGACACACTGTAGGTCGCATTTTTTTGGGAGGGGGGACGCTGTATGGCGTTCCCTACAGGGGGGAACGCTGTATGGCGTTCCCTACAGGGGGGGCTGTATGGCGTTGCCTACAGGGGGGGCTGTATGGCATTCCCTACAGGGGGGGCTCCATGGCGTTCTCTACAGGGGGGGGGGTGTATGGCGTTCCCTACATGGGGGGGCTGCTGTATGGTGTTCTCTACAGGGGGGGCTGTATGGCGTTCTCTACAGGGGAAGCTGTATGGTGTTCTCTGCAGGGGGACTGTATGGCGTTCTCTACAGGAGGGCTGTATGGCGTTCTCTACAGGGAGGGCTGTATGGCGTTAGCACTGTCCAATAAATATACAGTAAACAGAAGAAAATACGGTCCAGCAATCCTCATGACAATGTGATGACTTTATTAGAAAAACATTTTATAAACCACACGGCATGTTGAAGTGATGATACAAGACTGCTTACGCGCTTCAAAAGCCATCTACATTCTTCGCAAATGTACGCCATCTCCTCCAAACAGTCAATTACATCAGAAGTCCAGTTCCTTGTGCTGCATGACTCGTGGACGCCCTATCCGTGGCGATATCCGTGTCCTTTCCACTGCTTCTCACTTGAGTCCTGTAGGCACAAAAAACATTCTGCAAGTATCCATTGTCATCCGTGCCTGCAGATTCTGCTTTAATGATGCAACTCACTCAACTCCTTGTCTATTTCATCGTTTACTGATGCCTCTTTTAGATGCGACAGATGTATTTTTTTTATACTTACCAGCCTGCTTCACAGGCACCATCCCTTTTTATTGGCACCTGATCAATAAGGGGGTCCTTGCTCCACCACCATAACACTGCAATACTGAACAAAATCTTCCATAGACATCACAAAAACTAGACAAGCCTTTCCTCCCTTATGTTTCCCAACATTTCCTGGGACAAGTGTGTGTAGGTAGAAATCAACAAACATGTTTCCTGGCCCCAAACTTTACCCCCTCTTTCCAGTAAAGGATTGGCTTTCGGTATCACGCCTCCTCGCTTTTACCTTTTTACTTTATCCTGCGTAAACATTTTTTTCAGCATCTTAAACGTCTTGCCCATTAGCCCATCTATCCCCAACATCAGACCACTTATTATCATCTGACAGATCAGAATCAGACTCAACCAGCTACTGTTGCCTTCTTCTGCTTCTCTTTACATCCAGATACGCTGCTCCTGTAATTCCAAACATTGTGCCAGTACCCCGTGTTCTAAACATTTTGGCAACCCCAAGGTGTCCCTCTCCCATGTTGAGATTATGAGGCCCTACTGGGATATTGCTGCCTTCATCGACCCTGGATCCCTGCGCAAGGATCCTGGCACTTGGCCCATCATCGTGCTATGTTCCCTCAAATTTTTGCTAGAATGATACCATTGAGGATACCTGCCTTGCTTCCTTGATGCCATTTGCTCCAAACAATCCAGTACACCCCAAGTCCAGGTCCTTGTGCTGCATGACTTGTGGGGGCTCTATACGTGGCAATATCCTGGCACCTTCCATTGCTTTCCACTTGAGTGCTGTAAATATAAAAACATTCTGCCAGTGTCCATTATCACCTATGCCTGCAGATTATGACTGTGTAATGAAACTCACTTAAGTCCTTGTCTATTGCATCCAGGCCTTGACACATCGCAAATGTTCTTGGCAGACCAAAGCTGTCTAAAATCCCCCTACACTCCCTCACCCAATTACCTTACACCTACGTTCAGTCCCAAACCGAGCCATGTGGCCAGCATTTTGGACAAAGATACCCCTAACTTACATTATGCCTATTCCTACCAACTATCCAAGGTTCCCCACTGCTACGCCTTTCTTGGCATTTTGCCCGCTCATTACTTTTTCAATATACAGAGCTACTGGTGGATACTGTATATAGTAACTAATGATGGACATACCGCATATAGATGAAATATTACTTCAGAGAGTCCCCCTGGCAGCAGGCAGCCGATCTCAAGAAATTCTGGAACAAAAAGTATAAACTGTGAAGATATTATGACGTGCGCTTAGTATGGTTCATCATATCAACAAATATATGTTCAGCCTATTGAAAACATCAGGGAGATTGTTCCCACAGTCTTGTCATGTGTCTCTATAGGAACATTCTGGATGACATCACATTATAGAATTTCTATAGGTTGTTATTTGCTATAATACTTACATATATACAGTGGATCTTCTAGCATGTCGGCTGTCACTGGTGCCACATATTCAGATGTTATAAATGTCTGTAAAATACATAATGGGTTTAATGCACATACATAAAATAACCCCATATCTATAATGAATAATAATATATTTACTTTCACACATTTGATTTTCTATCACAGGCGAGTCCAATGCCCCTCTGCCACACAAATAACACCAGCAGTATAATGGCACATAATAGTTGGAGGACCCTGGTATAGATTTTGTATCAGGGACCAGGAGCTTATTGTTATTCTTCTATATAATCTTATCCTTAATGGAAAACTTCTAATTTGTCTTTTGTGGAGTCTTTTGGACTGGAGTAGAGAGAGTAGAAAATGGTAAATTGGATTTCTGGATTCAACAGACAAAATAATTATTAAAGGGGTTTTCTGACAGTTTCATAAACCTTAGTCTAAGCCGCATATGGCTAAAAATAACAAATTGTCCCTACTAATTTTTTTAATTCCCTGTGGCTCCTGCGCTGTTGGTTCTGTTGTCTTTAGTTGCTAGGCCACAGCGGTCATGTCCGTGTGGATGGCATGTCACGTGGCAGCTATTGTGTCACATCCAGGGCCGGCCTTAGGTTTATTGGTGACATGTGCAGTATCTGTGACGTCCTCCCCCTTATGATGCACCATGTAGTGTCCAAATAATTAGATTTAAACAGGAAGGGGAAAGGAAAGAAGATGTGGTCTAACGTGGAATTAATAAATAACCTTTATTGATTAACATAATATATTAAAAGTCCATTGGTGCAAACTGGTATGTGTGAGTGACCCCCAAACTCACATACCTATGACCTGAAATTAGATGTTATATTGAACGAAATCACTAGATGTAATATAAAGTGACTTCACCAACGCTAATGTTCCATTATGGTGCACATATTGCTGCACTGTAAATGAAGATTGAAACTCAAGATGAGACAAGGTGGAATCAAATTGACAATTGAACAGTATCAGCTGAAATAACTTGTCCGTTGCTAGACAAGTGAGCTTGTGTGAAGATTGCTGCACTGTGGTATTATCAGGCAGCTAAGTAGACTTGAATAGCCCTACACTAACTATATGGGCATGCGTGAAGTGGACCGCATGCACACCCTGCGTAATTGCTGCGTTAGTGGTAGGTGGTTATCAAAGCTCAAAAATTGAGTAATTGAGTGATTTCACTTGATGTTATGTTCAGTGTTAACACTTGTCACTAATGCTTCATTGTAGTGCAGCCGGGGGTCGCGTAACTAGTTAGCATGGGGGAGTCTCGTTTGTTATCGGAATTAACCAGACAAATCGCTCCACCAACTAAGAACGGCCATCAAAGTTGCTGCAGTTAAAAAGCTCGTAGTTGGATCTTGGGAATCGAGCTGGCGGTCCGCCGCGAGGCGAGCTACCGCCTGTCCCAGCCCCTGCCTCTCGGCGCCTCCCCGATGCTCTTGACTGGGTGTCCCGGGGGCCCGAAGCGTTTACTTTGAAAAAAATGTGAGTGTTCAAAGCAGGCCGGTCGCCTGAATACTTCAGCTAGGAATAATGGAATAGGACTTCGGTTCTATTTTGTTGGTTTTTGGAACTGGGGCCATGATTGAGAGGGACGGCCGGGGGCATCCGTATTGTGCCGCTAGAGGTGAAATTCTTGGACTGGCGCAAGACGAACCAGAGCGAAAGCATTTGCCAAGAATGTTTTCATTAATCAAGAACGAAAGTCGGAGGTTCGAAGACGATCAGATACCGTCGTAGTTCCGACCATAAACGATGTCAACTGGCATTCCGGCGGCGTTATTCCCATGACCCGCCGAGCAGCTTCCGGGAAACCAAAGTCTTTGGGTTCCGGGGGGAGTATGGTTGCAAAGCTGAAACTTAAAGGAATTTACGGAAGGGCACCACCAGGAGTGGACCCTGCGGCTTAATTTGACCCAACACGGGAAACCTCACCAGGCCCGGACACGGAAAGGATTGACAGATTGATAGCTCTTTCTCGATTCTGTGGGTGGTGGTTCATGGCCGTTCTTAGTTAGTGGAGCGATTTGTCTGGTTAATTCCGATAACGAATGAGACTCCCCCATGCTAACTAGTTACGCGACCCCCGGCTGCACTACAATGAAACATTAGTGACAAGTGTTAACACTGAACATAACATCAAGTGAAATCACTCAATTACTCAATTTTTGAGCTTTGATAACCACCTACCACTAACGCAGCAATTACGCAGGGTGTGTATGCGGTCCACTTCACGCATGCCCATATAGTTAGTGTAGGGCTATTCAAGTCTACTTAGCTGCCTGATAATACCACAGTGCAGCAATCTTCACACGAGCTCACTTGTCTAGCAACGGACAAGTTATTTCAGCTGATACTGTTCAATTGTCAATTTGATTCCACCTTGTCTCATCTTGAGTTTCGATCTTCATTTACAGTGCAGCAATATGTGCACCATAATGGAACATTAGCGTTGGTGAAGTCACTTTATATTACATCTAGTGATTTCGTTCAATATAACATCTAATTTCAGGTTATAGGTATGTGAGTTTGGGGGTCACTCACACATACCAGTTTGCACCAATGGACTTTTAATATATTATGTTAATCAATAAAGGTTATTTATTAATTCCACGTTAGACCACATCTTCTTTCCTTTCCCCTTCCTGTTTAAATCTAGCTCCAATCGGTGGTGTACACCAATGTGGTCCCCTTGACCGATTTTCCCTAGTGAGACAGGTGATCTTCACCAGTTACTGTGTCCAAATAATTTAATCATACAGTGCCCAAATAACATCACCCAGTCAATAAACTAGGGATTGTATCTTTCTGTTTTTTTATATTATAGGTTTGGGCCCTAAATGCCGGATCGGCAGTGTAAGTTGAGGGTGCCCAGGCCATCTATGGTGGTAGTGCCCTCTTCAGTATTGACCAGTAATACACACTATGTGATCATTTAGAGATGCAGTTAATAAAATACACTGACCTTGGACTCTCCTACTGAATACATCCGACTGAATGTAGAACGTTATGTGATGTGAGGTGGAGGGCTCTGCTTAATCTTTGATCTGCCCTCCTGGGACGTGTGGTTATCATTAACTCTTATGAGGAATTAATTCTAGGAGAAAGAAAGACAATGTATTAGGACAAATCTCAATCAATGGCAACATTTCTATCTAGAACAGAGTCCAGTCCCCAACCAGTGTAAAATTACCAAAGGGGTAAATAGGATGACCGGCTGGGGTCCAGGGATTTGGGGTGGCCCACAGCTCTGGGGCTCCATACACCCCTGAAATTGGACAAACAATAACGGCGCAGGGAGGAAGCAAAATGTCTGACCCGGTTGGTCGTCTATTAGGTGAGTATATTTTTTTTATTTTATAGGAGCAAAGGGGGCACTATTAATATGGGGGATAAAAGGACTGAGTCGGGGCTTAGAAAAGGGGGCTTCATTACTGTGGGGCCATACAAAAGGGGCATTCTGACCCAGGACATACAAAAAGTGTCATTCTAACTGTGGAGGGTATTGGTGGATACTGCATATAGTAACTAATAAGAGACGCACCTTGCATAGATGAAATATTGCTTCAGAGAGTCCCCCTGGCAGCAGGCAGCTGATCTTAAGATGTTCTGGAAAAAACAAAAATTGTGTCGTTTTATTTCTCCAGACAGACGTGTGCTCAGTATAGACCATCCAACAATGAAAGAAATGTACATTAGGGCTCATGTACACAGCAACTTCATGTGGACGGACCTGTATGGTGGCGCACAGACTGCAGTACTGGTAATGTAGACACTCTGTGTGCGCTGTGTGCTCCCCCATAAGCCAAATGTGTATTAGGAAATTACATAAATAACAAGTCCCTTATATATTACTAATACCATAATATCTTCTTTATGGAGCATTTCTATAATAATAATAATAATATAAAGCTGCAGCAAAATTCCCAGCGTTTACTTTTGCTACATGTGGATGAGTTTTTGAGACTGTAACTATTCACCTGTAACACTTGTGAATTTTTCCGCGCAGCAAATCTGCAGCGTCTGAATTCAGCTTTATGGCGTAGAATATAGTACTCAAATACTGCAATCATACAGTGCCCAAATAACACTGCCAGACAAGTATTGTCTGCCACACTGTAATGTAATCCATTATCAAGGAATTGTATCTGCATCCTGAGCAGTGCCCTTTACTTTTTTTACATGAAGAGTGGGATTGAGTGTTCAAGCAATGGGTGCCCCAGACATCAAGACCAGTGGCGCCCCATTCATTAGTGACAGGTGATGCAGCCAGTGTAACCGCACAGGTCGCACACCCCTAAGACAGGCCCTGGATGAACAACATTGGGGAATTTGTTTCCACAGTCTTGTCATGTGTCTCTATAGGAACATTCTGGATGACATCAGATTATAGAATTTCTATAGGTTGTCATTTGCTATAATACTTACATATATAAAGTGTATGTCCTAGCATGTCGGCTGTCACTGGTGCCACATATTCAGATGTCATAAATGTCTGTAAAATACATAATGGAATAAACATAAAATAACCCCATATCTAGAATGAATAATAATATATTTACTTTCACACCTTTCATTTTCTATCACAGGACGAGTCAGACATTGAAAACATTTTGTAATGTTAGTGTAAACCCAGGGAAGATAACTATAGAGGTTAAGAGGTTGCAGTCACACCCAGGCCCAGGTGTCCATGACTGACATTAGGGGGGGTCACAATGTGGGCAATTTACAAATGCCAATCCCCAATGCCCCCATCTCCTAGAGGAATCCATATTTTTGCTGCTAGAAATGTGATGTCAGTGAGAGAAGCACCCAGGCGGAAAGGCAGCTGCTGAGTTGCCCGGCCGCTTCTAAAACACAAGCAGTGGAAGGGAGCCAGCGCAGCGCCCCGTTCCACCTGCTGGAGGGATGCGCCCTATGTAATGGCACAGGTCGCACACCCCTAAGGCCGGCCCTGGCTACTGCTGAGCCTTATTAGGATAATATACGGTAGCTTTTTAAGACTATTTAATGAAATTAAATTAGACATCATATTGAAAACGACTGAGAAGTCACATTCCACATTACTGACAGCTGCAATTCTCAGACAATGGTAAGGGTATGTTCACACACTTAACTAAAAAACATCTCTAAAATACAGAGCTCTTTTCAAGGGAAAACAGCCTCTGATTTTCAGCCATTTTTCTAAACCACAAACATTTTTTGAGCCCTTTTTACCAACGTTCTTGGAGCTGTTTTTCTATTGAGACAATGAAAAACGGCTCCAAAAACGGCCGAAGGAGTGAAATGCACTTCTTTTTACAGGGTGTTTTTTATGCGCCGCTTTATCAAACGCCCACGTAAAATGCACCTTCGGAAAAAAAAAAACTTTTTTCCCATTGAAATCAATGGGCAGATGTTTGGAGGCGTCCAGCCTCCGTATTTTCGGCTGTTTTTCGGGGTGTTTACGGCCAGGAAAACGGCTGAAAATAGGCTGTGTGAACATACTCTGTTGTACTGAGTTGTAACTTTAATGAGAAAATATGAAACATTGAAATCTGAATGTAAAATGTTCAGTTGTTACTTGCATTAATTGAAACATTTTACTGGAACTTGAACTGTTTGTCTAAAAAAAAAAACAACCCCCGACAATCACCAGAAAAAAATCCTTCTACAATCATATAGTTGTGGTGAGGTGATGGTGTGGTTAGAAATTGCTGCAGTAATGTCCAGTGTGAATCTGGCCTTATATGAGAATTCTAGAGCGTATATATTTCATGTGTCCAGTAACATGTAGAATTAATGATAAAATGCTGCATCTTACCTGTCAATCACACAGTCAATCACAGTCCCGGTCCAGACGTCATTGGCAGAAATTTTAAAAAATATGTAATCCAGCTGCACATAGAACCTAACGGCTAGTACTGTCTATGACATCATCAGTGACATCATAAGCGGCTGCAGTATCTGTTACATCATCTAATTATCTCCTACTGCCTGGATAGACTGTCTGTGCATACACTGGATATAGGCGTTACATGGGACTGCTGTTTATAAACATGGAAGAAAGATACATGTGTGGTTATAGGGGCTACGACTAAGAACATGTAATGTATGAAACGTGTAATCTGTTACTAGATGGATTTTATACTGTAATACAGATGTAGCCATCTTTAACTTGACTCTGATAACTTGTTGCAGCGTGATACTTTCTTGATCCCGCAGCACTCCGTGTTTCAAGTGTGCGTGAGTAGGCTTCCACGCCAATGTGTAAAAATGGGAACTCAGCACTCCAAGGTATTATGCAATAAGTGATATTTGATTTCACATATAGCGAAAAGTAGTAATCCAAAAATAATGGCGCCATTACCGAACAGCGACCGAGGTCACAAGCGCCGCATATCCGTGTCTAAAGAAGGTTGAATGTATAGACCGAAACGTTAAAAACCTATTTTTGGATTACTACTTTTCGCTATATGTGAAATAAAATATCATTTGTTGCAGCGTGATATCACACAACAAAAGCCATTGAAAAAGTCAAGATAAGGGATTGTTTATTTAATGCGTTAAAAGTCAAGGTAAAGACGGCAACATCTGAACTAATAAAGGATACATTTTATTGAATTTCGTTTTAGGCTACATTCACACAACAGTAAAAAACGTCCGCTTTCAGAACAATGATGTTCTATGGGTATATTCACACGGCCTTTTTTTAACCACCCGTGAATATTGGCCGTCAAAAAATAGAACATGTCCTATTTTTGGCCGCTTTCACGGCCAGACGGCCCCCATAGAAGTCAATGGATCAATTTTTAACGGCCGTCAATACATGTAACAGCCGTTAAAAACGGTTCTGTGATTTGGGGATTCAAGAGCCAAGGGAACTATTGGCTCCCTTGCTGGTAATCGGCGGCGCAATGACACATACTCACCGATGCAGCGCCGTCCTCTACAGGTGTGGTCTCTAGTCTCATGGGTTCTGCGAAGCTGACGAGATGACGTCCTCGCGTCGCCTTCGCAGAACCAGTGAGACTAGAGATCACTCGTGACGTAGACGGTCATGCATCGGTGAGTATGTAGGGCATTCAGGCGGAAAAAAATTACGGATATTGTTGCGCTCACTACTATGGTAGCTTGGCGCTAGTACAGGGGACATTGATGTCTACTGTAGCAAATTTTTCGGCACGGTCCTGAATTTACAGAGAGAGTCCCGGAAGATTACCACAGGGAGGGGGGGGGGTGTGGTGCTTTCTCCGGAGAGGTGTCTGTGTCATCATCTACAGGGGGGGCTGTGTGCCATCGTCTACAGGGGGCTGTGTGCCATCGTCTACAAGGGGGCTGTGTGCCATCATCTACATGGGGCGGTGTGCCATCATCTACAGGGGGGCTGTGTGCGGTCATCTACAGGGGGGCTGTGTGACATAATCTACAGGGGGCTGTGTGACATCATCTACAGGGAGGCTGTGAGCCATCATCTACAGGGGGTCTGTGTGCCATCATCTACATGGGGTCTGTGTGCCATCATCTACAGGGTGTCTGTGTGCCATCATCTACAGGGGGTCCGTGTGCCATCATCTACAGGGGGGCTGTGTGGCATCATCTACAGGGGGTCTGTGTTTCATCTTCTACAGGGGGTCTGTGTGGCATCATATACAGGGGGTCCGTGTGCCATCATCTACAGGGGGGCTGTGTGGCATCATCTACAGGGGGGCTGTGAAACAATCATGTAAATGACCTTTGTTTGGGTGTTTTCAGGGGGTTGGGACAAAAGAAGCCAGACAAATGAAATTCATCAGTTTTTTTAACGGCCATGAAAAACGGATGCAAAATGGATGTCAAACGGCCATTAAAAACGGACAGACGGACTGGAAGTGTATAAAAATTTGCAGACACAATGATGCAAAACGGCCATGAAAAACTGACAGTTGATCAGTTTTTAATGGCCATTTTTCACTGTCGTGTGAATGTAGCCTTAGGCCTTATTCACACGACAGTGAAAAAAAATGTCCATTTAAAACTGATCAACTGTCAGTTTTTCATGGCCATTTTGCATCAGTGTGTCTCTAAATTTTCATCCATTTCAAGTCCATCTGTCCGTTTTTAATGGCCGTTTGACATCCATTTTGCATCAGTTTTTCATGGCCGTTAAAAAAACTGATGAATTTCATTGGTCAGGCTTTTTTTGTCCCAGCCCCCTGAAAACAACCAAAGGAAGGTCATATGTTCACCTAGACACTATTTACAGCCTCCCTGTAGATGATGCCACACGCCCCCTGTATATGATGCCACACGCCTCCCTGTATATGATGCCACACACCTCCCTGTATATGATGCCACACACCTCCCTGTATATGATGCCACACACCTCCCTGTATATGATGCCACACACCTCCCTGTATATGATGCCACACACCTCCCTGTATATGATGCCACACACCTCCCTGTATATGATGCCACACACCTCCCTGTATATGATGCCACACACCTCCCTGTATATGATGCCACACGCCTCCCTGTAGAGGATGCCACACGCCCCCTGTAGATGATGCCACACGCCTCCCTGTAGATGATGCCACACGCCTCCCTGTATATGCCACACACCTCCCTGTAGATGATGCCACACGCCTCCCTTTAGATGATGCCACACGCCTCCCTGTAGATGATGTCACACGCCTCCCTGTATATGCCACACACCTCCCTGTAGATGATGCCACACGCCTCCCTGTAGATGATGCCACACGCCTCCCTGTAGATGATGCCACACGCCTCCCTGTAGATGATGCCACACGCCTCCCTGTAGATGATGCCACACGCCTCCCTGTATATGCCACACACCTCCCTGTAGATGATGCCACACCAGCCTCCCTGTAGATCATGACACACCAGCCTCCCTGTAGATCGTGCCACACCAGCCTCCCTGTAGATCGTGCCACACCAGCCTCCCTGTAGATCGTGCCACACCAGCCTCCCTGTAGATCGTGCCACACCAGCCTCCCTGTAGATCGTGCCACACCAGCCTCCCTGTAGATCGTGCCACACCAGCCTCCCTGTAGATGCCACACCAGCCTCCCTGTAGATGCCACACCAGCCTCCCTGTAGATGCCACACCAGCCTCCCTGTAGATGCCACACCAGCCTCCCTGTAAATGCCACACCAGCCTCCCTGTAGATGCCACACCAGCCTCCCTGTAGATGCCACACCAGCCTCCCTGTAGATGCCACACCAGCCTCCCTGTAGATCGTGCCACACCAGCCTCCCTGTAGATGCCACACCAGCCTCCCTGTAGATGCCACACCAGCCTCCCTGTAGATGCCACACCAGCCTCCCTGTAGATGCCACACCAGCCTCCCTGTAAATGCCACACCAGCCTCCCTGTAGATGCCACACCAGCCTCCCTGTAGATGCCACACCAGCCTCCCTGTAGATCATGCAACATACTCACGGGTGCAGCGCCGTCTCTCCTCTTCTTCACTTGTGGTCACTCGTCTGCACGGGATCTGGCAAGGCAGCGCGACGGGGCGATGACGTCATCGAGGCGCCTTCAAACCCGAGTGACCACAGACGAGTGACCACACCTGAAGAAGCGCCGCAAACGTGAGTATGCCAACGATAGCCAGCAAGGGAACTAGTAGTTCCCTTGCCAATCCCCATGTAACAGATCCGTTTTTAACGGTTGTTACATGTATTGACAGCCGTTAAAAACGGATCCATTGACTTCTATGGGGGCCGTCAGGCCGTTAAAACGGCCAAAAATAGGACATGTCCTATTTTTTGACGGCCATTATTCACGGGCCGTTAAAAAAACGGCCGTGTGAATGCACCCATAGAATATCATTGTTCTGAAAACGGCCATGTGAAAGCCGTTAAAAGGACGGCCATCACATGGCCGTTTTTCACTGTCGTGTGAAAGAGGCCTAAGTTCTGGATCGTCTCCATTTTAATGGATAAAGTTACCGGACAATTATCCGCCCACCGAGAGTTTATTGGACACATGGACGGCCTGGTGAGCAGATGAACTTCTTGTTTCTTTGTTTGGAGTCATGTACAGATATAGCAATCCTTATCCTGACTGATAACTTTCTGCAGCGTGATAATTTATCACTTAAGTCACTGAAAACCATTGAAAAGTGAAATTAAAGTTTCTTGACACTGTGTATTCAATGTATTTAACCCCTTCGAGCTCAGCAACGTAATATTCCGTCGCGCTGACCGCCCCGTTCGCGCTCAGCGACGGAATATTATGTCGCAGGGAAAATGCATCGCCATTTTCCACCGGCACGTGCACGAGCTGTGACAGCTGCTGTTTCCGACAGCAGGCTATCACAGCTCAATACGCCGGTACCTATTGCGATGGTCCCGCCTCCACAATCGCCACTATTGGTCAGTCAGTGAGTAACTGTCCAATAGTGGCGATCGGTCTCTTCACTTCCTCTCCCTGACATCACATCCTGCCGCACCCACCCTGAGATGGAGATAGCGAGGCGTTCAGAGCGGTTGTGAGTAGAGGGAGAGAAGAAAAAGAGTGAAAAAAAGTGAAAAAAATACAACTTTTTTCTGCTTCCCACCTCCCCAATCCACTATCCAGTCCTTTACCCTTCCACCTTGTGTTCCCCCCACATTTTTGGTCAGTGATCTCCTATCACTGACCACTTCTTAGTCTTCAGGACCAATTTCTTGGTCCCTGGGGATTATTTTTTTCTTTATAAAACATATAAAATAAAAAAATATATTAACCCCTTCCCGCTCCTTGACGTACTATTACGTCATGGCAGCTGTATCGTTCGCGCTCCATGACGTAATAGTACGTCACGGGAGTAACGGCCGTTTCTGCCGTCCTCCAGACACATACAGGAGCTGTGACGCTGCTGTCTTGTTCAGCAGCTGTCACAGCTCCTACAGCGGGGACCGATCGCTGTGTCCCTGCTGATTAACCCCTTAAAAGCCGCGTTCTATAGAGATCGCGGCTTTTTAGGGGTTAAGCTGCCATCGCGTAGCTGCCATCGCCGGCCTGCTACGCGATAGCGGCCGGCGATGGTGACTATGGCAACCGGACACCAAACAATGGCGTCCGGCTATGCCATAGACGGAAGCCTAGTGGGTCCTGACAACGTCAGGACCCACTATGCTTGCTGTCAGTGAGTAGCTGACAGTTCTAATACACTGCACTACGCATGTAGTGCAGTGTATTAGAATAGCGATCAGGGCCTCCTGCCCTCAAGTCCCCTAGTGGGACAAAGTAATAAAGTAAAAAAAAAGTTAAAAATAGTAGTGTAAAAATAAGAAAATAAAAGATTTAAAAGTAATAAAAGTAAAAGTCCCCCTTTTTCCCTTATCAGTCATTTATTATTAATAAAAATATATAACCAAACAAATAAACTATACATAATTGGTATCGCCGCGTCCGTAACGGCCTGAACTACAAAATTATTTCGTTATTTATCCCGCGCGGTGAACGCCGTAAAATAAAATAATAATAAACCGAACCACAATCACAATTCTTTGGTCACTTCACCTCCCAAAAAATGGAATAAAAAGAGATCAAAAAGTCGCATGTACCTAAAAATGGTCCTGATCGAAACTACAGTTCGTTACGCAAAAAATAGGTCCTCGCACGGCTTTATTGATTGAAAAATAAAAACGTTCTGGCTCTTAAACAAAAAGTGAATGATTGTTTACAAAACGTATTTTATTGTGCAAACGCCATAAGACATTAAAAAAAACTATAAACATCTGGTATCGACGTAATCATATCGCCCCGCAGAATAAAGTGAATATGTCATTTATAGCGCATGGTGAACGCTGTAAAAAAAAAAGAATAAAAAAACAATAGTAGAATTGCTGTTTTTTAGTCACCGCGCCACCTAAAAATAGAATAAAAACTGATCAAAAAGCCGCATGCACCCCAAGAAAACTACAATGGATTCCTCAAGGGGTCTAGTTTCCAAATTGGGGTCACTTTTGGGGGGTTCCCAATGTTTTGGCACCACAAGACCTCTTCAAACCGGACATGGTCCACAATAAAAAAGAGGCCTCAAAATCCACTGGGTGCTCCTTTGCTTCGGAGGCCAGTGCTTCAGTCCATTACCGCCCGAGGGCCACATGTGGGATATTTCTAAAAACTGCAGAATCTGGGCATTAAGTATTAATTTGTGTTTCACTGATAAATCCTTTTGTGTTTTAAAAAAAATGGTATAAAGAGGATTTTCTGACAAAAAAAAAAATGTAAATTTCACCTCTACTTTACTCTAAATTTCTGTGAAACACCTAAAGGGTTCATAAACTTTCTAAATGCTGTTGTGAATACTTTGAGGGGTCTAGTTTCTAAAATGGGGTATTTCATAGGGGTTTCTAATATATGGGCCCCTCAAAGCAACTTCAGAACTGAACTGGAACCTAAAAAAATAAATAAATTAGGCAATACTTCGCTTCCTACATTATACTGATAATGAGCAGTGCCCACCCCGAGATGACCCCAGTTTTGACCGTTTGTACAAACTGAGACCCCTATTAGACCATTTCAGTGCTCGGTTTGCCCAAGCATACACCCCCGAGAAGTGTATTTCTATTGATGAGTCCCTGGTACATTTTAAAGGGAGGGTTCAATTCCGCGAGTACCTGCCGGGTAAGAGGGCAAGGTATGGCGTGAAGATGTATAGGCTGCGAGAGTGCATCAGGGTATACCTACAAGTTTAGGATATATGAAGGAAAGGCCACCCCCAAACCAGACTGCATCCTGGACTACAATAGGTACATGGGAGGGATGGACTTGTAAGATCAAGGCCTGAAGCCCTACAGCGCCATGCGGTGTGGTATAAGAAGCTGGCCGTGCACATCATACAGATGGCTTTGTACAATGCGTACGTGCTACGTCGATGTGCAGGCCAGACGGGAACTTTCCTGGAATTTCAAGAGGTGATTATCAAGAACCTAATCTTTAGGGACCAAGAAGGGGGGGCACCCAGTACTTCTGGAAGCGGGGCCACACGCATCGTACCAGGGCGGCAACACTTTCCAGGGGAAGTTCCCCAAACTGGCAAGAAGGGAAAAATTCAAAAGAGGTGCAAAGTCTGCTATAAGAGGGCGATAAGGGAGGACACAATATATTAATGTGACACGTGTCCCGAATAACCAGAGCTCTGTATGAAAGAGTGTTTTAAAATTTATCATACATCCCTTGGTTTATAATTTACCCCAATTTTACTTACCCTGATGCACTCCGCACAGCTTATCCCCCCTCGTCTTTCCCCTCTGGGCCCTGCTGTGTGTCCAGGCAGCTGATAACAGCCACATGTAGGGTATTGCCATACCCGGGAGAACCCACATTACAGTTTATGGGGTGTAGGTCTCCGGTCAAAATGCTCACTGCACCTCTAGATGAATGCCTTAAGGGTGTAGTTTTTAAAACGGGGTCACTTCTTGCGGGTTTCAACTGTACTGGTACCTCAGGTGCTTCTGCATACATGACTTCGCACTAGAAAATCCCCAGTAGGCCAAATGGTGGTCCTTTCCTTCTGAGCCCTCCCATGGGCCCAAACGGCAGTTTATCACAACAAATGGGGTATTGCGGCCCTCAGAACAAATTGCGCAACAGAATGGGGTATTTTGTTTCTTGTGAAAATAAGAAATTTTCAGCCAAAACTACATATTATTTGAAAAAAATAATTTTGTTTTCATTCCCAGCCCAATTCAAATTAGTTCTGTGAAAAAACTATGGGGTCAAAATAGTCACAACACCCATAAATGAATTCCTTGAGGGGTGTAGTTTCCAAAATGGGGTCATTTGTGATTGGTTTCTATTGCTTTGATAGCTCTGGGGCTCTGCAAATGCGACATGGCACCCGAAAACCAATCCAGCAAAATCTGGACTCCAAAGAACACACAGCGCTCCTTTCCTTCTGAGCCCTCCCATGGGCCCAAACGGCAGTTTATCACCACAAATGGGGTATTGCCGCACTCAGGACAAATTGGGCAACAAAATGGAGTATTTTATTTCTTGTGAAAATAAGAATTTTTGAGCTAAAATGACATATTATTGGAAAAAATATATATTTTTTTAATTCCCAGCCCAATTCAAATAAGTTCTGTGAAGAAACTATGGGGTCTAAAGTGTCACATTACCCATAAATGAATTCCTTGAGGGGTGTAGTTTCCAAAATGGGGTCACTTCTGGTGGGTTTCCATTGCTTTGATACTTCTGGGGCTCTGCAAATGCGACATGGCAGCCGAAAACCAATCCAGCAAAATCTGGACTCCAAAGAACACACAGCGCTCCTTCCCTTCTGAGGCCTCCCATGGGCCCAAACGGCAGTTTATTGCCACAAATGGGGTATTGCTGCACTCATGAGAAATTGGGCAACAAAATTGAGCATTTTGTTCCCTGTGAAAATAAGAAATTTTGATAAAAAATTACATCTTATTGGAAAAAATTTCATTTTTTTAATGTCACAGCTCAATTGAAATAGGTGCTGTGAAAAAACTTTGTGCTCAAAATGCTAACAACAACCATGAATTAATTCCTTGAGGGGTGTAGTTTCCAAAATGGGGTCACTTTTGGTGGGTTTCCATTGCTTTGATACCCCTGAGGCTCTGCTAATGCGACATAGCACCCGAAAACCAATCCAGCAAAATCTGGACTCCAACAAACATATAGCGCTCCTTTCCTTCTGAGCCCTCCCATGGGCCCAAACGGCAGTTTATCACCACATATGGGGTATTGCCACACTAAGGACAAATTGGGCAACCAAATGGGGTATTTTGTTCCCTGTGAAAATAAGAAATTTTGATCACAAATGACATTTTATTGGAAAAAATGTCATTTTTTTCATTTCACAGCCCAATTCAAATACGTGCTGTGAAAAAACTGTGCGGTCAAAATGGTAACAACAACCATAAATGAATTCCTTGAGGGGTGTAGTTTCCAAAATGGGGTCACTATTGGGGGATTCCTACTGTTTTGACACCTCAACACCTCTTCAAACCTGGCATGCTGCCTAAAATATATTCTAATAAAAAAGAGGACTCAAAATGCACTAGGTGCTTCTTTGCTTCTAGGGCTTGTGTTTTAGTCCACGAGCGCAGTAGGGCCACATGTGGGACATTTCTAAAAACTGCAGAATCTGGACAATACATATTTAGTAGTGTTTCTCTGGTAAAACCTTCTCTGTTACAGAAAAAAAAATGAATAAAATTGAAATTCCGCAAGAAAAATGAAATTTGCAAAGTTCACCTCCACTTTGCTTTAATTCCTGTGAAATGCCTGAAGGGTTAAAAAACTTTCCAAATGCTGTTTTGAATACTTTGAGGGGTCTAGTTTTTAAAATGGGGTGTTTTATCAGGGTTTCTAATACATAGGCCCCTCAAATCCACTTCAGAACTGAACAGGTACCTTAAATAAAAGGCATTTGACATTATCTTAAAAATATGAGAAATTGCTGTTTATGTTCTAAGCCTTGTAACGTCCAAGAAAAATAAAAGAATGTTCAAAAAACGATGCCAATCCAAAGTAGACATATGGGAAATGTGAACTAGTGACTATTGTGGGTGGTATAACCGTCTGTTTTACAAGCAGATGCATTTAAATTCTGAAAAATGCAATTTTTTCTAAATTTTCTCTAAATTTTGCAATTTTTCACCAATAAACACTAAATATATCGACCAAATTTTACCACGAACATGAAGCCCAATGTGTCACGAGAAAACAATCTCAGAATCGCTAGGGTAGGTTTAAGCATTCCGACGTTATTACCACATAAAGTGAAATATGTCAGATTTGAAAAATGGGCTATGAGCCTTAAGGCCCAAACTAGGCTGCGTCCTTAAGGGGTTAAAAAAAAAAAAAAGAAAAAAAACTTGTTCATTTAGACAATTTATCTAGTTAGTTTAGTATTAGTGTTAGTTAGTGTCAGGGAACCGTCAAAAAGCATAGTTAGGTATAGCGTCAGGAATCCATCACCATAGTTAGATCTAGCGTTAGGGGTCCATCACAGTAGTTAGGTTTAGCGTCAGGGAAGCTCGGAATAATCGAGATAGGTTTAGTGTCAGGCACCGGTCACCGTAGTTAGGTTTTGTGTTAGGGAAGCTCAGAATAATCTAGTTAGGTTTAGTGTCAGAGAATAGTCGCCGTAGTTAGATTTAGTCTCAGGGAAGTTCAAATAAAATCTAGTTAGGTTTAGTGTTAGGAACCCTCGCCCATTTTAGGTTTAGTCTCAGGGAAGCCCACTCGTTCTATAAAAACACAAATTTTTTGAGCTGGTTTAGGTAGCAGCCTATTGCTCCTAGTTAGGAAAGCAATCAAACATGTCCCAACGGACATTTAGTGCCGAAGAGGCATATTCATTTCTTGCCTCCGACACAGACTCGTCGGATGGTGAGACTCTGTTTTATTTATCCACCTCCTCATCCAGTGATGAAGAAGAGGAACCTCCTAGGAGATGCCCCTTGACCACCAGTGCAGTTGAAGCCCCCGAGCGAAATGACCCCACCGCAGTTCAAGCCCCCATGTGGACCCCCACACCAGACATTTATGAGCCCAAAATCCCAGAGTTAAAATTTAATACGGCAGGGCTCAGTGAAATGGGCTTTTTCAAGTTCTTCTTCACTGATGACTTTATAGATCTTATGGTCTCCCAGACAAATTTATATGTCCAACAGTATATTACTAAGAACCCTACATCATTTTATGCCCAATCCTACAGGTGGACCCCTGTAGATGTAGCAGAGTTGGGCAAGTTCTGCGGACTTCACTTGAACATGGGGCTTCTGAAAAAGCCATCCATTAGGACCTACTGGAGCATGGACATCTTATACCATACCCACAATGTACCGTATGGCCATGTCCAGGATGCATTATGAGGCAATATTTCGCTTCTTAAATTATAAGGATAATGAGCAGTGCCCACCCCGAGATGACCCCAGTTTTGACCGTTTGTACAAACTGAGACCCCTATTAGACCATTTCAGTGCTCGGTTTGCCCAAGCATACACCCCCGAGAAGTGTATTTCTATTGATGAGTCCCTGGTACATTTTAAAGGGAGGCTTCAATTCCGCCAGTACCTGCCGAGTAAGAGGGCAAGGTATGGCGTAAAGATGTATAAGCTGTGCGAGAGTGCATCAGGGTATACCTACAAATTTAGGATGTATGAAGGGAAGGACAGCAGTATTCAGCCCCCAGAATGCCCCCCCTTACTGGGAATTAATGCAAAAATTGTGTGTGATTTGGTGCACCCACTGCTGGACCAGGGTTACCACCTCTACTTGGATAATTTTTATACCAGCGTCCCACTCTTCAAGTGCCTGCGGCATGCGGCACTGTTAGAAAAAATCTGAGAGGCCTCCCTAAGATTCTGCTTGGGCAAACACTCAGAAGGGGTGAGAGCAGGGCACAATCTAGCAGCAACATATTGTGTGTCAAGTACAAGGACAAGAGAGATGTCCTTGTATTAACAACAATACATGGCCACACCAGTACCCATGTACCTGTACGAGGTACCAGTATAGAGACCCCCAAACCAGACTGCATCCTGGACTACAATAGGTACATGGGAGGGGTTGACTTGTCAGATCAAGTCCTGAAGCCCTACAACGCCATGCGGAAATCGAGGGTGTGGTATAAGAAGCTGGCCGTGCACATCATACAGATGACATTGTACAATGCGTATGTGCTACGTCGATGTGCAGGCCAGAGGGGAACTTTCCTGGAATTTCAAGAGGTGATTATCCAGAACCTAATCTTTAGGACCAAGAATAGGGAGCATCCAGTACTTCCGGAAGCGAGGCCACACGCATCGTACCAGGGCAACACTTTCCAGGAGAAGTTCCCCAAACTGGCAAGAAGGGAAAAAGTCAAAAGAGGTGCAGAGTCTGCTCAAAGAGGGGGATAAGGAGGTAAACAATATACGAATCCGACACGTGTCCCGAAAAACCAGGGCTCTGTATGAAAGATTGTTTTCGAATTTATCATACATCCCTTAATTTTTAATTTACCCTGATACACTCCGCACAGCTTATGCCCCTCATCTTTCCCTTCTGAGCCCTGCCGTGTGCCCAGGCAGCTAATAACAGCCACTGTAAAGGATCTGCCAGGCACAGCGGGGTTAACGCCCATAGGTAATCAGTCGACACCTGAGTCTATGTCTCTGAGACTGACTCCAGCTTCCACCACTCAGGCTGGCAGGCTTAGGAGTGGGAGAGCCTATCGCAGCCTGGCCAGACTCAGCTAGCTCCCGCCCTCTGTCTATTTATACCTGCCTTTCCTGTTCCTCCAGTGCTTGTGATTTTTCTCGTGTGGTTTCCTGGCCCAGCTACAGCTCCTGACTACTTGATCCTGCTCCATACTGACCCTGGCTTACTGACTACTCTTCTGCTCTGCGTTTGGTACCTCGTACACTCCTGGTTTGACTCGGCTCGTCCACCTCTCTTGTTGCTCACGGTGTTGCCGTGGGCAACTGCCCCATTTCCCTTAGCTTTGTGTACCCTTGTCTGTTTGTCTCGTGCACTTAATGAGCGTAGGGACCGCCGCCCAGTTGTACCCCGTCGCCTAGGGCGGGTCGTTGCAAGTAGGCAGGGACAGAGTGGCGGGTAGATTAGGGCTCACTTGTCCGTTTCCCTACCCCTATCATTACATAATCACAAGCCCGTTACCTAGTCTACACTGGTCCCTGTCTCTACTATGGACCCCCTTGAGACCCTGGCCCAGCAAATGCAGGGTCTCTCCCTACAGGTCCAGGCCCTGGCTCAGAGGGTCAACCAGCCTGACACTACCATGGTAGTGCCTCTCACCTCACCCCTTGAACCCCACCTCAAGTTGCCTGACCGGTTCTCAGGGGACCGGGGGACTTTTCTCTCCTTTCGGGAGAGTTGTAGGCTTTACTTTCGCTTAAAGCCTCACTCCTCAGGTTCTGAGAGCCAGTGGGTGGGTATAATTATGTCCCGGCTCCAGGAAGGGCCCCAAGAGTGGGCCTTCTCCTTGGCTCCTGACGCCCCTGAACTTTCCTCCGTTGATCGTTTCTTTTCTGCTCTTGGACTCATTTATGACGAGACTGACAGGACTGCCTTTGCCGAGAGTCAGCTGGTGACCTTACGTCAGGGTAAGAGACCTGTTGAGGAGTATTGTTCTGACTTTAGGAAGTGGTGCGTAGCTTCTCGGTGGAATGACCCTGCCTTAAGGTGCCAGTTTAGGTTGGGTCTGTCGAACGCCCTGAAAGACCTGCTAGTTAGCTATCCCTCTTCTGACTCCCTAGACCAGGTTATGGCTTTAGCGGTACGACTTGACCGACGTCTCAGGGAACGACAACTTGAACGTTTTTGTGTTTTCCCCTCTGACTCCCCCATGATCCCTCCCGAGGTCCCGTTGCTTCGCTCTTCCACGGAATACTCGGAGGTACCTATTTAACTCGGGGCCTCCGTGTCCCCCCGACAACGTAGAGAGTTCCGCAGGAAGAATGGTCTCTGCTTCTATTGTGGGGATGACAAGCATCAAGTGAACACCTGTCCTAGGCGTAAGAATAAGCAGCCGGAAAAATTCTGCGCCTAAGTGATCATCGGGGAGGTCACTTGGGCGCACAGGTATTTCCCGTAAATATGAAACGTAATAAAATCTTGCTTCCCTTTCAGGTCTCTTTTGGTGGTAGGTCTGCTACCGGCAGTGCCTTCGTGAATTCAGGGTCTTCTACTAATATAATGTCTGTGGAATTTGCTATGTCTCTAGCTATGCCTTTGATTGATTTGCCTAAACCTGTTCCGGTAGTGGGTATCGACTCCACTCCTCTTGCTAACGGTTATTTTACACAGCATACCCCTGTTTTTGAACTCCTTGTTGGCTCCATGCATTTGGAGCAGTGCTCTGCACTGTTCATGCAGGGATTATCGTCCGATTTGGTTTTAGGCCTTCCCTGGTTGCAGTTGCATAATCCCACGTTTGACTGGAATACTGGGGAGCTTACCATATGGGGTAATGAATGCTTGACGTCATGTTTTGCTGTTAATTCTATTTGTCCCCCTGAGGAGGTGAACACGCTACCTGAGTTTGTGCAGGACTTCGCTGATGTTTTCTCTAAGGAGGCCTCCGAAGTGTTACCTCCTCATAGAGAATACGATTGCGCTATCGAATTGGTACCAGGAGCTAAGCTCCCTAAGGGTAGGATATTTCATCTTTGTTGTCCCGAACGTGAAGCCATGAGAGAGTATATCCAGGAATGCCTGGCCAAGGGTTACATTCGCACCTCTACTTCTCCGGTAGGTGCTGGCTTCTTCTTTGTAGGGAAGAAGGATGGTGGTCTTAGGCCATGAATTGACTACCGTAACTTGAATAAGGTCACTGTAAGGAACCAGTATCCCCTTCCTTTGATTCCTGATCTCTTTAATCAGGTTCAGCGGGCCCAATGGTTCTCTAAGTTTGATCTACGGGGGGCATATAACCTTATCCGCATCAAAGAGGGGGATGAGTGGAAGACTGCGTTTAACACGCCCAAAGGTCATTTCGAATACCTCGTCATGCCCTTTGGGTTGTGTAATGCTCCTGCTGTCTTCCAGAATTTCATAAATGAAATTTTAAGGGATTACCTGGGGGTTTTTCTTGTAGTGTACCTTGATGACATACTGGTGTTTTCCAAGAACCTGTCCTCCCACATTGAGCATGTCAGGAAGGTGCTCCAGGTCCTTCGGGAAAACAAACTGTTTGCGAAAACCGAAAAATGTGTGTTTGGGGTACAGGAGATACCATTTTTGGGTCAAATCCTCACTCCTCATGAATTCCGCATGGACCCCGCCAAGGTCCAGGCTGTGGCGGAATGGGTCCAACCTGCCTCCCTGAAGGCGTTACAGTGTTTCTTGGGGTTCGCTAATTATTACAGGAGATTTATTGCTAACTTCTCGGTCATCGCTAAGCCTCTTACGGACCTCACTCGCAAAGGTGCTGATCTCCTCCACTGGCCTCCTGAGGCTGTCCAGGCTTTTGAGGTCCTTAAGAAGTGCTTTATCTCGGCCCCGGTGCTGGTTCAGCCCAACCAAATGGAGCCATTTATCGTGGAAGTTGACGCATCCGAGGTGGGAGTGGGGGCTGTCTTGTCCCAGGGTACCAGGTCCCTCACACATCTCCGTCCCTGTGCCTACTTCTCCAGGAAGTTTTCGCCCACTGAGAGTAACTATGATATTGGCAACCGCGAACTCTTAGCCATTAAATGGGCATTTGAAGAGTGGCGCCACTTCCTGGAGGGGGCTAGGCACCAGGTAACGGTCCTTACCGACCACAATAATCTGGTTTTCCTAGAATCTGCCCGGAGGCTAAACCCGAGACAAGCTCGATGGGCGCTATTTTTTATCAGATTCAACTTTTTGGTTACCTATAGGGCTGGGTCTAAAAATATTAAGGCCGATGCACTGTCGCGTAGCTTCATGGCCAGCCCCCCTTCGGAGGAAGATCCTGCTTGTATTCTGCCTCCTGGTATAATCATTTCTTCTATTGATTCTGATTTAGTCTCAGAAATCGCGGCTGATCAAGGTTCAGCTCCCGGGAACCTTCCTGAGGACAAGCTGTTTGTTCCCCTGCAATTCCGGCTAAGGGTACTTAGGGAAAACCATGACTCCGCACTATCGGGTCATCCAGGCGTCCTGGGTACCAAACACCTCATTGCCAGAAACTATTGGTGGCCTGGGTTGCCTAAAGACGTTAAGGCCTACATTGCCGCTTGTGAGGTTTGTGCTAGGTCCAAGACTCCCAGGTACCGACCAGCGGGCTTACTACGTTCTTTGCCCATTCCCCAGAGACCTTGGACCCATATCTCCATGGATTTTATAACCGATTTGCCTCCATCTCAAGGCAAGTCGGTGGTGTGGGTTGTAGTAGACCGCTTCAGTAAGATGTGCCACTTTGTGCCCCTCAAGAAACTACCCAATGCCAAGACGTTAGCTACCTTGTTTGTCAAACACATCCTGCGTCTCCATAGGGTCCCTGTCAATATTGTTTCGGACAGAGGGGTACAATTTGTTTCATTGTTTTGGAGAGCCTTCTGTAAAAAGTTGGAGATTGATCTGTCCTTCTCCTCTGCCTTCAATCCTGAAACTAATGGCCAAACTGAGAGGACTAAGTAATCTCTAGAACAATATTTAAGGTGTATTATCTATGACTGTCAATATGATTGGGTCTCATTCATTCCCCTCGCCGAATTTTCCCTCAATAACCGGGTCAGTAACTCGTCAGGGGTCTCCCCCTTTTTCTGTAATTTTGGGTTTAATCCACGGTTCTCCTCCGTTTCACCTGGTAGTTCCAACAATCCCGAGGTAGAGGTCGTTCATCGGGAACTGTGCACAGTCTGGGCCCAGATTCAGAAGAACCTAGAGGCGTCCCAGAGCGTACAAAAAACTCAGGCTGATAGAAGAGGTTCTGCTAACCCCTTGTTTATGGTCGGGGATCTGGTGTGGTTATCGTCTAGGAACTTGCGCCTTAAGGTCCCGTCCAAGAAATTTGCTCCCCGGTTTATTGGGCCGTATAAGGTCATTGAAGTCCTCAATCCTGTCTCCTTCCGACTGGAGTTGCCACCATCTTTTCGAATACACGACGTGTTTCATGCCTCCCTCCTTAAACGCTGCTCCCCGTCCTTAGCTCCCTCGAGGAGACCTCCTGTTCCCGTTCTCACCCCTGAGGGGTTGGAATTCGAGGTGGCCAAGATTGTGGACAGCAAGATGGTCCAAGGCTCCCTCCAGTACCTGGTCCATTGGAGAGGATACGGGCCTGAGGAGAGGACTTGGGTACCCGACCGGGATGTTCACGCTGGGGTATTGGTCAGGAAGTTCCACCTTCGTTTCCCCAATAAACCAGGTCCACTTAGAAAGGGTCCGGTGGCCCCTCATAAAAGGGGGGTACTGTAAAGGATCTGCCAGGCACAGCGGGGTTTACGCCCATAGGTAATCAGTCGACACCTGAGTCTATGTCTCTGAGACTGACTCCAGCTTCCACCACTCAGGCTGGCAGGCTTAGGAGTGGGAGAGCCTATCGCAGCCTGGCCAGACTCAGCTAGCTCCCGTCCTCTGTCTATTTATACCTGCCTTTCCTGTTCCTCCAGTGCTTGTGATTCTTCTCGTGTGGTTTCCTGGCCCAGCTACAGCTCCTGACTATTTGATCCTGCTCCATACTGACCCTGGCTTACTGACTACTCTTCTTCTCTGCGTTTGGTACCTCGTACACTCCTGGTTTGACTCGGCTCGTTCCCCTCTCTTGTTGCTCACGGTGTTGCCGTGGGCAACTGCCCCATTTCCCTTAGCTTTGTGTACCCTTGTCTGTTTGTCTCGTGCACTTAATGAGCGTAGGGACCGCCGCCCAGTTGTACCCCGTCGCCTAGGGCGGCTCGTTGCAAGTAGGCAGGGACAGAGTGGCGGGTAGATTAGGGCTCACTTGTCCGTTTCCCTACCCCTATCATTACAGCCACATGTAGGGTATTGACGTACCCGGGAGAACCCACATTACATCTTATGGTGTGTATATCTCCAGTGGCACATGCTGGGCACACTATATCGGGCACGGACATGCCATATATATATAGAAAATTGCAAATCTCACTCTGCCCCATCTGCTGCTGCGCATTATCTTTTACACAGTACCTGTGGGGTCAAAAGGCTCACTACACCTCTAGATGAATGTCTTAAGGGGTGTAGTTTTTAAAATGGGGTCACTTCTCAGGGGTTTCAACTGTACTGGTACCTCAGGGGCTTCTGCATACATGACTTAACACCAGAAAAACTCCAGTAGGCCAAATGGTGGTCCTTTCCTTCTGAGCCCTCCCATGGGCCCAAACGGCAGTTTATCACCACAAATGGGGTATTGCCGCACCAAGGACAAATTGGGCAACAAAATGGGGTATTTTGTTTCCTGTGAAAATAAGAAATTTTGATAAAAAATGACATCTTATTGTTCTACACACAGGTATCCAGGCTACCAGGACTACTATTATGGGTAAGGCTATCTGAGTTATTAATGTTGGGAGTATTTTACTCTAGAAAACACCCTTTGGACACTTCTGTCCTTAACAAAACAGCTCACACTCAAACAACTAACGTTATATACGATAGCATATTGCCCTATTCATATGTCCTCAATATAAGGACTTTAAACACACCATACACTTGGTTTTCCTACTTACCTGTGTTCATATCATATAGAGTCTCTCCACTCATGTACCTTTTTAACATGTATGTTTTTATATGTATTTAATAAAAATTTGTTATTCTTTTCATATATACTTGGCTCTATACTCTGTTTCTTGTGTGTGTATAGGGTTTAAGTAGAGTATAACAGAGAGAGTTCCCAGCAGGGGCGTAGCTAGAGGCTCATGGGCCCCGATGCAAAAATTCTTACTGGGCCCCCCCCCGCAAACTTCTCATGGCCGACGGTCCGCTTTCAGCTGCATCGCTGGGTCTCCTAAGTGACCCAACAATGCAGCACTAGCAGCCGGGGCGTCACTAAGGCTGGGTTCACACACACTATTTACGGACGTAATTCGGGCGTTTTAGCATTGAATTACGTCCGAAAATGCGGCTCAAAAGCGTCGGCAAACATCTGCCCATTCATTTGAATGGGTCTTACGATGTTCTGTGCCGACGGCCATTTTTTTTTACGCGCCGCTGTCAAAAGGCAGCGCGTAAAAAAGTGCCTGTCACTTCTTCAGACGTAAATGGAGCCGTTTTCCATGGACTCCAGGGAAAACCAGCTTCAATTACTTCCGTAATGGACGCAGCAAAAGACGCCTGCACATGCCATTACGGCTGAAATTACGGTGCTGTTTTCTCCTGAAAACAGCACAGTAATTTCAGCCGTAACGGACGCTGCCGTGTGAACATACCCTCAGGGCTTAAAATGTCCGGGAAATAGCCCCAATACATATGTGTCCGCCCCAAAAAAAAGTGTGTATATGAGACAGCATAGCATATCTATAGCACTACGACCCTATAAAAACTATGGATAGGATTAGATACAGTGGCTGAGCAGACAGTATCACACATGATAGGATTAGATACAGTGGCTCAGAAGGCAGTATCACACATGATAGGATTAGATACACAGCTCAGCAGACAGTATCACACATGATAGGATTAGATACAGTGGCCCAGCAGACAGTATCACACATGATAGGATTAGATACAGTGGCTCAGCAGACAGTACCACACATGATAGGATTAGATACAGTGGCTCAGCAGACAGTATCACACATGATAGGATTAGATACAGTGGCTCAGCAGACAGTACCACACATGATCGGATTAGATATAGGGCCCAGCAGACAGTATCATACATGATTGGATTAGATACACAGCTCAGCAGACTGTATCACACATGATAGGATTAGATACAGGGCCCAGCTCGCTGACATTGCGTCTCCAGCGCTGGACCCAGGATAGGTAAGAATAATAATTTTGCTTCTTTATGTGTTACTGATTATTTTTGTGTTTGTGTTTTTTTTACAGGTTCGGTTGTTGGACTTCGGATACGAGGACTTCAATGACGGCGTTTTTTTTATTCTCAATAAAATGGTTAATGAGGGTTGTGTTTTTTTATTTCAATAAAATATTTTTTCTATGTGCTTGTATCTTTTTAAACTTTATTATCACCGCCTTAGTAATGGCCGCTGGCTGATTGACAACCTCCATTACTAAAGCGGGGCTTAATGTTAGCCGGTGCAGAGGCTACACTAACCCCCATTATTACCCCGGTACCCACCGCCACCAGGGGTACTGGGAAGAGCCAGGTACAAACCAGTACCTGACCATCTGTAGTGACGGGCAGGCACCGGGGTGGCCGCAGGCTGGTAGTATTAGGCTGTGGAAGGCCAAAAACAGTGGCCCTTCCCACCCTTGTAATGCTGCCTGCTGCTGCTGTGTTGTATCTGGCTGGTTATGAAAATTGGGAGGGACTCGACATCGTTCTTTCCAATTATTTTTTTTTTTTTTTAAATGACGTGGGGTCCCCCCCATTTTCATAACCAGCCAGATACAATAAAGCAGCAGCAGGCAGCATTACCAGGATGGGAAGGGCCACTGTTTTTGGCCTTTCCCCTCCTGATAATACCAGCCTGCGGCCACCCCAGTGGCCGACCATCACTACAGAGGGTCAGGTACTGGATCGTACCCGGCTCTTCCCAGCACCCCTGGTAGCGGTGGGTCCCGGGGTAATAAAGGGGGTTAGTGTTAGCCTCTGCATCCGCTAACACTAAGCCCCGCCTTAGCAATGGATGCTGTCAATCAGCCGGCAGCCATTACTAAGGCGGTAGTAATATAGTTTAAAAAAAAAACACAGACATAGAAAAAATATTTTATTGAAATAAAAAAAAACCCCACACAGCCCTCATTAACCATTTTATTAATAAAAAAAAAGCTGGCATCTAAGTAGTCCTGGAATCCGCCGTAGTCCAACGACCGAACCTGTAAGAAAACACACAAAAAATGATTAGTAACACGTGTGTTAGGGTATGTGCACACACACTAATTACGTCCGTAATTGACGGACGTATTTCGGCCGCAAGTACCGGACCGAACACAGTGCAGGGAGCCGGGCTCCTAGCATCATACTTATGTACGACGCTAGGAGTCCCTGCCTCGCTGCCGGACAACTGTCCCGTACTGAAAACATGTTTACAGTATGGGACAGTTGTCCTGCAGCGAGCCAGGGACTCCTAGCATCGTACATAACTATAATGCTAGGAGCCCGGCTCCCTGCACTGTGTTCGGTCCGGTACTTGCGGCCGAAATACGTCCGTCAATTACGGACGTAATTAGTGTCTGTGCACATACCCTAAGGCTTAGATACAGGGCCCATGTGTGATACTGTCTGTGGGACCCTGTATCTAAGCCTACCACAAGGTAGGCTTAGATACAGGGTCCAGCAGACAGTAATCTTATACAGTATAAGATTACTGTGTGCTGGGGCCCTGTATCTAAACCTACAGTGTGGTAGGCTTAGATACAGGGCCCAGCAGACAGGATCACGCATGGGCCATGTATCTAAGCCTACCATGTGATTGGCTTAGATACAGGGCCCAGCAGACAGGATCACACAATCTGTGATCCTGTCTCATGGGCCCCCTAAGCCTGCTACATCGTAGGCTTAGGGGTTGTGCAGTCCCTAAACATTGATGGCCTATCCACAGGATAGGCCATCAATAGCTGATGTGTCGCCCGGGACCCGCAAATCAGCTGTTTTGAAGGGGCCGCAGCACTCGTACGAGAGCTGCTTCCCCTTCATTTCAGTTCTCGCCCACACTGTGAATAGCTGACACCGATTCACAGTGTGACCGGAATGAAGTGACAGGAATGAAGGGGAGCAGCTCTCGTACGAGTGCTGCGGCCCCTTCAAAACAGCTGATTGGCGGGTCCCGGGAGTCAGACCCCGCCAGTCAGGGCTAACCTTACCTTCCTCTTCGGCCGCGGCGGGAGTTCTGTAGTCTCGGTGCTGTGCGCGGCGGCATAGCGCTGTGACGTCATGCGCTGCGCACAGCGCTTGACGTCAGGACCTCCGCTGCGATCCGGAACCAGGAAGGTAAGTAAAGTATGTTACTATAGTAACAGGGGCCCGCGGCCCGAGTTACTATAGTAACTTTTTATTGATGTGGTGCGGGGGGCCGTGGGCCCCCCTGGCTTCGGGGCCCGGTCGCAATTGCGACCGCTGCGACCCCTATAGCTACGCCAGTGGTTCCCAGCATTATCATTCCCTTACCCCCCTACAACATTACAAATTATATTCACTTGGGACTGGTGGTGTTTTATTAAATTTCTTTTGATTCTCTTGATTTTTTTTGCTGTTTTTGACATTCCACTATGTTCTGCATAAAGCTTAGTGTCAGCTGTACTGTGACTTCTTTATCATAACGGAGCCATACCAGGCCCTTATACACCCTATATGCTTCCCCAATAGAATCCATAAAACATAAAAGGGCCGAGCAGTGCTCCGGGGGCGTTTCTGACCTGGCTGTGTCCATTTGTAAGTATGGCCTTTTTCGGTGTTTTTGTATATGTCCCCTTGTTTTTATCGGTTCTGTTTGTGCATCAGGAACGTTCGGTTCCAGTTTAGGAGTTAGGGACTCGCAAGTCTGGGGATATTTGTCGTGGATTGCGAGCTTGCGTCCTTTTGGCCAAAATGATTACCAATACCCCAGGTATTTTTCATTATTATGTATATTCGCTTCTCTTGGACACAGCCGGGTCTTTGATGCTGGGAGAGCATGGTGTGTTGTTGTTTGGCATAGCAAGCAGGGTAGCCCGCTCTATGAATTATCAAGGCGTCACAAATAGGCTTCTACCTGGCTATACACGTTGTGCCTCATGACGTACACACTATCCCTCCATGTTTCACTCACTTGCACCCCATTATCCATTTATTTCTATTGAGGCACTTCACTCATTACTGCTCCCTATATTTCACTTATAGTATTACACTTGCACACACACTATTCATTCATTATTTCTTACTACACATCCCATGCACCACACACCACTCCCCTCAAGACTAGTGGGAGTGGCTATTATTATTTAAAGCACCTGCTCACCCTTTCATTAGCGTTTCTGACCTGGCTGTGTCCATTTGTAAGTATGGCTTTTTTCGGTGTTTTTGTATATGTCCCCTTGTTTTTATCGGTTCTGTTTGTGCATCAGGAACGTTCTGTTCCAGTTTAGGAGTTAGGGACTCGCAAGTCTGGGGATCCTTGTCGTGGATTGCGAGCTTGCGTCCTTTTGGCCAAAATGATTACCAATACCCCAGGTATTTTTCATTATTATGTATATTCGCTTCTCTTGGACACAGCCGGGTCTTTGATGCTGGGAGAGCATGGTGTGTTGTTGTTTGGCATAGCAAGCAGGGTAGCCCGCTCTATGAATTATCAAGGCGTCACAAATAGGCTTCTACCTGGCTATACACGTTGTGCCTCATGACGTACACACTATCCCTCCATGTTTCACTCACTTGCACCCCATTATCAATTTATTTCTATTGAGGCACTTCACTCATTACTGCCCCCTATATTTCACTTATAGTATTACACTTGCACACACACTATTCATTCATTATTTCTTACTACACATCCCATGCACCACACACCACTCCCCTCAAGACTAGTGGGAGTGGCTATTATTATTTAAAGCACCTGCTCACCCTTTCATCAGCGTTTCTGACCTGGCTGTGTCCATTTGTAAGTATGGCCTTTTTCGGTGTTTTTGTATATGTCCCCTTGTTTTTATCGGTTCTGTCAAGAAGGGAAAATGTCAAAAGAGGTGCAGAGTCTGCTCAAAGAGGGGGATAAGGAGGTAAACAATATACGAATGCGACACGTGTCCCGAAAAACCAGGGCTCTGTATGAAAGATTGTTTTCGAATTTATCATACATCCCTTAATTTTTAATTTACCCTGATACACTCCGCACAGCTTATGCCCCTCATCTTTCCCTTCTGAGCCCTGCCGTGTGCCCAGGCAGCTAATAACAGCCACATGTAGGGTATTGCCATACCCGGGAGAACCCACATTACATCTTATGGTGTGTATATCTCCAGTGGCACATGCTGGGCACACTATATCGGGCACGGACATGCCATATATATATATAGGAAATTGCAAATCTCACTCTGCCCCATCTGCTGCTGCGCATTATCTTTTACACAGTACCTGTGGGGTCAAAAGGCTCACTACACCTCTAGATGAATGTCTTAAGGGGTGTAGTTTTTAAAATGGGGTCACTTCTCAGGGGTTTCAACTGTACTGGTACCTCAGGGGCTTCTGCATACATGACTTAGCACCAGAAAAACTCCAGTAGGCCAAATGGTGGTCCTTTCCTTCTGAGCCCTCCCATGGGCCCAAACGGCAGTTTATCACCACAAATGGGGTATTGCCGCACCAAGGACAAATTGGGCAACAAAATGTGGTATTTTGTTTCCTGTGAAAATAAGAAATTTTGATAAAAAATGACATCTTATTGTTCTACACACAGGTATCCAGGCTACCAGGACTACTATTATGGGTAAGGCTATCTGAGTAATTAATGTTGGGAGTATTTTACTCTAGAAAACACCCTTTGGACACTTCTGTCCTTAACAAAACAGCTCACACTCAAACAACTAACGTTATATACGATAGCACACTGCCCTATTCATATGTCCTTAATATAAGGACTTTAAACACACCATACACTTGGTTTTCCTACTTACCTGTGTTCATATCATATAGAGTCTCTCCACTCATGTACCTTTTTAACATGTATGTTTTTATATGTATTTAATACAATTTGTTATTCTTTCCATATAAACTTGGCTCTATACTCTGTTTCTTGTGTGTGTATAGGGTTTAAGTAGAGTATAACAGAGAGAGTTCCCAGCATTATCATTCCCTTACCCCCCTACAACATTACGAATTATATTCACTTGGGACTGGTGTTGTTTTATTAAATTTCTTTTGATTCTCTTTATTTTTTTTGCTGTTTTTGACATTCCACTATGTTCTGCTTAAAGCTTAGTGTCAGCTGTACTGTGACTTCTTTATCATAACGGAGCCATACCAGGCCCTTATACACCCTATATGCTTCCCCAATAGAATCCATAAAACATAAAAGGGCCGAGCAGTGCTCCGGGGTCTTTTGGCAAATCACTCTAGCTAGAATCGCAAATGAAAACGTTCACCATATTAACCAATTGGTAAACATTTGCGGAATCAGGAGATGACGCCTTTTCTCCTCCTCCTTCTTTTATGCTCTAGCCCCTCTTCCCCTGATCCAGATAGAACTTCTCCAAGGGGAGGAGGGAGAACATCTCCACATACTCATCCTTCCCTATTTGTTTCCTGACCTCCTGCTTAAGATGGGCACCGATCCCTCGAAGCAGACATACACAGCCAAGTTATCCCTGTTTACCTAATTAGGTGTCTCAGTCTGGACTGAGTCCGCAACCGCCTCATAACTCACCGGAAGAGGGTTAACAAGGGAAAATGTTTTACAGGACCGCCCACGCGAAAACCTGGGATGGACCCGCACCCTTCACCAGGGAACCGCCCACCATGTTCAGCAGGCACACCACTGAGTCCCTCAGGCATCTGCACACGCCTCCTGCTGTGTTACCCCACAGCCCCTGGGGGCAAACCTGACCTAAACAATAATGGCACCAAGCACCAATAGTGATGCTTTTGAAAAGTATCAAAAAACTTTATTAAATATAGAGGACAAATGAATAAAAAGTGTCACACAATAGATATAGCAACATCTCCAGAGTGAAATACACAGGGTGAACACATGCCCATAACAATACGGATACATCTTATTTATAAAGTGTATAGTGCTAAGCAATATATATGAAATAAGGATATATATACCATATATAATATAAATTGTCTTTACACTACTGCAGGATGGACAAGGACATGGACAAGAAGCTAAATACAAGTAGTGATGGTCCTAGGATAGGTGCCAGGGGCGTAACTAGGAAAGACTGGGCCCCATAGCAAACTTTTGACTGGGGCGCCCCCTCCCCTGGGTGTCACACAACCCCCCCCCTTGTAGTTAATGCCTTTTTTACAGCCCCCCCTCTGTAGATAACGCTATACAGCCCCCCTCTGTAGATACCGCCATACATCCCCCTGTAGAGAACGCCATACAGCCCCCCTGTAGATAACGTCATACAGCCCCCCTGCAGAGAACGCCATACAGCCCCCCCTGTAGAGAACACCATACAGCCCCCCCTGTAGGGAACGCCATACAGCCCCCCCCTGTAGAGAACGCCATACAGCTCCCCCCCTGTAGGGAACGCCATACAGCTTCCCCCCTGTAGGGAACGCCATACAGCCACCCCCCCGTAGGGAACGCCATACTGCCACCCCCCCTGTAGGGAACGCCATACAGCCACCCCCCCCCTGTCGGGAACGCCATACAGCCACCCCCCCCTGTAGGGAACGCCATACAGCCACCCCCCCCTGTAGGGAACGCCATACAGCGTCCCCCCTCCCAAAAAAATGCGACCTACAGTGTGTCCTACAAAATACATGTATCCCCTCTCCACAGGATCTCCACAGGATAGGGGATACATGAGTGATCGCTGGCAGCGATAGGGAGAACGGGGGACTGAAAGTCCCCCTGAACTTCTCCATGACTAACCTCTGACTTCCGGCGTCTGCGCAGCTCAATAAAAATTAAAGGAGCGCTGGTCATGCATGCGCACAAGCGCGACCGGCGCTCCATTCATTTCTACGTAGCTGCCGACACAGACCCCGAAAGTCCGAGGTTTGTGATGGAGAACTTCAGGGGACTTTCAGTCCCCCGTTCTCCCTATCAATGCCAGCGATCACACATGTATCCCCTATCCTGTGGAGATCCTGTGGAGAGGGGATACATGTCCTGTGGAGAGGGGATGCATGTCCTGTGGAGAGGGGGATACATGTCTTTTGCCCTATTTTGCGCCTTCAGGACCAGACACCGTTTAGCCATTTTTAGCACGTGTTCGTTAAATGGCTATAACTTTTTTATTTGTTGGGCTAACGACGTGAGCACCGCATCTGAGAGGTTAAACGGGTGAGATCGATACTAATATCGATCTCACCCGGCAGAGCAGGGACGCTCTCAGCCCTCAGCTGCCTCTAGCAGCTGAGAGCAGGGAGATTTGACAGCTCCCTGCTCTGTAAACTTATTCCGATGCCGCGACGTAAAAAGTATATGGCATCGGAATAAGGCCCGTTAGAGACCGACGTAGAAACACGATGGGCCGGTCACTAACGGGTTAAAGGGGTTAAAGGGGTTCTCTGGAAAAAACTTTATGGTCTCATGTTTACTTGATAAAGTGGTTCTGTTTCCACTAAACGCGTTGTACCTCAAGAGACCCTCTATCCCTCTTTTTTATGTATGTTTTATTATGATCTATTGTTTTAGACAATTAATTATATATATATTTTTTCTCAAAAAAGTATTGCGCCTGGTTGGTGTCTCTTTTTTACAGTGGATCCCACCTGGTTCCCACTGTTTTTATCTACCTGCTATTACTGAAGATGTCCTCAAAACTGGCTTAATGAGATGGTAGATCGGAGAGTGACTGAGGCAGTGGAGGCAAAACAGGGCGGACCTGTTGCAGGCAGCGGCTAAGGCATCTTGGCCCCCATTGGGGGACCTCTCCAGAACTCCAGTGAAGGACCTGGGCGTGTAGACGAAGCCAAGGCAGACCCAGCAGAACCGGGTTGATGGCTTTAGGCAGGACGAGGAAGTTGATCTGTTCTGAGTGAAGGACTCCGATTTGTAACGTAAGTGGTTTCATGATAGCCACAATAGGATCGGGCAATAATAGTCCATTTACAGAAGCAACAGCAAGGGATCTCTCTAGAAGAACTGTGGGTAGATGTAGTCGGTCTACTAAATCCTGCTGGATGAAATCTGCAGCTGCCCTGGAGTCAAAATAGGCAGAGGAGAAGTGTGATGTCTCTCCCGAGATGATGGTCACAGGAATAGATCATTTGGAAGAGGTTTTGATGTTTGGCATCATCCCACCTAGAGTTGCCTCTCTAGGAGCTGGAGTTTCCCGGCTTTTGTGGACATTGGCGCACGAAAGGGCCTTTAAGGCCGCAATACAAACACAGACCTGAAGAGCGTCAGCGCTGTTTCTCCTGCTCGGACAACTTGACTCTGTCTACCTGCATTGGTTCCTCAGGTAGAGCAACAAGAGGGGGCAGTAGTGGTCTCTGGAACGAGGGTGCTAATCTGTGAAAACGTCTCTCCACCGAACCTTCTCATCGCGTTCCTGGATCCTCATGTTGACCCGGGTAGCCAACAGGATATGGGCATCCAAGGTAGGTGGGAGGTCGCGGGCTGCCAGCTCGTCCATGGTGTGTGAGGACAGTCCATGCCATAGGTCGCCACCAATGCTTCATTGTTCCATGCCAACTCTGCTGCCAGGGTACAGAAGGAGATGGCATACTCTCCTGCTGTGGACCCCCTTGCTTGAGGGTTAGCAGAGTGGCTGCTGCTAAGGATGTTCGACCCGGCTTCTTGAACACGTCACAAAAAGTCTGTAAGAACAGGGCTAAGTCCGAAAATTTGGGCCCCTGTCATTCCAGGATGGGGTTCGCCCATGCGAGGGACTTGCCAGCGAGGAGGGAAATAATGAACGCTACCTTGGCCTCATCAGAGGAGAAATGGTGAGCACGCAGTCATAGCGAGGAAAAAGAGGCAGTGCAACTGTGGATCCGGAAAACAGACAGTAGGAGTATTAGGCAGTGGAACGGCAGCAGTCTCTGGGGAAGGAACAGGGAGTTGATCCAGTCGGGCGATGATGGAGTTTACAGCCACGAGGAGGTCCACCCCTTAGTAATTGCTGACGTGCATATAGGTCACGCATATCCGTCTGTATGACCTGAACTGTGGTCTTAGGCTGGCCAGCGGGTTCCATGGCCTGAGCGTACTGTCACAATCTAGGGAACATATGTAGCTGACTTTAGCTTGACTAATAACGCATTAAATACACAGTGGAAAGATCCCTTATCTTGACCTTTTCAATGACTTCTCAATGGTTATTTTTGTGTGATATCAAGTTATCAGTCAAGTTAAAGATGGCTACATCCGTATGTGGACCCACTAGGCCGTGGGCTCCAGCTCAGTTAGGGCTAGGTGTGGCAGGTTGCGCCAGATGAAGCGGATGGCACCAGGAATGGTAGATGACACACAGACGTGGCATATCCAGCCGGCGGTACCACACGACTCTGATAAAAGGCAGGCACAGTTAGGAAACAGCAAGGGATACAGGAAATAGGATGCAGGGAACGGGAACTCTGGGAACAAGCAGGAAAATACTAAGGGACCCTTTGCAATACAAACATGGGAAAAGTACAAACAACGCTCAAGCAAGGAGTGGAAGGGCAGAGACCTTTTTATAATCCAGGGTGCACTGGGGTAGGATAGAAAACTTTTAGGAAGTGCGCACGCTGGCCCTTTAAGGCACTCCTCGCACACTCCAGGAAGGGAAGGCCGCGCCAGCCGTGGTCTCTGGGGAGGTGGCCAGGAAGTTGCGGTCGCGGCCGTTCATCACAGGGTGAGCGACAGATGTCCGCAGTCATAACACTGAGATTTTTTTTGGTGTTGTGTATATGAACTGTCAAAAGAATAGTAAGGATGCACTCCTAATCGTTGGTGCTAATGTAGGTTCGGGTTGTACCCCACTAGTAGAGATAAAAAAACCTATAAAGCACTCCAAGGACAAAAGGTCGTGTGGATTCCCAAGAGGAATTATTTATTTATTATTCATTCCACAGGGTTCAGTATATATAGAACAAAACAAGATATAAATGCAAGCGATCAGTATTTAGACGTTTCGGCCCAACCTAGGCCTTTCTCACATTCGCGGCAAAATAGAAACAAATATACACAATAATATATAACAATTCTTTTTGAAATGGGAAAAATAAATAATGATACATATACAAATTCAAACATTCAAATACAAAGAAATATAAATAAAAACATATACAAGGATAATTGAATGCTATACATGGTATTCTGTGTAAGCAGTAAAGGTATAAACCATATTGTCTGACTATTCAAAAAGATAATCAAATATGCTAGAGAGTCATCTCTTAAAATAAAATAGAATATAGTATACAGAGATGCACAAAGGGAACAGAACCTGAAATATATAAACGCTGTTTCTCTAGGAAGTGATGCGTAAACATATATATAAGATATATATTGGGAGAGGTATTATAAAAATACCTCTCTAGACCATACCATAAAATACCGGTTTTAGAAATCAATGGTGCATAATGATATAGATAGATACAGGGAAGGAGAAGGAGAGGAACGATAGGTAGAGAAATAATAAAATAAACAAATATATGAAGGAATAAACTGCTGTCCGAATAGAGTAGTGTCATACCTGCATAAGCTCAAGAGGGATATATGGGGTATATTGGCGTCTGCCTGACGCTCACAAGTGTGGGAGATCTCACACGAGCGTCTGTCATTTAAAGCGCCCATTGCAAAACCGGAAATCCGGTGTTTGGCACGCAAATCAGTGTCGACGCATGCGCAGTATGGGGAATGAAGTCCCCTAGTGGAACGCAAGCTGTCCTAGTAGTTATGACGCCCCATGAAGCCAGCATATGATGCGGTGTAGAGTCAAGACGTCCAGGGTGAATGTTTAAAGTCGGTTGTGACCCGATGTAGTGGTCATACTAATGAATGAGTGTGTATATATCTGAAACATTTAAAGGTTAATGTATAATGCAGAATGTAAACAAATGAATACTTCAAAGGGAATTGGCTGAAGATAGAATTAGCGTAATGCAAAGAAATGTACGAATCAAAGATCTAAATTAAAGATATATATGTTATAGAGCATTTAACTATGGCATATATGTGTTATGTTGCAAATGAGAACAGATATGATATAAAGAAACATGAAAATAGATAGTGTCAGAAAACGGGTAAAACTATATTATAAGGAACGGAAAAAAGGAGAAAGACAAAGAGGGTGAAGCCGGTTTTATGGTACCTGTATCTGGTCGTCAGCTCATTCTAGCGTGCCTGAGAAAGAAACAAACATATGGTATTAATAACATGGATCATAGTGGTCGACAAAAAACATAGTAATGGTATCAACATAATAAATCAAACTCTCTGTTCAAGCCTTTAGGTGTCAAGGTATCTAATGTATGAATCCAATAGGACTCCTGTTGTTTTAGTAAGTGTATGTGGTTGCCACCCCTCCTAGGTCGTAAGACCTGTTCAATAATTTGAAATCTCAACTGAGAAATATTGTGGTTGGACTTGATAAAGTGATCAGGGAGTGGTAGCCACGTTTTCTTGCATCTGATTGTGGATTTGTGGCTTGAAATCCTGTCTCTAATATGTTGGGTTGTTTCGCCCACATAAGTCAAACCACAAGGACATTTAATCAAGTATACAACGAAATTCGAGTCGCATGTGAAGAAACCTTTAGCCGGGAAGATTTTGTTGGTGTGGGGATGTTGAATTGTGTCACCTCTAATAATGTTGGAACAGCACGAACAGTGCAGACATGGAAAAGTGCCATTATGTTTAGTCTGTAGGAAAGTTTGACGCGGTACTTTAGAAAAGCTGCCAATATCAGCTCTAATAACACGGTCGCGAACATTAGGAGGCCTCTTTGAGCACATCATCACTGGATTTCTGAATTCCTCGATCTCCGGGTAGGCAGTATGTAATACCGACCAATGCCTACGTACGCTCTGTAATAATTTTGGTATTAAGGGATGGTACGTCAGTATCAGTGGTAGCCTAGCTTGTTTTGGACCTCTGGCCTTAATCTCTGAATTTATCCCTATGAACCGATCGAGTTCTTTTGATAAAAGTCATCTGGGATAGCCCCTCTGCTCAAATTTTATAGACATATTCCGTAGCCTAGTTTTTTTAGTATCAATATATTTTTTAGTATCCTGGTTCTGTTGTCTTCAGTTGCTAGGCCACAGCGGTCATGTCCGTGTGGATGGCATGTCACGTGGCAGCTATTGTGTCACATCCAGGGCCGGCCTTAGGTTTATTGGTGACATGTGCAGTATCTGTGACGTCCTCCCCCTTATGATGCACCATGTAGTGTCCAAATAATTTAATCATACAGTGCCCAAATAACATCACCCAGTCAATAAACTAGGGATTGTATCTTTCAGTTTTTTTATATTATAGGTTTGGGCCCTAAATGCCGGATCGGCAGTGTAAGTTGAGGGTGCCCAGGCCATCTATGGTGGTAGTGCCCTCTTCAGTATTGACCAGTAATACACACTATGTGATCATTTAGAGATGCAGTTAATAAAATACACTGACCTTGGACTCTCCTACTGAATACATCCGACTGAATGTAGAACGTTATGTGATGTGAGGTGGAGGGCTCTGCTTAATCTTTGATCTGCCCTCCTGGGACGTGTGGTTATCATTAACTCCTATGAGGAATTAAATCTAGGAGAAAGAAAGACAATGTATTAGGACAAATCTCAATCAATGGCAACATTTCTATCTAGAACAGAGTCCAGTCCCCAACCAGTGTAAAATTACCAAAGGGGTAAATAGGATGACCGGCTGGGGTCCAGGGATTTGGGGTGGCCCACAGCTCTGGGGCTCCATACGCCCCTGAAATTGGACAAACAATAACCGCGCAGGGAGGAAGCAAAATGTCTGACCCGGTTGGTCGTCTATTAGGTGAGTATAATTTTTTATTTTATAGGAGCAAAGGGGGCACTATTAATATGGGGGATAAAAGGACTGAGTCGGGGCTTAGAAAAGGGGGCTTCATTACTGTGGGCCATACAAAAGGGGCATTCTGACCCAGGACATACAAAAAGTGTCATTCTAACTGTGGAGGGTATTGGTGGATACTGCATATAGTAACTAATAAGAGACGCACCTTGCATAGATGAAATATTGCTTCAGAGAGTCCCCCTGGCAGCAGGCAGCTGATCTTAAGGTGTTCTGGAAAAAACAATAATTGTGTAGTTTTATTTCTCCAGACAGACGTGTGCTCAGTATAGACCACCCAACAATGAAGGAAATGTACATTAGGGCTCATGTACACAGCAACTTCATGTGGACGGACCTGTATGGTGGCGCACAGACTGCAGTACTGGTAATGTAGACACTCTGTGTGCGCTGTGTGCTCCCCCTTAAGCCAAATGTGTATTAGGAAATTACATAAATAACAAGTCCCTTATATATTACTAATACCATAATATCTTCTTTATGGAGCATTTCTATAATAATAATAATATAAAGCTGCAGCAAAATTCCCAGCGTTTACTTTTGCTACATGTGGATGAGTTTTTGAGACTGTAACTATTCACCTGTAACACTTGTGAATTTTGCCGCGCAGCAAATCTGCAGCGTCTGAATTCAGCTTTATGGCGTAGAATATAGTACTCAAATACTGCAATCATACAGTGCCCAAATAACACTGCCAGACAAGTATTGTCTGCCACACTGTAATGTAATCCATTATCAAGGAATTGTATCTGCATCCTGAGCAGTGCCCTTTACTTTTTTTACATGAAGAGTGGGATTGAGTGTTCAAGCAATGGGTGCCACAGACATCAAGACCAGTGGCGCCCCATTCATTAGTGACAGGTGATGCACCCAGTGTAACCGCACAGGTCGCACACCCCTAAGACAGGCCCTGGATGAACAATATTGGGGAATTTGTTCCCACAGTCTTGTCATGTGTCTCTATAGGAACATTCTGGATGACATCACATTATAGAATTTCTATACGTTGTCATTTGCTATAATACTATAATACTATATATACAGTGTATGTCCTAGCATGTCGGCTGTCACTGGTGCCACATATTCAGATGTCATAAATGTCTGTAAAATACATAATGGAATAAACATAAAATAACCCCATATCTAGAATGAATAATAATATATTTACTTTCACACCTTTCATTTTCTATCACAGGACGAGTCAGACATTGAAAACATTTTGTAATGTTAGTGTAAACCCAGGGAACATAACTATAGGGGTGAAGAGGTTGCAGTCACACCCAGGCCCAGGTGTCCATGACTGACATTAGGGGGGGTCACAATGTGGGCAATTTACAAATGTCAATCCCCAATGCCCCCATCCCCTAGAGGAATCCCAATTTTCGCTGCTAGAAACGCGATGTCAGTGAGAGAAGCACCCAGGCGGAAAGGCAGCTGCTGAGTTGCCCGGCCGCTTCTAAAACACAAGCAGTGGAAGGGAGCCAGCGCAGCGCCCCGTTCCACCTGCTGGAGGGATGCGCCCTATGTAATGGCACAGGTCGCACACCCCTAAGGCCGGCCCTGGCTACTGCTGAGCCTTATTAGGATAATATACCGTAGCTTTTTAAGACTATTTAATTAAATTAAATTAGACATCATATTGAAAACGACTGAGAAGTCACATTCCACATTACTGACAGCTGCAATTCTCAGACAATGGTAAGGGTATGTTCACACACTTAACTAAAAAACGTCTCTAAAATACAGAGCTCTTTTCAAGGGAAAACAGCCTCTGATTTTCAGCCATTTTTTAAACCACAAACATTTTTTGAGGCGTTTTTACCAACGTTCTTGGAGCTGTTTTTCTATTGAGACAATGAAAAACGGCTCCAAAAACGGCCGAAGGAGTGAAATGCACTTCTTTTTACAGGGTGTTTTTTATGCGCCGCTTTATCAAACGCCCACGTAAAATGCACCATCCGAAAAAAAAACTGTTTTTCCCATTGAAATCAATGGGCAGATGTTTGGAGGCGTCCAGCCTCCGTATTTTCGGCTGTTTTTCGGGGTGTTAACGGCCAGGAAAACGGCTGAAAATAGGCTGTGTGAACATACTCTGTTGTACTGAGTTGTAACTTTAATGAGAAAATATGAAACATTGAAATCTGAATGTAAAATGTTCAGTTGTTACTTGCATTAATAGAAACATTTTACTGGAACTTGAACTGTTTGTCTAAAAAAAAAAACAACCCCCGACAATCACCAGAAAAAAATCCTTCTACAATCATATAGTTGTGGTGAGGTGTTGGTGTGGTTAGAAATTGCTGCAGTAATGTCCAGTGTGAATCTGGCCTTATATGAGAATTCTAGAGCGTATATATTTCATGTGTCCAGTAACATGTAGAATTAATGATAAAATGCTGCATCTTACCTGTCAATCACACAGTCAATCACAGTCCCGGTCCAGACATCATTGGCAGAAATTGTAAAAAATATGTAATCCAGCTGCACATAGAACCTAACGGCTAGTACTGTCTATGACATCATCAGTGACATCATAAGCGGCTGCAGTATCTGTTACATCATCTAATTATCTCCTACTGCCTGGATAGACTGTCTGTGCATACACTGGATATAGGCGTTACATGGGACTGCTGTTTATAAACATGGAAGAAAGATACATGTGTGGTTATAGGGGCTACGACTAAGAACATGTAATGTATGAAACGTGTAATCTGTTACTAGATGGATTTTATACTGTAATACAGATGTAGCCATCTTTAACTTGACTCTGATAACTTGATACGTTCTTGATCCCGCAGCACTCCGTGTTTCAAGTGTGCGTGAGTAGGCTTCCACGCCAATGTGTAAAAAATGGGAACTCAGCACTCCAAGGTATTATGCAATAAGTGATATTTGATTTCACATATAGCGAAAAGTAGTAATCCAAAAATAATGGCGCCATTACCCAACAGCGACCGAGGTCACAAGCGCCGCATATCCGTGTCTAAAGAAGGTTGAATGTATAGACCGAAACGTTAAAAACCTATTTTTGGATTACTACTTTTCCCTATATGTGAAATAAAATATAATTTGTTGCAGCGTGATATCACACAACAAAAGCCATTAAAAAAGTCAAGATAAGGGATTGTTTATTTAATGCGTTAAAAGTCAAGGTAAAGACGGCAACATCTGAACTAATAAAGGATACATTTTATTGAATTTCGTTTTAGGCTACATTCACACAGCAGTAAAAAACGTCCGCTTTCAGAACAATGATGTTCTATGGGTATATTCACACGGCCTTTTTTTAACCACCCGTGAATATTGGCCGTCAAAAAATAGAACATGTCCTATTTTTGGCCGCTTTCGCGGCCAGACGGCCCCCATAGAAGTCAATGGATCAATTTTTAACGGCCGTCAATACATGTAACAGCCGTTAAAAACGGTTCTGTGATTTGGGGATTCAAGAGCCAAGGGAACTATTGGCTCCCTTGCTGGTAATCGGTGGCGCAATGACACATACTCACCGATAAAGCGCCGTCCTCTACAGGTGTGGTCTCTAGTCTCATGGGTTCTGCGAAGGTGACGAGATGACGTCCTCGCGTCGCCTTCGCAGAACCAGTGAGACTAGAGATCACTCGTGACGTAGACGGTCATGCATCGGTGAGTATGTAGGGCATTCAGGCGGACAAAAATTACGGATATTGTTGCGCTCACTACTATGGTAGCATGGCGCTAGTACAGGGGACATTGTTGTCTACTGTAGCAAATTTTTCGGCACGGTCCTGAATTTACAGAGAGAGTCCTGGAAGATTACCACAGGGAGGGGGGGTGTGGTGCTTTCTCCGGAGAGGTGTCTGTGTCATCATCTACAGGGGGGCTGTGTGCCATCGTCTACAGGGGGCTGTGTGCCATCGTCTACAAGGGGGTTGTGTGCCATCGTCTACAGCGGGGCTGTGTGCCATCATCTACAGGGGGGCTGTGTGCCATCATCTACAGGGGGGCTGTGTGCCATCATTTACAGGGGGGCTGTGTGCCATCATCTACAGGGGGGCTGTGTGACATCATCTACAGGGAGGCTAAGAGCCATCATCTACAGGGGGTCTTTGTGCCATCATCTACAGGGGGTCTGTGTGCCATCATCTACAGGGGGTCTGTGTGCCATCATCTACAGGGGGTCTGTGTGCCATCATCTACAGGGGGTCTGTGTGCCATCATCTACAGGGGGTCTGTTTCATCATCTACAGGGGGTCTGTGTGGCATCATATACAGGGGGTCTGTGTGGCATCATATACAGGGGGTCCGTGTGCCATCATCTACAGGGGGGCTGTGTGGCATCATCTACAGGGGGGCTGTGAAACAATCATGACAATGACCTTTGTTTGGGTGTTTTCAGGGGGTTGGGACAAAAGAAGCCAGACAAATGAAATTCATCAGTTTTTTTGAAAAACGGATGCAAAATGGATGTCAAACGGCCATTAAAAACGGACAGACGGACTGGAAGTGTATAAAAATTTGCAGACACAATGATGCAAAACGGCCATGACAAACTGACAGTTGATCAGTTTTTAATGGCCATTTTTTTTCACTGTCGTGTGAATGTAGCCTAAGTTCTGGATCGTCTCCATTTTAATGGATAAAGTTACCGGACAATTATCCGCCCACCGAGAGTTTATTGGACACATGGACGGCCTGGTGAGCAGATGAACTTCTTGTTTCTTTGTTTGGAGTCATGTACAGATATAGCAATCCTTATCCTGACTCTGATAACTTGCTGCAGCGTTATAATTTATCACTGAAGTCACTGAAAACCATTGAAAAAGTGAAATTAAAGTTTCTTGACACTGTGTATTCAATGTATTTAACCCCTTCGAGCTCAGCAACATAATATTCCGTTGCGCTGACCGCCCCGTTCGCGCTCAGCAACTGAATATTATGTCGCAGGGAAAATGTATCGCCATTTTCCACCGGCGCGTGCACGATCTGTGACAGCTGCTGTTTCCGACAGCAGGCTATCACAGCTCAATACGCCGGGACCTATTGCGATGGTCCCGCCTCCACAATCGCCACTATTGGTCAGTCAGTGAGTAACTAGTTGTCCAATAGTGGCGATCGGTCTCTTCACTTCCTCTCCCTGACATGGAGATAGCGAGGCGTTCAGAGCGGTTGTGAGTAGAGGGAGAGAAGAAAAAGAGTGAAAAAAAGTGAAAAAAATACAACTTTTTTCTGCTTCCCACCTCCCCAATCCACTACCCAGTCCAGTCCTTTACCCTTCCTCCTTGTGTTCCCCCCACATTTTTGGTCAGTGATCTCCTAGCACTGACCACTTCTTAGTCTTCAGGACCAATTTCTTGGTCTCTGGGGATTATTTTTTTCTTTAGAAAACATATAAAATAAAAAAATATATGAAAAAAACCAAGAAAAAAAAACCTGTTAATTTAGACAATTTATCTAGTTAGTTTAGTATTAGTGTTAGTTAGTGTCAGGGAACCGTCAAAAAGCATAGTTAGGTATAGCGTCAGGAATCCATCACCATAGTTAGATCTAGCGTTAGGGGTCCATCACAGTAGTTAGGTTTAGCGTCAGGGAAGCTCGGAATAATCTAGATAGGTTTAGTGTCAGGCACCCGTCACCGTAGTTAGGTTCAGTGTTAGGGAAGCTCAGAATAATCTAGTTAGGTTTAGTGTCAGAGAATAGTCGCCGTAGTTAGATTTAGTCTCAGGGAAGTTCAAATAAAATCTAGTTAGGTTTAGTTTTAGGAACCCTCGCCCTTGTTAGGTTTAGTCTCAGGGAAGCCCACTCGTTCTATAAAAACACCAATTTTTTGAGCTGGTTTAGGTAGCAGCCTATTGCTCCTAGTTAGGAAAGCAATCAAACATGTCCCAACGGACATTTAGTGCCGAAGAGGCATATTCATTTCTTGCCTCCGACACAGAGTCGTCGGATGGTGAGACTCTGTTTTATTTATCCACCTCCTCATCCAGTGATGAAGAAGAGGAACCTCCTAGGAGATGCCCCTTGACCACCAGTGCAGTTGAAGCCCCCGAGCGAAATGACCCCGCCGCAGTTCAAGCCCCCATTTGGACCCCCACACCAGACATTTATGAGCCCAAAATCCCAGAGTTAAAATTTAATACGGCAGGGCTCAGTGAAATGGGCTTTTTCAAGTTCTTCTTCACTGATGACTTTATAGATCTTATGGTCTCCCAGACAAATTTATATGTCCAACATTATATTACTAAGAACCCTACATCATTTTATGGCCAATCCTACAGGTGGACCCCTGTAGATGTAGCAGAGTTGGGCAAGTTCTGGGGACTTCACTTGAACATGGGGCTTCTGAAAAAGCCATCCATTAGGACCTACTGGAGCATGGACATCTTATACCATACCCCCAATGTACCGTATGGCCATGTCCAGGATGCATTATGAGGCAATATTTCGCTTCTTAAATTATAAGGATAATGAGCAGAGCCCACCCCGAGATGACCCCAGTTTTGACCGTTTGTACAAACTGAGACCCCTATTAGACCATTTCAGTGCTCGGTTTGCCCAAGCATACACCCCCGAGAAGTGTATTTCTATTGATGAGTCCCTGGTACATTTTAAAGGGAGGCTTCAATTCCGCCAGTACCTGCCGAGTAAGAGTGCAAGGTATGGCGTAAAGATGTATAAGCTGTGCGAGAGTGCATCAGGGTATACCTACAAATTTAGGATATATGAAGGGAAGGACACCAGTATTCAGCCCCCAGAATGCCCCCCCTTACTGGGAATTAATGCAAAAATTGTGTGGGATTTGGTGCACCCACTGCTGGACCAGGGTTACCACCTCTACTTGGATAATTTTTATACCAGCGTCCCACTCTTCAAGTGCCTCGCTTCCAGAAGTCCTGCGGCATGCGGCACTGCTAGAAAAAACCTGAGAGGCCTCCCTAAGACTCTGCTTGGGCAAACACTCATAAGGGGTGAGAGTAGGGAACAATCTAGCAGCAACATATTGTGTGTCAAGTACAAGGACAAGAGAGATGTCCTTGTATTAACAACAATACATGGCCACACCAGTACCCATGTACCTGTACGAGGTACCAGTATAGAGACCCCCAAACCAGACTGCATCCTGGACTACAATAGGTACATGGGAGGGGTTGACTTGTCAGATCAAGTCCTGAAGCCCTACAGCGCGATGCGGAAATCGAGGGTGTGGTATAAGAAGCTGGCCGTGCACATCATACAGATGGCATTGTACAATGCGTATGTGCTACGTCGATGTGCAGGCCAGAGGGGAACTTTCCTGGAATTTCAAGAGGTGATTATCAAGAACCTAATCTTTAGGACCAAGAATAGGGAGCATCCAGTACTTCCGGAAGCGAGGCCACACGCATCGTACCAGGGCAACACTTTCCAGGAGAAGTTCCCCAAACTGGCAAGAAGGGAAAAAGTCAAAAGAGGTGCAGAGTCTGCTCAAAGAGGGGGATAAGGAGGTAAACAATATACGAATGCGACACGTGTCCTGAAAAACCAGTGCTCTGTATGAAAGATTGTTTTCGAATTTATCATACATCCCTTAATTTTTAATTTACCCTGATACACTCCGCACAGCTTATGCCCCTCATCTTTCCCTTCTGAGCCCTGCCGTGTGCCCAGGCAGCTAATAACAGCCACATATAGGGTATTGCCGTACCCGGGAGAACCCACATTACATCTTATGGTGTGTATATCTCCAGTGGCACATGCTGGGCACACTATATCGGGCACGGACATGCCATAGATATATAGAAAATTGCAAATCTCACTCTGCCCCATCTGCTGCTTATTATCTTTTACACAGTACCTGTGGGGTCAAAAGGCTCACTACACCTAAAGATGAATGTCTTAAGGGGTGTAGTTTTTAAAATGGGGTCACTTCTCAGGGGTTTCAACTGTACTGGTACCTCAGGGGCTTCTGCATACATGACTTAGCACCAGAAAAACTCCAGTAGGCCAAATGGTGGTCCTTTCTTTCTGAGCCCTCCCATGGGCCCAAACGGCAGTTTATCACCACAAATGGGGTATTGCCGCACCAAGGACAAATTGGGCAACAAAATGGGGTATTTTGTTTCCTGTGAAAATAAGAAATTTTGATAAAAAATGACATCTTATTGTTCTACACACAGGTATCCAGGCTACCAGGACTACTATTATGGGTAAGGCTGTCTGAGTTATTAATGTTGGGAGTATTTTACTCTAGAAAACACCCTTTAGACACTTCTGTCATTAACAAAACAGCTCACACTCAAACAACTAACGTTATATATGATAGCACACTGCCCTATTCATATATCCTTAATATAAGGACTTTAATTAAGGACGCAGCCTAGTTTGGGCCTTAAGTCTCAGAGCTCATTTTTCAAATCTGACATATTTCACTTTATGTGGTAATAACGTCGGAATGCTTAAACCTATCCAAGCGATTCTGAGATTGTTTTCTCGTGACACATTGGCCTTCATGGTAGTCGTAAAATTTGGTCGATATATTCAGTGTTTATTTGTGAAAAATTGCAAAATTTAGAGAAAATTAAGAAAAAATAGCATTTTTCTGAATTTAAATGCATCTGCTTGTAAAACAGATGGTTATACCACCAAAAATAGTTACTAGTTCACATTTCCCATATGTCTACTTTAGATTGGCATCATTTTTTGAACATTCTTTTATTTTTCTTGGATGTTACAAGGTTTAGAACATAAACAGCAATTTCTCATATTTTTAAGAAAATTTCAAAAGCCTTTTTTTTAAGGTACCTCTTGAATTCTGAAGTGGCTTTGAGGGGCCTATGTATTAGAAACCCTGATAAAACACCACATTTTAAAAACTAGACCCCTTAAAGTATTCAAAACAGCATTTAGAAGTTTTTTTAACCCTTTATGCATTTCACAGGAGTTAAATCAAAGTGGATGTGAAATTTGCAAATTTGATTTTTCTTGCTGAATTTCAATTTTATTCAATTTTTTTTGGTATCACAGAAGGTTTTACCAGAGAAATCCTACTAAATATGTATTGTCCAGATTCTGCAGTTTTTAGAAATGTCCCACATGTGGCTCTAGTGCGCTCGTGGAATAAAACACAAGCCCTAGAAGCAAAGAAGCACCTAGTGCATTTTGAGGCCTCTTTTTTATTAGAATATATTTTAGGCAGCATGCCAGGTTTGAAGAGGTGTTGAGGTGCCAAAACAGTGGGAATCCCCCAAAAGTGACCCCATTTTGGAAACTACACCCCTCACGGAATTAATTTATGGTTGTTGTTACCATTTTGACCCTACGGTTTTTACTCAGCACGTATTTGAATTGGGCTGTGAAATTAAAAAAATGATTTTTTTCCAATAAAATGTAATTTTTCATCAACATTTCTTATTTTCACAGGGAACAAAATACGTCATTTTGTTGCCCAATTTCTTCTGAGTGCAGCAATACCCCATTTGTGGTGATAAACTGCAGTTTGGGCCCATGGGAGGCCTCAGAACTGAAGGAGCGCTGTGTGTTCTTTGGAGTGCAGATTTTGCTGGATTGGTTTTCGGTGCCATGTCGCATTTGCAAAACCCCAGAGGTATCAAAGCAATGGAAACCCACCAGAAGTGACCCCATTTTGGAAACTACACCCCTCAAGGAATTCATTTATGGGTGTTGTGACCATTTAGACCCCACAGTTTCTACACAGAATTTATTTGAATTTGGCTGTGAATTAAATAAAATGTAATTTTTTCCAATAAGATGTAGCTTTGGCTCAAAATGTCTTATTTTCACAAGGAATAAAATACTCCATTTTGTTGCCCAATTTCCCCTGAGTGCAGCAATACCCTATTTGTGGTGATAAACTTCCGTTTGGGCCCATGGGAGAGCCCAGAAGGAAAGGAGCGCTGTGTGTTCTTTGGAGTCCAGATTTGCTGGATTGGTTTTCGGGTGCCATGTGGTATTTGCAGAGCCCCAGAGGTATCAAAGCAATGGAAACCCACCAGAAGTGACCCCATTTTGGAAACTACACCCCCCAAGGAATTCATTTATGAGTGTTGTGACCATTTAGACACCATAGTTTTTACACAGAATTTATTTGAAATGGGCTGTGAATTGACAAAAATGTAATTTTTTCCAATGAGATGTCGTTTTGGCTAAAAATTTCTTATTTTCACAAGGAATAAAATACCTCATTTTGTTGCCCAATTTGTCCTGAGTGCGGCAATATCCCAGTTGTGGTGATAAACTGCCGTTTGGGCCCATGGGGAGACGCAAAAGGAAAGGACCACCATTTTGCCTACTGGGGATTTCATGGTGCTAAGTCATGTATGCAGAAGCCCCTGAGGCACCAGTACAGTTGAAACCCCCAAGAAGTGACCCCGTTTTAAAAACTACACCCTTGAGGCATTCATCTAGAGGTGTAGTGAGCATTTTGACCGGAGACATACAACCCATAAACTGTAATGTGTTTTCTCCCGGGTATGGCAATACCCTCCATGTGGCTGTTATCAGCTGCCTGGGCACACAGCAGGGCTCAGAGGGGAAAGACGAGGGGGATAAGATGTGCGGAGTGCATCAGGGTAAGTAAAACTGGGGTATATTAAAAATAAAGGGATGTATGATACATTTTAAAACACTCTTTCATACAGAGCCTTAGTTTTTCGGGACACGTGTCACATTGATATATTGTGTCCTCCCTTATCACCCTCTTATAGCAGACTTTGCACCTCCGACTTTTTCCCTTCTTGCCAGTTTGGGGAACTTTTCGGTATGATGTGCACGACCAGCTTCTTATACCACACCGCATGGCGCTCTAATGCTTCAGGACTTGATCTGACAAGTCCACCCCTCCCATGTACCTATTGTAGTCCAGGATGCAGTCTGGTTTGGGGGTCTCTGTACTGGTACCTCGTACAGGTACATGGGTACTGGTGTGGCATCTCTCTTGTCCTTGTACTTGACACACAATATGTTGCTGCTAGATTGTGCCCTGCTCTCACCCGTTCTGAGTGTTTGCCCAAGCAGAGTCTTAGGGAGGCCTCTCAGATTTCTTCTAGCCGTGCCGCATGCCGCAGGACTTCTGGAAGCGAGGCAGTTGAAGAGCGGGACGCTGATATAAAAATTATCCAGGTAGAGGTGGTGCTGGGGCTGAATACTGGTGTCCTTCCCTTCATATATCCTAAATTTGTAGGTATACCCTGATTCACTCTCACACAGCTTATACATCTTCACGCCATACCTTGCCCTCTTACTCGTCAGGTACTGGCGGAATTGAAGCCTCCGTTTAAAATGTACCTGGGACTCATCAATAGAAATACACGTCTCGGTGGTGTATGCTTGGGAAAACCGAGCACCGAAACGGTCTAATAGGGGTCTCAGTTTATACAAACAGTTAAAACTGGGGTCATCTCGGGGTGGGCACTGCTCATTATCAGTATAATGTAAGAAGAGAAGTATTGCCTCATTTATTTATTTTTTTAGGTTACAGTTCAGTTCTGAAGTTGCTTTGAGGGGCCCATATATTAGAAACCCCTATCAAACACCCCTTTTTAGAAACTAGACCCCTCAAAGTATTCACAACAGCATATAGAAAGTTTATGAACCCTTTAGGTGTTTCACAGAAATTTAAAGCAAAGTAGAGGTGAAATGTAAATTATTTTTTTTGTCAGAAAATCCTTTTTATACCATTTTTTTTATAACAAAAAAGGTTTTACCAGAGAAACGCAACTTAATACTTATTGCCCAGATTCGTCAGTTTTGAGAAATATCCCACATGTGGCCCTAGTGCGGTAATGGACTGAAGCACCGGCCTCTGAAGCAAAGGAGCACCTAGAGGATTATGAGGCCTCCTTTTTATTAGGCACCATGTCCGGTTTGAAGAGGTCTTGTGGTGCCAAAACAGTGAAAACCCCTCAAAAGTGACCCCATTTTGTAAACTAGACCCCTTGAGGAATCCATTGTAGTTTTCTTGGGGTGCATGCAGCTTTTTGATCAGTTTTTATTCTATTTTTAGGTGGCGCGGTGACTAAAAAACAGCAATTCTACTATTGTTTTTTTGTTCTATTTTTTTTACAGCGTTCACCGTGCGCTATAAATGACATATTCACTTTATTCTGCGGGGCGATACGATTACGGCGATACCAGATGTTTATAGTTTTTTTATGTCTTATGGCGTTTGCACAATAAAATACGTTTTGTAAACAATCATTCACTTTTTGTGTTACCTTATTCTAAGAGCCAGAACGTTTTTATTTTTCCTTCAAAAAAGCCGTGCGAGGACTTATTTTTTGCGTAACGAACTGTAGTTTCGATCAGTACCATTTTTAGGTACATGCGACTTTTTGATCTCTTTTTATTCCATTTTTTGGGAGGTGAAGTGACCAAACAATTGTGATTCTGGTACGGTTTATTATTTATTTTTTTTACGGCGTTCACCGTGCGGGATAAATAACGAAATAATTTTGTAGTTCAGGCCGTTACGGACGCGGCGATGCCAATTATGCATAGTTTATTTGTTTATTTATTTTAATAATAAAGACTGATAAGGGAAAAGGGGGGATTTTTACTTTTATTACTTTTAAAACTTTTATTTTCTTATTTTTACACAACTTTTATTTACTTTTTTTTTACTTTTTTACTTTGTCCCACTAAGGGACTTGAGGGCAGGAGGCCCTGAGCGCTATTCTAATACACTGCACTACATGCGTAGTGCAGTGTATTAGAACTGTCAGCTACTCACTGACAGCAAGCATAGTGGGTCCTGACTCTGTCAGGACCTACTAGGCTTCCATCGATGGCATAGCCGGACGCCATTTTTTGGTGTCCGGTTGCCATAGTCACCATCGCCGGCCGCTATCGTGTAGCAGGCCGGCGATGGCGGATTAACCCCTAAGAAGCCGCGATCGCTATTGAACGCGGCTTCTGAGGGGTTAAATCTGCGGGGACCACCGCGATCGGTCCCTGCACATTGAGCTGTGATAGCCTGCTGTCGGAAACAGCAGCTATCACAGCTCATGAACGCGCCCCGCGCGAACGGCGCCGTGTTTACTCCATGATATACTATTAGGTCACTGAGCGCGAACGATGCACTTACCATGACATAATAGTATGTCCTGGAGCGTTAAGGGGTTAAACACACCATACACTTGGTTTTCCTACTTACCTGTGTTCATATCATATAGAGTCTCTCCACTCATGTACCTTTTTAACATGTATGTTTTTATATGTATTTAATAAAATTTGTTATTCTTTTCATATATACTTGGCTCTATACTCTGTTTCTTGTGTGTGTATAGGGTTTAAGTAGAGTATAACAGAGAGAGTTCCCAGCATTATCATTCCCTTACCCCCCTACAACATTACGAATTATATTCACTTGGGACTGGTGTTGTTTTATTAAATTTCTTTTGATTCTCTTGATTTTTTTTGCTGTTTTTGACATTCCACTATGTTCTGCATAAAGCTTAGTGTCAGCTGTACTGTGACTTCTTTATCATAACGGAGCCATACCAGGCCCTTATACACCCTATATGCTTCCCCAATAGAATCCATAAAACATAAAAAGGCCGAGCAGTGCTCCGGGGTCTTTTGGCAAATCACTCTAGCTAGAATCGCAAATGAAAACGTTCACCATATTAACCAATTGGTAAACATTTGCGGAATCAGGAGATAACGCCTTTTCTCCTCCTCCTTCTTTTATGCTCTAGCCCCTCTTCCCCTGATCCAGATAGAACTTCTCCAAGGGGAGGAGGGAGAACATCTCCACATACTCATCCTTCCCTATTTGTTTCCTGACCTCCTGCTTAAGATGGGCACCGATCCCTCGAAGCAGACATACACAGCCAAGTTATCCCTGTTTACCTAATTAGGTGTCTCAGTCTAGACTGAGACCGCAACCGCCTCATAACTCACCGGAAGAGGGTTAACAAGGGAAAATGTTTTACAGGACCGCCCACGCGAATACCTGGGATTGACCCGCACCCTTCACCAGGGAACCGCCCACCATGTTCAGGAGGCACACCACTGAGTCCCTCAGGCATCTGCACACGCCTCCTGCTGTGTTACCCCACAGCCCCTAGCGGCAGGGGGCAAACCTGACCTAAACAATAATGGCACCAAGCACCAATAGTGATGCTTTTGAAAAGTATCAAAAAACTTTATTAAATATAGAGGACAAATGAATAAAAAGTGTCACACAATAGATATAGCAACATCTCCAGAGTGAAATACACAGGGTGAACACATGCCCATAACAATACGGATACATCTTATTTATAAAGTGTATAGTGCTAAGCAATATATATGAAATAAGGATATATATACCATATATAATATAAATTGTCTTTACAATACTGCAGGATGGACAAGGACATGGACAAGAAGCTAAATACAAGTAGTGATGGTCCTAGGATAGGTGCAACACATGTTCAAAAGAGTACAGCATATGAAATAACATGCCTCAATATATACCCATCTATATGACACAACCGGGATGGCGCCTACCACGACGCACGTTTCGGCACAGCCTTCATCTGGGGGTGACATCATCTCCTAACAGGTATAATATAATAATATATATATTATATAATATATTATTATATTATATAATATAATATAAATTTCGGTATAATAATGATACAACAGTAAACTGGAGATGACCGTCCAACACTGCGAATTTAACCCCTTAATGACAATACGCCTTTTCACGGTGGTCATTAAAGGGGTTCTCTGGAAAAAACTTTATGGTCTCATGTTTACTTGATAAAGTGGTTCTGTTTCCACTAAACGCGTTGTACCTCAAGAGACCCTCTATCTCTCTTTTTTATGTATGTTTTATTATGATCTATTGTTTTAGACAATTAATTATATATATATTTTTTCTCAAAAAAGTATTGCGCCTGGATGGTGTCTCTTTTTTACAGTGGATCCCACCTGGTTCCCACTGTTTTTATCTACCTACTCTTACTGAAGATGTCCTCAAAACTGGCTTAATGAGATGGTAGATCGGAGAGTGACTGAGGCAGTGGAGGCAAAACAGGGCGGACCTGTTGCAGGCAGCGGCTAAGGCATCTTGGCCCCCATTGGGGGACCTCTCCAGAACTCCAGTGAAGGACCTGGGCGTGTAGACGAAGCCAAGGCAGACCCAGCAGAACCGGGTTGATGGCTTTAGGCAGGACGAGGAAGTTGATCTGTTCTGAGTGAAGGACTCCGATTTTTAACGTAAGTGGTTTCATGATAGCCACAATAGGATCGGGCAATGGTAGTCCATTTACAGAAGCAACAGCAAGGGATCTCTCTAGAAGAACTGTGGGTAGATGTAGTCGGTCTACTAAATCCTGCTGGATGAAATCTGCAGCTGCCCTGGAGTCAAAATAGGCAGAGGAGAAGTGTGATGTCTCTCCCGAGATGATGGTCACAGGAATAGATAATTTGGAAGAGGTTTTGATGTTTGGCATCATCCCACCTAGAGTTGCCTCTCTAGGAGCTGGAGTTTCCCGGCTTTTTTGGACATTGGCGCACGAAAGGGCCTTTAAGGCCGCAATACAAACACAGACCTGAAGAGCGTCAGCGCTGTTTCTCCTGCTCGGACAACTTGACTCTGTCTACCTGCATTGGTTCCTCAGGTAGAGCAACAAGAGGGGGCAGTAGTGGTCTCTGGAACGAGGGTGCTAATCTGTGAAAACGTCTCTCCACCGAACCTCCTCATCGCGTTCCTGGATCCTCATGTTGACCCGGGTAGCCAACAGGATATGGGCATCCAAGGTAGGTGGGAGGTTGCGGGCTGCCAGCTCGTCCATGGTGTGTGAGGACAGTCCATGCCATAGGTCGCCACCAATGCTTCATTGTTCCATGCCAACTCTGCTGCCAGGGTACGGAAGGAGATGGCAAACTCTCCTGCTGTGGACCCCCTTGCTTGATGCTTAGCAGAGTGGCTGCTGCTAAGGATGTTCGACCCGGCTTCTTGAACACGTCACAAAAAGTCTGTAAGAACAGGGCTAAGTCCGAAAATTTGGGCCCCTGTCATTCCAGGATGGGGTTCGCCAATGCGAGGGACTTGCCAGCGAGGAGGGAAATAATGAACGCTACCTTGGCCTCATCAGAGGAGAAATGGTGAGCACGCAGTCATAGCGAGGAAAAAGAGGCAGTGCAACTGTGGATCCAGAAAACAGACAGTAGGAGTATTAGGCAGTGGAACGGCAGCAGTCTCTGGGGAAGGAACAGGGAGTTCATCCAGTCGGGCGATGATGGAGTTTACAGCCACGAGGAGTTGATCCTGACGTGCATATAGATACAATATATACTATTGGGGTCCACCCCTTAGTAATTGCTGACGTGCATATAGGTCACGCATATCCGTCTGTATGACCTGAACTGTGGTCTTAGGCTGGCCAGCGGGTTCCATGGCCTGAGCGTACTGTCACAATCTAGGGAACATATGTAGCTGACTTTAGCTTGACTAATAACGCATTAAATACACAGTGGAAAGATCCCTTATCTTCACCTTTTCAATGACTTCTCAATGGTTATTTTTGTGTGATATCACGCTGCAACAAGTTATCAGAGTCAAGTTAAAGATGGCTACATCCGTATGTGGACCCACTAGGCCGTGGGCTCCGGCTCAGATAGGGCTAGGTGTGGCAGGTTGCGCCAGACGAAGCGGATGGCACCAGGAATGGTAGATGACACACAGACGTGGCATATCCAGCCGGCGGTACCACACGACTCTGATAAAAGGCAGGCACAGTTAGGAAACAGCAAGGGATACAGGAAATAGGATGCAGGGAACGGGAACTCTGGGATCAAGCAGGAAAATACTAAGGGACCCTTTGCAATACAAACACGGGAAAAGTACAAACAACGCTCAAGCAAAGAGTGGAAGGGCAGAGACCTTTTTATAATCCAGGGTGCACTGGGGTAGGATAGAAAACTTTTAGGAAGTGCGCACGCTGGCCCTTTAAGGCACTCCTCGCACACTCCAGGAAGGGAAGGCCGCGCCAGCCGTGGTCTCTGGGGAGGTGGCCAGGAAGTTGCGGTCGCTGCCGTTCATCACAGGGTGAGCGACAGAGGTCCGCAGTCATAACACTGAGATTTTTTTGGGTGTTGTATATATGTACTGAGCAGTGGCGTAACTACCGCCGTAGCAGCCGTAGCGGCTGCTACGGGGCCCGCGGCATTAACTGGCCACCGCTCTGCCATTAACTGGTTCCCGACCGCTGGCTGTATTTTTACGGCCAGCGGTCAGGGTCCTTAAAACCCGAGCCATAGACTTTTTACGACTCCGGTTTTAACTTACTGCACGCGCGATCGGGCTGCTGAATGTCGGGTCTCCGGCTGTCAGTGACTGCCGGGGACCCTGAGGAGAGGATAGAAGCAGCTTTCGCTGCCAGCGATCACACATGTATCCCCTATCCTGTGGATAGGGGATACATGTATTTTGTAGGACACACTGTAGGTCGCATTTTTTTGGGAGGGGCGACGCTGTATGGCGTTCCCTACAGGGGGGGGGAAGGCTGTATGGCGTTCCCTACAGGGGGGCTGTATGGCGTTCCCTACAGGGGGGGCTATATGGCGTTCCCTACAGGGGGGTGCTCTATGGCGTTCTCTACAGGGGGGGGATGTATGGCGTTCCCTACAGGGGGGGCTGTATGGCGTTCTCTACAGGGGGGCTGTATGGCGTTCTCTACAGTGGGGGCTGTATGGCATTCTCTGCAGGGGGACTGTATGGCGTTCTCTGCAGGAGGGCTGTATGGCGTTCTCTACAGGGAGGGCTGTATTGGTTTAGCACTGTCCAATAAATATAAAGTAAACAGAAGAAAATATGGTCCAGCAATCCTCATGACAATGTGATGATTTTATTAGAAAAACATTTTATAAACCACACGGCATGTTGAAGTGATAATACAAGACTGCTTACGCGCTTCGAAAGCCAACTACATTCTTCGCAAATGTACGCCATCTCCTCCAAACAGTCAATTACATCAGAAGTCCAGTTCCTTGTGCTGCATGACTCGTGGACGCCCTATCCGTGGCGATATCCGTGTCCTTTCCACTGCTTCTCACTTGAGTCCTGTGGGCACAAAAAACATTCTGCAAGTATCCATTGTCATCCGTGCCTGCAGATTCTGCTTTAATGATGCAACTCACTCAACTCCTTGTCTATTTCATCGTTTACTGATGCCTCTTTTAGATGCGACAGATGTATTTTTTTTATACTTACCAGCCTGCTTCACAGGCACCATCCCTTTTTATTGGCACCTGATCAATAAGGGGGTCCTTGCTCCACCACCATAACACTGCAATACTAAACAAAATCTTCCATAGACATCACAAAAACTATACAAGCCTTTCCTCCCTTATGTTTCCCAACATTTCCTGGGACAAGTGTGTGTAGGTAGAAATCAACAAACATGTTTCCTGGCCCCAAACTTTACCCCCTCTTTCCAGTAAAGGATTGGCTTTCGGTATCACGCCTCCTCGCTTTTACCTTTTTACTTTATCCTGCATAAACATTTTTTTAAGCATCTTAAACGTCTTGCCCATTAGCCCATCTATCCCCAACATCAGACCACTTATTATCATCTGACAGATCAGAATCAGACTCAACCAGCTACTGTTGCCTTCTTCTGCTTCTCTTTACATCCAGATGTGCTGCTCCTGTAATTCCAAACATTGTGCCAGTACCCCGTGTTCTAAACATTTTGGCAACCCCAAGGTGTTCCTCTCCCATGTTGAGATTATAAGGCCCTACTGGGATATTGCTGCCTTCATCGACCCTGGATCCCTGCGCAAGGATCCTGGGACTTGGCCCATCATCGTGCCATGTTCCCTCAAATTTTTGCTAGAATGATACCATTGAGGATACCTGCCTTGCTTCCTTGATGCCATTTGCTCCAAACAATCCAGTACACCCCAAGTCCAGGTCCTTGTGCTGCATGACTTGTGGGGGCTCTATACGTGGCAATATCCTGGCACCTTCCATTGCTTTCCGCTTGAGTGCTGTAAATATAAAAACATTCTGCCAGTGTCCATTATCACCTATGCCTGCAGATTATGACTGTGTAATGAAACTCACTTAAGTCCTTGTCTATTGCATCCAGGCCTTGACACATCGCAAATGTTCTTGGCAGACCAAAGCTGTCTAAAATCCCCCTACACTCCCTCACCCAATTACCTTACACCTACGTTCAGTCCCAAACCGAGCCATGTGGCCAGCATTTTGGACAAAGATACCCCTAACTTACATTATGCCTATTCCTACCAACTATCCAAGGTTCCCCACTGCTACGCCTTTCTTGGCATTTTGCCCGCTCATTACTTTTTCAATGTACAGAGCTACTGTTGGATACTGTATATAGTAACTAATGATGGACATGTTCGGGTACTAATCAGTCTCAACCGGCAGGGATAATACGCTGAGTTCGTACGAAAGGAATCACACCACACAGAGTCTGGTACAAAGCTCCTCACTCAGCATCAGGCGTCGCTGACCTATTTATTAGACACATTTGTTCTATATATCCCCTTTCTCCTGGGGGTGGGTACATGTTATCACACTTTTATAAAAGCACGTATCACTGTAAGTCTCTTGTTACTTGTGTCATCCATGGATAGGTTCACCCTTATCTGGTCCTTTAGATATGTCTTCCTAGTTCATAGTTCGTTCATACCAGGAAGTGACTTGTTATTTTATTAGTGCGTAGTCCCTGTTCAGGGGCCATCTTGCCACGTATACTTATCTAATCCTATTACTATTGCTTCATCACAATTATGTACACAACTCTATAGTCTATATTTTATTAAAGAAAGAAAATTATTATAAACATTAACTTCTGTCCACTCCATCCTTCACAGTCCCCCCTTTTATCATTATTTTCTTCATTTCTTAACCTAAGTGTGTCCGTGCTCTGGGAAAGGGGAGTAAAAGGATTTTTTCACCAGTTTGAGACGAGCCTCCCCTATTAGGAGACCCCCCTTTGTAGCTGGACTTAAAGAGTCGGTGCACACCCTACACTATCTATTCATCTTCAGAACAATAGTCTCGATAAAGGGTGGTTGTTCTCATGGATGGAGTTGGTAAAAGTCCTTCAATTTCTGAAGAAAACATAAAAGTGGGAGTTACTTCAGTTATAGTTTTAGTCATTAATTTCTTTATACATGGTAATACACAACAAGCAATAACTGCGAAAAGCACTAGAAAGATTAAGATTACAATCCCAATTTGGGCCAGAATTTTCTGCCATCCGGTTAACCATGAGAAATACTGATCCCATGGGTCTGTGAAACCTGAATTTCGTTTTAATTCCTCGGATAAAGAAACAATCTGTTTGATTGCCATGGTTACTTTGCCGTTTGGTCCTGTGTTATCTGGAATAAAAGTACAACAGGTAGTACCTATCATGGCACAAACGCCTCCTTTTTCTGCTAGTATCATATCAAGGGCCATACGGTTCTGGAAAGTCATAGTAGATGTGGGTCCTAACTGGTCAGCTAGACCTTGTAAAGCGTCCCTAGTATAGTTAACAAACCGTTGCTGGTTGTAATAGATATAATTTATCCAATCTACATTTTTGTTAGCTGTGATCATAGGGATTAATGATTCAAATCAAGCTGCTACCTGATCCCGGGCCTTGAATTCATCTGGGACCCCCCTTGGGACTCCTATAGCATCTATATACACATGGGGGTCAAAACTTCCTTTCAGATCTCTTTTTTTCCCTTGTAAATATGTGACTATTTTGAGAGATGGTCTCTTGGGTCTCAGAGAGTATATGAAAAGGCATGATCGCTTTCGCCAGGGTGCATTCTCCCTTCCAGTTCCCTTCGATCCGCCGAACTGTTTCTAACTGTATACCATTCAATACTCCTAAATATCTCTTAAAATTGTTATCAAGAATACAAAATATCTTCTATTTCTTATTTGGCTATTATTCATACATAATATCATCCCATCAGTTTCTTTTATTACAATCGTAGAGTTGAGCCTCTCCTTGTTGCATCTTTCATAAATCTTATTTATCATTTTGTTTCTATTTTTACTGGTTGTATATTTCTGTAGATATTGTAAATCTGGTTCATAACAACAAAACCACAGTCCCAGTCTCTTCTTGTATGCTAATGTTGGCTGTTTTGTCTATGTGAAGGTACACAGTCCCTCCATGTGGCCCTTTTTTCCAAGTCCCTTCGGTTGTAGTCACATTTGTAGTATAACACGGGGCATTGGCCTTACAGGTGTAGTTACCCTGCTTTCTATCCACTGTGGCATTCGCCCACCCTGTCCTGAACTGTTCCAGTGATTCTGTACTGATTACGTGTACAGGAGTAGCAGTTCTGCCTTTTTGTATAAGAGCACACGCAACAACCGCCGCAACGACCGCAAAGATCTTCATTCTTCTGGCTGAAGAACCTTTTTACAATGACTGGCGTGAATCCAGCTTGCCTTTCCTTCGAGCTTCACTGAGGTGCTTGTAACGAGCAAAACTTGAAAAGGACCATCAAACCGTGGCTCAAGGCTCTTCCTCACGTGTCTTTTGACAATGACCCAATCTCCTGGTTCTAGCTTATACGTCCCTTCAACTGAATCAGGACCTGGAATGGAAGCAAATACTTGTGCATGCACCTTGGTCAATTGTTTGTTCAGTGTTGATACATAATCTGTTAGTCTACCATACTGCATTTGGAGCACCTGTGGAAAACAACATCCTAATCTGGGAGCCGACCCAAATAAGATCTCATATGGGCTGAGACCTGTTCTTTTTGTGGGCGTGTATCTTACTGAGAACAAGGCTAATGGTAGACACTCGGTCCATGGTTTCCCGTTTTCTACCATTGCTTTTTGGATTTTCAATTTGAGAGTCCCATTTAGTCTCTCAACCTTCCCACTGCTTTGTGGATGGTATAGTGTATGTAGGGCTTGACTTATGCCTAGAGCTGACAACACATGGTTCATGATTTCACCCGTAAAATGAGTTCCTCTGTCTCTCTCGATCATCTCTGGAACTCCATATCTGCACACCACCTCGTTGATCAGTTTCTTTGCTGTGGCTACGGCTGTAGCTTTGGTTACTGGAAAAGCTTCTGGCCATCCTGAAAAGAGATCAATACAAACAAGCACATACTCCTAGGTACCAACTTTGGGTAGTTGAATATAGTCTATCTGCAGTCTCTGGAACGGATATATAGGTCTGGGTGTGTGCTTCTGTGGTACTTTTACAGTTCTTCCAATATTATGTGTTGCACAGATCATGCATCCTTGTGTAAAACTGCTGGCCATCACACTAAACCCTGGAGCATACCACACCTTGTTTACCAAGTCCATCATTGCCGTTTTTGACTGGTGTGTCTCTCCATGTGTTATTTGGGCCATCATTGGGAACATTGTCTTAGGCAGGCACAGTTTATTCTGGCATTGCCAGAGGCCATCTTTTCGTAGCGTTGCTCCTTGGGCCGTCCACTTGTCTTTTTCTTCTTTTGTTGCTTGTCCTTGAAGTTTTTGCCGTAGTTCCGGGCTTACAGCTGGTCTTGTTTCCTCTGGATCTTTTATCTGACATACGGCTGCTAACACGGGTAGCTTCTGTGCTGCTTGCTTTTGCGGCTTGGTCTGCCAAAGCATTTCCTTTTGTCTCTGGTGAACTCACCTTAGTGTGAGCTTTTAATGTTTACTACTGTTAATTGAGAGTCAGTGTATATATTTGCTGTCTTTCCTTCTGCATGTTGGCATGCTGCTGCCAGGGCCTTAAGCTCCACTTCTTGTGCTGAGCGGGACGCTGGTAAGGAGGCTGCTTCTAGGACTACATCTTCGGTGGTTACTGCATATCCTGTAAGAAAAGATCCTTCTACAAAATACCTTGAACCATCCACAAAGAGTATTTAGGTCTGGGTTTTGGAGTGGGGTATCTTTCACATGTGCGAACACCACTGTTTCCTGGGCCATAAGGGCCATACAATCATGTTCATCAGTTTCAGACAAAAATTGTGACCATACTTTACCTACGTCTTCTCCCCCTTGCTCCAAAGGCAGTAAGGTAGCTGGGTTCAATGTAGTACAGCGGTGTAAAGTAACCTGCTCAGGGAGAAGAAGCGCACAGATTAATCTCAAATGTCTTGCAGTGGACAAATGCTTAGGTTGTACTTGAGTTAGAATAGCAGTAATATATATATCATGTGGTGGAAATGCCAGGACCAAATCTGAGGCCTTGTTTAACATTGAATTTACAGCAATGATAGCTTTCACACATGATGGGGAACCTCGGGCCACAGGGTCTAGTCTAGCTGAATAATATACTATCGGGCTCTGCTGTGGTCCATGACTTTGTGTGAGAACCGCAGTGTCATGTCCATTTTGTTCAGTACAGTACAAAGTATATGCTTGCGTAGAGGTACTCCATGGATTGGTGTCACAAGCCGCTACCAAACACAACTCCTCCTCATTCAGCTGATAATCCAGAATACTTTGAGAATCTCACTTTTATCAGGTTCTGCAAATACTTGATTAAATACAAAAACAAATAAAAATAAAACATTCCCAAAAACTTTACATCAAGTTAACAATGTCCAGACAAGTTTTGTTTTGCCTTCTCCCTCATCTAAATCCATAAAGACTCGTGTGAGTGATGTCACATCCTCCTGTGTAACTTTGCTGGAGGTGGATGGTCTCTTACACATAAACCACAACTGTACCTGATCAGTTCCTTCACTCTTCCCCCCTTTGTGGACTCTGCGAGAGTGATGTAGCAGAGTTCAAAACTACATCTCAACATAACACTAATTTAACCCTCTGTAATGTACAACAGCCTGAAACAAAAATGACTTTTTCCTGACAAACATTTGATCTTTACAATGACATAACTCATGTGTGAAATCAAAAACAAAACAATTGTAGTTAGTTATTCAATAAAACAGAAAATATTATCTCTGATAACATTAATTACTGTAAACCAATAAACAGTATATATAAATAGGGAACGGTGGGGGCACATACATTTTCAAACCCCCGTGTCTCACAGTATCTGTAGTTTAATACATCTGAATTATCAAAACACATGAAATCTGATCACATCATAACACATAAATATCGTAACTTTTATAACCAACAGCGCTTGCGCAAAAGAGAAGAAATGTATTTAGGTTTGTAGACATTACTGATATATATATATATCTCAGCAGTGCATATTGAAATCCCTTGGTCTCATCAGCCCTGCAGACTGCACCCAGTCAGCCCCCCTCCTCCTCCTCCCAAACACAGCACACTTTAGGGGGGAGGGAGGTCACAAACTCCCAGCTTCTCACAACTTCTTCTCTCACCATCTTAACACTTTCAATGCCGGCAAAACAACATACGTATCTGCAATCATTTATCACACCATTGTACAGGAATTATCTACGTTAATGTTTAACAGTACAATCTGACGGCCACCATCTCTATATTATGATGATGTGTTGTTTCATCAGTGAACTAGACTGGAACTTCTGTAAATAGAAAAAACACTACAAATGACAAAATTAACAAGGTGATTACTTCATACTGATTTGGTTGGGCCGGGCGTGGCCACACCCTACGGAGGGGGCTTATAAAATCCACCTTCTTGTGTGAGTACCGGATATAACGGAACAACAGGTTTAGGTGTACCAAGATGGCCTCCTGGGGCGGGGAGTGGTGCCGAAGGCGTGGCATATATGGGAGGATCGGGGCGTGGAAAGTGACATGATACACAATATTCAGCTTGGGGCGGGTTCTGTTAACCACAACTGGGACACTCCCACGAAGTTAGAATTCCACCGTCGCCATTATAGGGCGGTGGCTGGACACGTACTTTGTAATACACATATCTGATGATTTTACCCTTTCTGTCTCGTATTTCTTGCTCAGTAAACTTGTCTTTAGTTATGGCTATGGCTGTTCTTTGCCAAGCTAATGCTTCATCTAACTTTCCTTCGTCACTTAATCTTCCCTTGTTTTCCCTAAGAGCTGCAGCCCATTCTTCCATCTATAAATATGCCACATATGTGCATAACTTTCTTACTATTTTCTACATTCTTCTTGCCTGTCTCTTTTTTTTTTTTTTTAAACACATTAAACATACTGTTCTATATTTAACACCATCCTGAGAATGAAACCTTATTCTCGATGTTTCTGAACACAAAACACAATTTTTTTTTATATTTTTTTTTTTTTTTTTTTAAACACAATTATAACTGACTGTCTGTCTCTGTCGTCTTAATGGTATCAAACTATACCCTGCGACCAATTAAATTAAATTATTACACTTACACCTGTCGTCTTAATGGTATCAACCTATACCCTGCGACCAATTAAATTATTACACTTACACCTGTCGTCTTAATGGTATCAACCTATACCCTGCGACCAATTAAATTATTACACTTACACCTGTCGTCTTAATGGTATCAACCTATACCCTGCGACCAATTAAATTATCACACTTATACTTATCACCTATGCCGGCGAGACGCGACTATCTATACTATGATTCTTGGAACCACACAGCGGGTTAACTCTCTGTCGCTGAGAGTGTGGCCGGGATCGACTCCAAATACCTCGGTATCTTATCACCTGCTCACTCTCCCACACGGATAAGAGCCAATATTCATAAACATGAACTTAACCTTACCGTGTTTTATTTGAAGCTGATCAGACTTCCTGGGAGCGTGGCTGGTGATTCGATGTTGAGGCGTCTGGGGGTCGTAGATCACGGACACGGCTTATCCCTCGAGTGTGGCCCCACGTCGAGCGCCAAAATGTTCGGGTACTAATCAGTCTCAACCGGCAGGGATAATACGCTGAGTTCGTACGAAAGGAATCACACCACACAGAGTCTGGTACAAAGCTCCTCACTCAGCATCAGGCGTCGCTGACCTATTTATTAGACACATTTGTTCTATATATCCCCTTTCTCCTGGGGGTGGGTACATGTTATCACACTTTTATAAAAGCACGTATCACTGTAAGTCTCTTGTTACTTGTGTCATCCATGGATAGGTTCACCCTTATCTGGTCCTTTAGATATGTCTTCCTAGTTCATAGTTCGTTCATACCAGGAAGTGACTTGTTATTTTATTAGTGCGTAGTCCCTGTTCAGGGGCCATCTTGCCACGTATACTTATCTAATCCTATTACTATTGCTTCATCACAATTATGTACACAACTCTATAGTCTATATTTTATTAAAGAAAGAAAATTATTATAAACATTAACTTCTGTCCACTCCATCCTTCACAGACATACCGCATATAGATGAAATATTACTTCAGTGAGTCCCCCTGGCAGCAGGCAGCCGATCTCAAGAAATTCTGGAACAAAAAGTATAAACTGTGAAGATATTATGACGTGCGCTTAGTATGGTTCATCATATCAACAAATATATGTTCAGCCTATTGAAAACATCAGGGAGATTGTTCCCACAGTCTTGTCATGTGTCTCTATAGGAACATTCTGGGTGACATCACATTATAGCATTTCTATAGGTTGTTATTTGCTATAATACTTACATATATACAGTGGATCTTCTAGCATGTCGGCTGTCACTGGTGCCACATATTCAGATGTTATAAATGTCTGTAAAATACATAATGGGTTTAATGCACATACATAAAATAACCCCATATCTATAATGAATAATAATATATTTACTTTCACACATTTCATTTTCTATCACAGGGCGAGTCCAATGCCCCTCTGCCACACAAATAACACCAGCAGTATAATGGCACATAATAGTTGGAGGACCCTGGTATAGATTTTGTATCAGGGACCAGGAGCTTATTGTTATTCTTCTATATAATCTTATCCTTAATGGAAATCTTCTAATTTGTCTTTTGTGGAGTCTTTTGGACTGGAGTAGAGAGAGTAGAAAATGGTAAATTGGATTTCTGGATTCAACAGACAAAATAATTCTTAAAGGGGTTTTCTGACAGTTTCATAAACCTTAGTCTAAGCCGCATATGGCTAAAAATAACAAATTGTCCCTACTCATTTTTTAAATTCCCTGTGGCTCCTGCGCTGGTGGTTCTTTTGTCTTTAGTTGCTAGGCCACAGCGGTCATGTCCGTGTGGATGGCATGTCACGTGGCAGCTATTGTGTCACATCCAGGGCCGGCCTTAGGTTTATTGGTGACATGTGCAGTATCTGTGACGTCCTCCCCCTTATGATGCACCATGTAGTGTCCAAATAATTTAATCATACAGTGCCCAAATAACATCACCCAGTCAATAAACTAGGGATTGTATCTTTCTGTTTTTTTATATTATAGGTTTGGGCCCTAAATGCCGGATCGGCAGTGTAAGTTGAGGGTGCCCAGGCCATCTATGGTGGTAGTGCCCTCTTCAGTATTGACCAGTAATACACACTATGTGATCATTTAGAGATGCAGTTAATAAAATACACTGACCTTGGACTCTCCTACTGAATACATCCGACTGAATGTAGAACGTTATGTGATGTGAGGTGGAGGGCTCTGCTTAATCTTTGATCTGCCCTCCTGGGACGTGTGGTTATCATTAACTCTTATGAGGAATTAATTCTAGGAGAAAGAAAGACAATGTATTAGGACAAATCTCAATCAATAGCAACATTTCTATCTAGAACAGAGTCCAGTCCCCAACCAGTGTAAAATTACCAAAGGGGTAAATAGGATGACCGGCTGGGGTCCAGGGATTTGGGGTGGCCCACAGCTCTGGGGCTCCATACGCCCCTGAAATTGGACAAACAATAACGGCGCAGGGAGGAAGCGAAATGTCTGACCCGGTTGGTCGTCTATTAGGTGAGTATATTTTTTTATTTTATAGGAGCAAAGGGGGCACTATTAATATGGGGGATAAAAGGACTGAGTCGGGGCTTAGAAAAGGGGGCTTCATTACTGTGGGGCCATACAAAAGGGGCATTCTGACCCAGGACATACAAAAAGTGTCATTCTAACTGTGGAGGGTATTGGTGGATACTGCATATAGTAACTAATAAGAGACGCACCTTGCATAGATGAAATATTGCTTCAGAGAGTCCCCCTGGCAGCAGGCAGCTGATCTTAAGGTGTTCTGGAAAAAACAATAATTGTGTAGTTTTATTTCTCCAGACAGACGTGTGCTCAGTATAGACCATCCAACAATGAAGGAAATGTACATTAGGGCTCATGTACACAGCAACTTCATGTGGACGGACCTGTATGGTGGCGCACAGACTGCAGTACTGGTAATGTAGACACTCTGTGTGCGCTGTGTGCTCCCCCATAAGCCAAATGTGTATTAGGAAATGACATAAATAACAAGTCCCTTATATATTACTAATACCATAATATCTTCTTTATGGAGCATTTCTATAATAATAATAATATAAAGCTGCAGCAAAATTCCCAGCGTTTACTTTTGCTACATGTGGATGAGTTTTTGAGACTGTAACTATTCACCTGTAACACTTGTGAATTTTGCCGCGCAGCAAATCTGCAGCGTCTGAATTCAGCTTTATGGCGTAGAATATAGTACTCAAATACTGCAATCATACAGTGCCCAAATAACACTGCCAGACAAGTATTGTCTGCCACACTGTAATGTAATTCATTATCAAGGAATTGTATCTGCATCCTGAGCAGTGCCCTTTACTTTTTTTACATGAAGAGTGGGATTTAGTGTTCAAGCAATGGGTGCCCCAGACATCAAGACCAGTGGCGCCCCATTCATTAGTGACAGGTGATGCACCCAGTGTAACCGCACAGGTCGCACACCCCTAAGACAGGCCCTGGATGAACAATATTGGGGAATTTGTTCCCACAGTCTTGTCATGTGTCTCTATAGGTACATTCTGGATGACATCACATTATAGAATTTCTATAGGTTGTCATTTGCTATAATACTTACATATATACAGTGTATGTCCTAGCATGTCGGCTGTCACTGGTGCCACATATTCAGATGTCATAAATGTCTGTAAAATACATAATGGAATAAACATAAAATAACCCCATATCTAGAATGAATAATAATATATTTACTTTCACACCTTTCATTTTCTATCACAGGACGAGTCAGACATTGAAAACATTTTGTAATGTTAGTGTAAACCCAGGGAACATAACTATAGGGGTGAAGAGGTTGCAGTCACACCCAGGCCCAGGTGTCCATGACTGACATTAGGGGGGGTCACAATGTGGGCAATTTACAAATGCCAATCCCCAATGCCCCCATCTCCTAGAGGAATCCCGATTTTCGCTGCTAGAAACGCGATGTCAGTGAGAGAAGCACCCAGGCGGAAAGGCAGCTGCTGAGTTGCCCGGCCGCTTCTAAAACACAAGCAGTGGAAGGGAGCCAGCGCAGCGCCCCGTTACACCTGCTGGAGGGATGCGCCCTATGTAATGGCACAGGTCGCACACCCCTAAGGCCGGCCTTGGCTACTGCTGAGCCTTATTAGGATAATATACCGTAGCTTTTTAAGACCATTTAATTAAATTAAATTAGACATCATATTGAAAACGACTGAGAAGTCACATTCCACATTACTGACAGCTGCAATTCTCAGACAATGGTAAGGGTATGTTCACACACTTAACTAAAAAACGTCTCTAAAATACAGAGCTCTTTTCAAGGGAAAACAGCCTCTGATTTTCAGCCATTTTTTAAACCACAAACATTTTTTGAGGCGTTTTTACCAACGTTCTTGGAGCTGTTTTTCTATTGAGACAATGAAAAACGGCTCCAAAAATGGCCGAAGGAGTGAAATGCACTTATTTTTACAGGGTGTTTTTTATGCGCCGCTTTATCAAACGCCCACGTAAAATGCACCATCGGAAAAAAAAAAAACCTTTTTCCCATTGAAATCAATGGGCAGATGTTTGGAGGCGTCCAGCCTCCGTATTTTCGGCTGTTTTTCGGGGTGTTTACGGCCAGGAAAACGGCTGAAAATAGGCTGTGTGAACATACTCTGTTGTACTGAGTTGTAACTTTAATGAGAAAATATGAAACCTTGAAATCTGAATGTAAAATGTTCAGTTGTTACTTGCATTAATAGAAACATTTTACTGGAACTTGAACTGTTTGTCTAAAAAAAAAACAACCCCCGAAAATCACCAGAAAAACATCCTTCTACAGTTTTTTTTAAACGGCCACGTAAAAAACGCCTCATCGGAACAAACCCCCGTTTTTCCCATTGAAATCAAAGCGCAGATGTTTGGAGGCGTTCAGCCTCTGTAGTTTTAGATGTTTTTCGGGGCGTTTATGGCCATGAAAATAGGCCATGTGAACATACTCTGAGTTGTAACTTTAATGAGAAAATATGAAACCTTGAAATCTGAATGTAAAATGTTCGGTTGTTACTTGCATTAATAGAAACATTTTACTGGAACTTGAACTGTTTGTCTAAAAAAAAAAAACAACCCCCGACAATCACCAGAAAAAAATCCTTCTACAATCATATAGTTGTGGTGAGGTGTTGGTGTGGTTAGAAATTGCTGCAGTAATGTCCAGTGTGAATCTGGCCTTATATGAGAATTCTAGAGCGTATATATTTCATGTGTCCAGTAACATGTAGAATTAATGATAAAATGCTGCATCTTACCTGTCAATCACACAGTCAATCACAGTCCCGGTCCAGACGTCATTGGCAGAAATTGTAAAAAATATGTAATCCAGCTGCACATAGAACCTAACGGCTAGTACTGTCTATGACATCATCAGTGACATCATAAGCGGCTGCAGTATCTGTTACATCATCTAATTATCTCCTACTGCCTGGATAGACTGTCTGTGCATACACTGGATATAGGCGTTACATGGGACTGCTGTTTATAAACATGGAAGAAAGATACATGTGTGGTTATAGGGGCTACGACTAAGAACATGTAATGTATGAAACGTGTAATCTGTTACTAGATGGATTTTATACTGTAATACAGATGTAGCCATCTTTAACTTGACTCTGATAACTTGTTGCAGCGTGATACTTTCTTGATCCCGCAGCACTCCGTGTTTCAAGTGTGCGTGAGTAGGCTTCCACACCAATGTGTAAAAAATGGGAACTCAGCACTCCAAGGTATTATGCAATAAGTGATATTTGATTTCACATATAGCAAAAAGTAGTAATCCAAAAATAATGGCGCCATTACCCAACAGCGACCGAGGTCACAAGCGCCGCATATCCGTGTCTAAAGAAGGTTGAATGTATAGACCGAAACGTTAAAAACCTATTTTTGGATTACTACTTTTCGCTATATGTGAAATAAAATATCATTTGTTGCAGCGTGATATCACACAACAAAAGCCATTGAAAAAGTCAAGATAAGGGATTGTTTATTTAATGCGTTAAAAGTCAAGGTAAAGACGGCAACATCTGAACTAATAAAGGATACATTTTATTGAATTTCGTTTTAGGCTACATTCACACAACAGTAAAAAAACATCCGCTTTCAGAACAATGATGTTCTATGGGTATATTCACACGGCCTTTTTTTAAGCACCGGTGAATATTGGCCGTCAAAAAATAGAACATGTCCTATTTTTGGCCGCTTTCACGGCCAGACGGCCCCCATAGAAGTCAATGGATCAATTTTTAACGGCCGTCAATACATGTAACAGCCGTTAAAAACGGTTCTGTGATTTGGGGATTCAAGAGCCAAGGGAACTATTGGCTCCCTTGCTGGTAATCGGCGGCGCAATGACACATACTCACTGTTGCAGCGCCGTCCTCTACAGGTATGGTCTCTAGTCTCATGGGTTCTGCGAAGGTGACGAGATGACGTCCTCGCGTCGCCTTCGCAGAACCAGTGAGACTAGAGATCACTCGTGATGTAGACGGTCATGCATCGGTGAGTATGTAGGGCATTCAGGCGGACAAAAATTACGGATATTGTTGCGCTCACTACTATGGTAGCATGGCGCTAGTACAGGGGACATTGTTGTCTACTGTAGCAAATTTTTCGGCACGGTCCTGAATTTACAGAGAGAGTCCCGGAAGATTACCACAGGGAGGGGGTGGTGTGGTGCTTTATCCGGAGAGGTGTCTGTGTCATCATCTACAGGGGGGCTGTGTGGCATCATCTACATGGGGCGGTGTGCCATCATATACAGGGGGGCTGTGTGCCATCGTCTACAAGGGGCCGTGTGCCATCGTCTACATGGGGCGGTGTGCCATCATCTACATGGGGCGGTGTGCCATCATCTACAGGGGGGCTGTGTGCCATCATCTACAGGGGGGCTGTGTGACATCATCTACAGGGGGGCTGTGTGCCATCATCTACAGGGGGGCTGTGAGCCATCATCTACAGGGGGTCTGTGTGCCATCATCTACAGGGGGGCTGTGTGCCATCATCTACAGGGGGGCTGTGTGCCATCATCTACAGGGGGGCTGTGTGACATCATCTACAGGGAGGCTGTGAGCCATCATCTACAGGGGGTCTGTGTGCCATCATCTACAGGGGGTCTGTGTGCCATCATCTACAGGGGGTCTGTGTTTCATCATATACAGGGGGTCCGTGTGCCATCATCTACAGGGGGGCTGTGTGGCATCATCTACAGGGTGGCTGTGAAACAATCATGACAATGACCTTTGTTTGGGTGTTTTCAGGGGGTTGGGACAAAAGAAGCCAGACAAAAGAAATTCATCAGTTTTTTTAACGGCCATGAAAAACGGATGCAAAATGGATGTGAAACTGCCATTAAAAACGGACAGACGGACTGGAAGTGTATAAAAATTTGCAGACACAATGATGCAAAATGCCCATGAAAAACTGACAGTTGATCAGTTTTTAATGGCCATTTTTTTTCACTGTCGTGTGAATGTAGCCTAAGTTCTGGATCGTCTCCATTTTAATGGATAAAGTAACCGGACAATTATCCACCCACCGAGAGTTTATTGGACACATGGACGGCCTGGTGAGCAGATGAACTTCTTGTTTCTTTGTTTGGAGTCATGTACAGATATAGCAATCCTTATCCTGACTCTGATAACTTGCTGCAGCGTGATAATTTATCACTTAAGTCACTGAAAACCATTGAAAAAGTGAAATTAAAGTTTCTTGACACTGTGTATTCAATGTATTTAACCCCTTCGAGCTCAGCAACGTAATATTCCGTCGCGCTGACCGCCCCGTTCGCGCTCAGCGACGGAATATTATGTCGCAGGGAAAATGCATCGCCATTTTCCACCGGCGCGTGCACGAGCTGTGACAGCTGCTGTTTCCGACAGCAGGCTATCACAGCTCAATACGCCGGTACCTATTGCGATGGTCCCGCCTCCACAATCGCCACTATTGGTCAGTCAGTGAGTAACTGTCCAATAGTGGCGATCGGTCTCTTCACTTCCTCTCCCTGACATCACATCCTGCCGCACCCGCCCTGAGATGGAGATAGCGAGGCGTTCAGAGCGGTTGTGAGTAGAGGGAGAGAAGAAAAAAAGTGAAAAAAAGACAACTTTTTTCTGCTTCCCACCTCCCCAATCCACTACCCAGTCCTTTACCCTTCCTCCTTGTGTTCCCCCCACATTTTTGGTCAGTGATCTCCTATCACTGACCACTTCTTAGTCTTCAGGACCAATTTCTTGGTCCCTGGGGATTATTTTTTTCTTTATAAAACATATAAAATAAAAAAATATATAAAAAAAAAAAAAAAAAGATAAAAAAACCTGTTAATTTAGACAATTTATCTAGTTAGTTTAGTATTAGTGTTAGTTAGTGTCAGGGAACCGTCAAAAAGCATAGTTAGGTATAGCGTCAGGAATCCATCACCATAGTTAGATCTAGCGTTAGGGGTCCATCACAGTAGTTAGGTTTAGCGTCAGGGAAGCTCGGAATAATCTAGATAGGTTTAGTGTCAGGCACCCGTCACCGTGGTTAGGTTTAGTGTTAGGGAAGCTCAGAATAATCTAGTTAGGTTTAGTGTCAGAGAATAGTCGCCGTAGTTAGATTTAGTCTCAGGGAAAATCAAATAAAATCTAGTTAGGTTTAGTGTTAGGAACCCTCGCCCTTGTTAGGTTTAGTCTCAGGGAAGCCCACTCGTTCTATAAAAACACCAATTTTTTGAGCTGGTTTAGGTAGCAGCCTATTGCTCCTAGTTAGGAAAGCAATCAAACATGTCCCAACGGACATTTAGTGCCGAAGAGGCATATTCATTTCTTGCCTCCGACACAGAGTCGTCGGATGGTGAGACTCTGTTTTATTTATCCACCTCCTCATCCAGTGATGAAGAAGAGGAACCTCCTAGGAGATGCTCCTTGACCATTAGTGCAGTTGAAGCCCCCGAGCGAAATGACCCCGCCGCAGTTCAAGCCCCCATTTGGACCCCCACACCAGACATTTATGAGCCCAAAATCCCAGAGTTAAAATTTAATACGGCAGGGCTCAGTGAAATGGGCTTTTTCAAGTTCTTCTTCACTGATGACTTTATAGATCTTATGGTCTCCCAGGCAAATTTATATGTCCAACAGTATATTACTAAGAACCCTACATCATTTTATGCCCAATCCTACAGGTGGACCCCTGTAGATGTAGCAGAGTTGGGCAAGTTCTGGGGACTTCACTTGAACATGGGGCTTCTGAAAAAGCCATCCATTAGGACCTACTGGAGCATGGACATCTTATACCATACCCCCAATGTACCGTATGGCCATGTCCAAGATGCATTATGAGGCAATATTTCGCTTCTTAAATTATAAGGATAATGAGCAGTGCCCACCCCGAGATGACCCCAGTTTTGACCGTTTGTACAAACTGAGACCCCTATTAGACCATTTCAGTGCTCGGTTTGCCCAAGCATACACCCCCGAGAAGTGTATTTCTATTGATGAGTCCCTGGTACATTTTAAAGGGAGGCTTCAATTCCGCCAGTACCTGCCGAGTAAGAGGGCAAGGTATGGCGTAAAGATGTATAAGCTGTGCGAGAGTGCATCAGGGTATACCTACAAATTTAGGATGTATGAAGGGAAGGACAGCAGTATTCAGCCCCCAGAATGCCCCCCCTTACTGGGAATTAATGCAAAAATTGTGTGGGATTTGGTGCACCCACTGCTGGACCAGGGTTACCACCTCTACTTGGATAATTTTTATACCAGCGTCCCACTCTTCAAGTGCCTCGCTTCCAGCAGTCCTGCGGCATGCGGCACTGCTAGAAAAAAAACTGAGAGGCCTCCCTAAGACTCTGCTTGGGCAAACACTCAGAAGGGGTGAGAGCAGGGCACAATCTAGCAGCAACATATTGTGTGTCAAGTACAAGGACAAGAGAGATGTCCTTGTATTAACAACAATACATGGCCACACCAGTACCCATGTACCTGTACGAGGTACCAGTATAGAGACCCCCAAACCAGACTGCATCCTGGACTACAATAGGTACATGGGAGGGGTTGACTTGTCAGATCAAGTCCTGAAGCCCTACAGCGCCATGTGGAAATCGAGGGTGTGGTGGTCAGTGCCGCATCTGCCATGAGGCCGACGGCCTTAGGCAGCACCACCTACCCAAACGGGGGGGGGGGCGGCATTTTCATCCCGGGACGGACTGGACCAGGGGGAGGGGCCATGCAGACGCACATAGCAGACGTGCCGAACGTCTGTAACACTCCTCCTCCTCTCTGACGCTGTACACAGCACATGCAGCCAGAGAGGAGCAAGTCTGCAGGAAGAATCTGCCCGTGCACATCATACAGATGGCATTGTACAATGCGTATGTGCTACGTCGATGTGCAGGCCAGAGGGGAACTTTCCTGGAATTTCAAGAGGTGATTATCAAGAACCTAATCTTTAGGACCAAGAATAGGGAGCATCCAGTACTTCCGGAAGCGAGGCCACACGCATCGTACCAGGGCAACACTTTCCAGGAGAAGTTCCCCAAACTGGCAAGAAGGGAAAAAGTCAACAGAGGTGCAGAGTCTGCTCAAAGAGGGGGATAAGGAGGTAAACAATATACGAATGCGACACGTGTCCCGAAAAAACAGGGCTCTGTATGAAAGATTGTTTTCGAATTTATCATACATCCCTTAATTTTTAATTTACCCTGATACACTCCGCACAACTTATGCCCCTCATCTTTCCCTTCTGAGCCCTGCCGTGTGCCCAGGCAGCTAATAACAGCCACATATAGGGTATTGCCGTACCCGGGAGAACCCACATTACATCTTATGGTGTGTATATCTCCAGTGGCACATGCTGGGCACACTTTATCGGGCACGGACATGCCATATATATATAGAAAATTGCAAATCTCACTCTGCCCCATCTGCTGCGCATTATCTTTTACACAGTACATGTGGGGTCAAAAGGCTCACTACACCTCTAGATGAATGTCTTAAGGGGTGTAGTTTTTAAAATGGGGTCACTTCTCAGGGGTTTCAACTGTACTGGTACCTCAGGGGCTTCTGCATACATGACTTAGCACCAGAAAAACTCCAGTAGGCCAAATGGTGGTCCTTTCCTTCTGAGCCCTCCCATGGGCCCAAACGGCAGTTTATCACCACACATGGGGTATTGCCGCACCAAGGACAAATTGGGCAACAAAATGGGGTATTTTGTTTCCTGTGAAAATGAGAAATTTTGGAAAAAAATGACATCTTATTGTTCTACACACAGGTATCCAGGCTACCAGGACTACTATTATGGGTAAGGCTATCTGAGTTATTAATGTTGGGAGTATTTTACTCTAGAAAACACCCTTTGGACACTTCTGTCCTTAACAAAACAGCTCACACTCAAACAACTAACGTTATATACGATAGCACACTGCCCTATTCATATGTCCTTAATATAAGGACTTTAAACACACCATACACTTGGTTTTCCTACTTACCTGTGTTCATATCATATAGAGTCTCTCCACTCATGTACCTTTTTAACATGTATGTTTTTATATGTATTTAATAAAAAAAATTATTCTTTTCATATATACTTGGCTCTATACTCTGTTTCTTGTGTGTGTGTATAGGGTTTAAGTAGAGTATAACAGAGAATTCCCAGCATTATCATTCCCTTACCCCCCTACAACATTACGAATTATATTCACTTGGGACTGGTGTTGTTTTATTAAATTTCTTTTGATTCTCTTGATTTTTTTTGCTGTTTTTGACATTCCACTATGTTCTGCATAAAGCTTAGTGTCAGCTGTACTGTGACTTCTTTATCATAACGGAGCCATACCAGGCCCTTATACACCCTATATGCTTCCCCAATAGAATCCATAAAACATAAAAGGGCCGAGCAGTGCTCCGGGGTCTTTTCGCTAATCACTCTAGCTAGAATCGCAAATGAAAACGTTCACCATATTAACCAATTGGTAAACATTTGCGGAATCAGGAGATAACGCCTTTTCTCCTCCTCCTTCTTTTATGCTCTAGCCCCTCTTCCCCTGATCCAGATAGAACTTCTCCAAGGGGAGGAGGGAGAACATCTCCACATACTCATCCTTCCCTATTTGTTTCCTGACCTCCTGCTTAAGATGGGCACCGATCCCTCGAAGCAGACATACACAGCCATGTTATCCCTGTTTACCTAATTAGGTGTCTCAGTCTGGACTGAGACCGCAACCGCCTCATAACTCACCGGAAGAGGGTTAACAAGGGAAAATGTTTTTACAGGACCGCCCACGCGAAAACCTGGGATGGACCCGCACCCTTCACCAGGGAACCGCCCACCATGTTCAGCAGGCACACCACTGAGTCCCTCAGGCATCTGCACATGCCTCCTGCTGTGTTACCCCACAGCCCCTAGTGGCAGGGGGCAAACCTGACCTAAACAATAATGGCACCAAGCACCAATAGTGATGCTTTTGAAAAGTATCAAAAAACTTTATTAAATATAGAGGACAAATGAATAAAAAGTGTCACACAATAGATCTAGCAACATCTCCAGAGTGAAATACACAGGGTGAACACATGCCCATAACAATACGGATACATCTTATTTATAAAGTGTATAGTGCTAAGCAATATATATGAAATAAGGATATATATACCATATATAATATAAATTGTCTTTACAATACTGCAGGATGGACAAGGACATGGACAAGAAGCTAAATACAAGTAGTGATGGTCCTAGGATAGGTGAAACACATGTTCAAAAGAGTACAGCATATGAAATAACATGCCTCAATATATACCCATCTATATGACACAACCGGGATGGCGCCAACCACGACGCACGTTTCGGCACAGCCTTCATCTGGGGGTGACATCATCTCCTAACAGGTATAATATAATAATATATATATTATATAATATATTATTATATTATATAATATAATATAAATTTCGGTATAATAATGATACAACAGTAAACTGGAGATGACCGTCCAACACTGCGAATTTAACCCCTTAATGACAATACGCCTTTTCATGGTGGTCATTAACCCCTTAATGACCAGCCTATTTTGGACCTTAATGACCAAGCCATTTTTTAAGTTTTTCCATTGTCGCATTCCAAGAGCTATAACGTTTTTATTTTTGCAGCGACATAGCTGTATAAGGTCTTGTTTTTTGCGGGACAAGTTGTACTTTTCAATAGCACCATTTTGGGGGACATATTATTTATTGATTAACTTTTTAGTTTCAATGATTTTTATTGAATTTTTTGCAAAGAAATGTGCAGATTTTGAACATTACATTTTCTTAGCTCAAATTACATTTAGACAGGTTGATAATACGTTTATCATATGTACAAAACATCCGCATATATAATATGAACTCTCGTTTATATTTCAGAAAATGCAGATAAATCACTTGAGTTCCAGTATAAAAGTAACCAAAACAGTAAACAAAACAGGATTAGAACTACACCAGTTTTTTACATTACTTGTGTACTTACGGTACCTATTGCTTTACATACATAATTTACCCCCTTCTCAGTTAAGCTTGTAGTAAGAACTATGGTTCCACAACTTCCATCTCGTATCAAATGTATCATACGTAAAATTACCATATGCAATAATTTTCTCGTATGCATGAGATGTATTAATCAGCTCCACTAGTTCCGATAAGAGAGGGGTTGTATTGGTCTTCCAATAACGAGTTAAGACCAGCTTAGCCATAGTCAATATTTTACATACTATGACCCTAGCATGTGGAGGAATTTCTTCCATCTGGAGGAATAGTAGGGCTTTCTGTGGTGACATATGAATCCCACTCCCCAGTAACTCTCTCAAGAGGGCAAATACGTCTTTCCAATATTCTCCAATGACAGGGCATTCCCATAGTATATGAATCAGTGTACCCTTATGGTTGCAATTTCTCCAACATAGGGCTGGGGTTTGGGGAAACATCTGTTGGAGTCGATCAGGTGTATAGTACCACCATAAGGCGGTTTTAATCGCTGCTTCTGCATGAGACGCACATGATAAGGAGGTATGTGTGAGTTTAAAGGCCTTCAACCATTCTTTGTCTGTGAAACCGGTTCCCAAGTCTCTCTCCCACATTTTAATACGGTAGGTTTTGACAAATATAGCTTGAGTATCGATTGAATCATATATATATTTAAGACCCTTGAGATTTCTGTTTAACCCCCCAAATATTGTATGGTTGTATACAGATTCCAGATTACCATGACTACTCAGGAAGTGTCTAATTTGGAAGTATTTATATAGGTCTCGTGCAGGGATTGAGTATTTGGATTTCAGATATGAAAAGTCTACTAGCTGATTATTTTGGAAGAGTTTTGCTATATCCGTTATACCTCCTTTTTTCCATATAGAAATATTCAAGTCTGAAATAGCCAACTCCAAGAAGTCTATGGGTATGAATGATTTGGGCATAGGAAGACTTTCTTTAGAATATGTATGCAAATATTTCCAGCAATGTAGAGCGACTATAGTGAGCGGGGATAGGTCTAATTGGCAAGGTAAGTCCCAGTATTGAAGAAATAAAAGTGCCTTTAGTGAAGCCGGGGAAATACAAGAAGCCTCGATATGAACCCAAGGTTTCGCGTTTTCAGTTTTCCACCAAGCGGAAATTTGAGCTACTACCGTGGCTATTTAATATCTATGAATATTCGGGATTCCCATTCCCCCTAGCTTCCTATCTCTGGTCAATATGTGAAATGCAATTCTGGGTTTCCTCTTAGCCCACACAAATTGTGATAATATTTTCTGGATTTGTTGAAAAAATGTCTTGGGAAGGTGTATGGGCAGGGTGCGGAATAGATATAAGAGTTTCGGGAGTAAAAGCATTTTAAAGGAAGCGATCCTTCCAATCCAGGAGATCTCACATTTTTGCAGTCTATTAGCTTCATTTTTTATGTCATTGAGGAGTGGTGTGTAGTTATTTACATACAAAGACTCATGTTTGGGAGTCAAATGAAGTCCCAAATATGATATTTCTACCATCCTCCAATCTAACCGATGCTTGTTTTGTAAGAAATGTAACTTGGACGGGGATAAACACAAAGGGAGGATTTCTGATTTTTGGGTGTTGAGTTTATAAAGGGAGATATTACCAAATAATTGTATACATTCTAGGACTGCCGCCAGGGAAGACTCCGGATGTGACAAAGACAAAAGTATGTCGTCTGCAAATAGTGAGATAGTGTGAGTTAGCGGACCTACCTGTATTCCATGGATTTTTTCATGCATTCTAAGCATCTGAGCCAAGGGTTCCATAGCCAATATAAATATGAGGGGGGATAGCGGACAACCCTGTCTCGTACCGTTTGTGATTTTAAAATCTTCTGATAAGACCCCGTTTGTAAATACCTTTGCAGACGGGTGGGAGTACAGGGCTTGGATTGCAGTGGAAATCTCTCCCTTGAACCCCATATTATCTAGCACTTTAAATGCATAGGTCCAATGAATCCGGTCAAATGCCTTCTCTGCATCTAATGCAAGTAATACAGATGGTATTTTATGTTTATCAATATGATGTAAAAGACTCACTATCCTCCTGGTGTTATCCGAAGCCTGTCAGCCTTTGACAAATCCGACTTGATCTTCTTGAATTAAGGCAGGGAGTAGGGAGGCTAACCTGTTTGCCAAAAGTTTTGCATACATCTTAATATCTGTATTTAACAGAGATATGGGTCTGAAATTCTGTGGGACATCCGGAGACTTCCCTGGTTTAGGTATCGTCACAATCAATGCCATCTGATTTTCTCGAGGGAGCGATCCCGAGGACATAGCTTTCTGAAAAAAATTGTTAAGAACAGGTGTTAGAATATCTCGGAACGTTTTATAATAATCGTTAGTCAACCCATCTGGGCCAGGGGATTTACCGGAAGGAGATCCACGGATGATATCTTTTATCTCAGATTCCGAGATTGGGGCATTTAGGTTGGAGAGTTGGAGAGGTGACAAGTGAGGAAGTGTGATATGCCTTAAAAAATTCTCAATTTCTAATGGAGTCGGATGAGCCGTGAATGGGTCCTCTTTCAAGTTATATAGTGACGAATAGTATATTTTAAACTGATCAGCTATATCTTTAGGATGCATAATTTTGGGTTTAGTGTGAGGATCGATCAAAAAGGGAATTCTGGATTTCCTAGTTTGAATTTTGAGTCTAGCGGCCAACAGTTTACTTGCTTTGTTATTTTGTGAGTAATATGTGGCTTTCGTTTTCCTTAGAGATTTCTCATATTCCATTAGTAAACATTTTCGCATTTCTTGTCTAAGTCGAAAAAGCTGAGCCGCATAACTCTGAGACGGGGCTGATTTATTCAATGCCTCTATTTTATGTATGTCTTCCGTCAGTGACACCAGTTTTGCTAACCTTTGCTTCTTAACAATATGTCCGAGGCGGATCAAGGAGCCTTGTATAAATGCTTTATGAGCATTCCAAAGGGTATCTATATTAATATCAGGGGTGTCGTTAGTCTGGAAGTACTCCTTAAAGAGGCTCTGTCACCAGATTTTGCAGCCCCTATCTGCTATTGCAGCAGATCGGCGCTGCAATGTAGATTACAGTAACGTTTTTATTTTTAAAAAACGAGCATTTTTGGCCAAGTTATGACCATTTTCGTATTTATGCAAATGAGGCTTGCAAAAGTACAACTGGGCGTGTTGAAAAGTAAAAGTACAACTGGGCGTGTATTATGTGCGTACATCGGGGCGTTTTTACTACTTTTACTAGCTGGGCTTTCTGATGAGAAGTATCATCCACTTCTCTTCAGAACGCCCAGCTCCTGGCAGTGCAGATCTGTGACGTCACTCACAGGTCCTGCATCGTGTCGGCACCAGAGGCTACAGTTGATTCTGCAGCAGCATCAGCATTTGCAGGTAAGTAGCTACATCGACTTACCTGCAAACGCCGATGCTGCTGCAGAATCATCTGTAGCCTCTGGTGCCGACACGATGCAGGACCTGTGAGTGACGTCACAGCGTGATCTCTGGAGAACACGGCTGTGTCTGCACTGCCAGAAGCTGGGCGTTGTGAAGAGAAGTGGATGATACTTCTATACACAACGCCCAGCTAGTAAAAGTAGTAAACACGCCCCGATGTACGCACATAATACACGCCCAGTTGTACTTTTACTTTTCAACACGCCCAGTTGTACTTTTGCAAGCCTCATTTGCATAAATACGAAAATGGTTATAACTTGGCCAAAAATGCTAGTTTTTTAAAAATAAAAACGTTACTGTAATCTACATTGCAGCGCCTATCTGCTGCAATAGCAGATAGGGGTTGCAAAATCTGGTGACAGAGCCTCTTTAAGGTCTCGTTCAAGTTCTCCCTTGTATTTACCATGGGACAAAAGGAAAGAGCTACATCGCCACAAGTAAGTCTGATTGACGCTATGTCTTTCGTCAAGTTTTATCATCAAGGTCGCATGATCAGACCACGTGATATCTTGAATCTGCGTCTCTTTTGACAGGAGTAATACCTCTTTATCTACGATAAACATATTGATGCGTGAGTAGCTGTTATGAGGCTGTGAATAAAAGGAGAAATCCGCCTCAGAGCCATGTTGTAGGCGCCATACATCATACAATTCTCTATTCCAACATAGATCTTTCAGGTATGTCTGGGACAATCTATTTTTGGAAGTAGAGTCAATTGAGGCATCCATCACTGTGTTAAAATCTCCACATATAAGTAATTTCCCCTCTTTACATTTATCTAGAATTCTGAAAATGTGATGGAAAAATCTAGTTTGGTGTCTGTTAGGAGCATACAGATTCACCAATGTGTATTTAACGTTATTAAGTAGACATATAATCACTACATATCTTCCTTCCGGGTCTATGTGTGTTTGAAGCATTTGAAAGGCTACAGTATTTTTGACTGCTATCAGGACGCCTCTAGATTTAGTGGGAGAATGTGACTGATATATGTCAGGAAATAATCGATGTTTTATGCGATCAGCATCTTTCTTCAAGAGGTGTGTCTCCTGTATACACAAAACATCACACATCTTAGATTGGGCCTCTCTCCACATATGAGCTCGTTTCTGAGGGCTATTCAGGCCGTTTACATTCAAGGACATAATTGAGATAACCATTATACCGTATGTATATATGCTAGCATCGTACCTAATCTCCGAACATACATATCTAAAAGAAATTGCCCCTTTCCTCGCCTAGTATAGGGCTCCCTGAGTTTCATATAGCAAGGCATATGTAAAGCAAACATGTAAGCACTGGTTAGGATTTTGATTGTAAACAACAGGTGCACAGGGAAAAAGAACAAGATAGAAACAACAACATAAAGTAACATCGAACCAAATTTCAGGGACGGACGAAGTATCTCGTTGTCCCGTGGGTCTGGGGTAGAGCAGTCCATCCGATACCGAACTCCAATGGCCGCCCGCCGGAATCTCTAATGGCTAGCGAAGACCGTAAGAACAAGAGAGAGTCTAAGGACATGCGCTGAATTCCTTATTACAGCCATCCAGGCCTCAATCCCAGCAATCAGCGGGGTAGTCTCCCACGTTGGCCAGCTGTTCTCCATTCCTCTCTGATATGTTGGGGAGCGCCCAGAAATGGTGGTTTAGGAGGAGGAACGACAATGTTCCATTTTCTCAGAAGGGTAACGCCATCCGATACCGATTTCATTATGTGAGACGAATTTTCGTATGAGACCATGAGGCGAACCGGAAAACCCCACCTATAAGGGATGTTATGATCTCTTAACGCCAAAGTGATCGGGTGTAGTTGTCTGCGTAGTTGCAGGGTCACCGCAGATAGATCTGAGTATACTGATATCTCTTTAAATTTTGCTGGGATAGCTGATTCTTTCCTAGAGGCATATAAAAATCTCTCTTTGATGTGAAAAAAATGCACTCTGGCCAGTACATCTCGGGGTATGGGTTCCGCTAGATGTTTAGGCTTAGGTATTCTATGTACTCGATCTATGATTAGGTCTTGCGAAGAACAAGTTGGGAGCAGAGCTTGAATAAAGTCCTGAACATATTGATTTAGATCTTTTGGTGCAATATTTTCCGAGATGCCTCTGAATTTGAGATTATTACGTCTGGATCTATCTTCCAAATCTGCTGTTTTTGCTTTTACTTGAGACAGGTCATTTTCTAGGTCATAGTGGGCATCAATAAGAGAGTTATGAGATGAGGTGATTTCACTCATTTTCGTTTCTACATGCTGCACTCTATGTTCCACTGCTGCAACAGCGGTAGCCAAGGGGTTAATGAGCTCAGCCATGCCTGCATGAAGTGAGTGTTGTAAAGCCTGCAACATGGTCTTGAGCATAGCTTCTGTTACAGGGTTGGAGGATGAGGGCAATTAATCAAGGACTTGCCCAGGTATAGAGGTAACAGATATATTAGCTCCTACCATGTCCTGTGTATCGTCCGGGTCATATACTGTCTCCCTTGGTGTCTCAGGGGTTCTGGGTGCCGGGGAAGATGGCGCCGAGAAGGCCAGCCCACGTGGTGATGCAGGGCTATGTGGAGAGGCGCGCTCTCTCAGAGAGATTGCATCTCTGAATGCTCTTGTGTGCGCATTCCTCCCCTCTGCAAGCAGACTAACCTCCGATGCTGGCACTGATCTGCTTCTTCTCGGCAGCTGCTCTTCCATCTCTCTCCTCGGGGTTTGTTGGTACGGCTCAGAGGTGAGTGAGCTAGCCTGTGTGTCGGAGGCCATTTCCTCCCTGTCTTCCTCTGGTCGCCTTGGATAGTAAAAGTCCGTCAATTTTACCGATTTCGTCACCGGTTTTCTTTTCCTCGGCATCTCCCTTCTGTGCTTGTATGTTTAGTTTGCGTCCTCTCTCATTCCTCGGTGCTAAACAGCTAGTTTTCAGTGCTTCATGCCGGAGCCGAAGTATCAAGCGGCCATCAGGTTCAGCTGCCAAGCCACGCCCCCTATTGATTAACTTATATTAACTTTTATTTGGGGGGAAATAGAAAAAAACGTAAATTTTGCCACTCTTTTTCGCATCTTAAATCTACGCCGTTTACCGTGTGATATAAATAACACAATAACTTTATTCAGCGGGTTGTTACGATTGCAACGATACCAAATTTGTATAGTTTTTGTATGTTTTACTACTTTTACACAGTAAAAACGCTTTTTTTTCAAAATTATTTGTTTTTGTGTCTCCATGTTTGAAGAGCCGTAACGTTTTTATTTTTTCGCCGATACGGTTGTATGAGGGCTTTTTTTTTTGCGGGAAGACTTGTAGTTTTTATTGGTACCATTTTGGAGTAGATGCGACTTTTTGATCGCTTTTTATCACATTTTTTTAAAGTCAGGATTCACAGAAAACAGCAATTTTTCCATAGTTTTTTATTACATTTTTTACGGCGTTCACCGTGCGGGTTAAATAATGTTATAGATTTATAGTCGGGGTCGTTACGGACGCGGCGATACCAAATATGTGTAACTTTTTTACTTTATTTTGTTTTTTTAATAGTAAAGCAGTTTGTAAGGGGAACAGCTGGGATTTTCATTTTTTTTCACATTTTTTTTTTTATTAACATTATTAAACTTTTTTTTCACTTTTTTACTAGTCCCACTAGGGGACTATAATATGCGATTCTGCGATCACTATTATAATACACTGCAATACTTTTGTATTGCAGTGTATTATGCCTGTCCGTTTAAAACGGACAGGCATCTGCTAGGTCATGCCTGCGGCATGATCTAGCAGGCATTCACTCCAGGCAGACCTGGGGGCCTTTATTAGACTCCCAGGTGCCATTGGAGACACAGACACTCGGCGATCGTATCGCCGGGTGTCGGTGGGGGAGAGAGGGAGCTCCCTCCCTCTCTCCAAAACCACTGAGATGCGGTGCTCGCTATTGAGCACCGCATCTGAGAGGTTAAACGGGTGAGATCGATACTAATATCGATCTCACCCGGCAGAGCAGGGACGCTCCCAGCCCTCAGCTGCCTCTAGCAGCTGAGAGCAGGGAGATTTGACAGCTCCCTGCTCTGTAAACTTATTCCGATGCCGCGACGTAAAAAGTCTATGGCATCGGAATAAGGCCCGTTAGTGACCGACATAGAAACACGATGGGCCGGTCACTAACGTGTTAAAGGGGTTCTCTGGAAAAAACTTTATGGTCTCATGTTTACTTGATAAAGTGGTTCTGTTTCCACTAAACGCGTTGTACCTCAAGAGACCCTCTATCTCTCTTTTTTATGTATGTTTTATTATGATCTATTGTTTTAGACAATTAATTATATATATATTTTTTCTCAAAAAAGTATTGCGCCTGGATGGTGTCTCTTTTTTACAGTGGATCCCACCTGGTTCCCACTGTTTTTATCTACCTACTCTTACTGAAGATGTCCTCAAAACTGGCTTAATGAGATGGTAGATCGGAGAGTGACTGAGGCAGTGGAGGCAAAACAGGGCGGACCTGTTGCAGGCAGCGGCTAAGGCATCTTGACCCCCATTGGGGGACCTCTCCAGAACTCCAGTGAAGGACCTGGGCGTGTAGACAAAGCCAAGGCAGACCCAGCAGAACCGGGTTGATGGCTTTAGGCAGGACGAGGAAGTTGATCTGTTCTGAGTGAAGGACTCCGATTTGTAACGTAAGTGGTTTCATGATAGCCACAATAGGATCGGGCAATGGTAGTCCATTTACAGAAGCAACAGCAAGGGACCTCTCTAGAAGAACTGTGGGTAGATGTAGTCGGTCTACTAAATCCTGCTGGATGAAATCTGCAGCTGCCCTGGAGTCAAAATAGGCAGAGGAGAAGTGTGATGTCTCTCCCGAGATGATGGTCACAGGAATAGATAATTTGGAAGAGGTTTTGATGTTTGGCATCATCCCACCTAGAGTTGCCTCTCTAGGAGCTGGAGTTTCCTGGCTTTTGTGGACATTGGCGCACGAAAGGGCCTTTAAGGCCGCAATACAAACACAGACCTGAAGAGCGTCAGCGCTGTTTCTCCTGCTCGGACAACTTGACTCTGTCTACCTGCATTGGTTCCTCAGGTAGAGCAACAAGAGGGGGCAGTAGTGGTCTCTGGAACAAGGGTGCTAATCTGTGAAAAAGTCTCTCCACCGAACCTCCTCATCGCGTTCCTGGATCCTCATGTTGACCCGGGTAGCCAACAGGATATGGACATCCAAGGTAGGTGGGAGGTCGCGGGCTGCCAGCTCGTCCATGGTGTGTGAGGACAGTCCATGCCATAGGTCGCCACCAATGCTTCATTGTTCCATGCCAACTCTGCTGCCAGGGTACGGAAGGAGATGGCATACTCTCCTGCTGTGGACCCCCTTGCTTGAGGGTTAGCAGAGTGGCTGCTGCTAAGGATGTGCGACCCGGCTTCTTGAACACGTCACAAAAAGTCTGTAAGAACAGGGCTAAGTCCGAAAATTTGGGCCCCTGTCATTCCAGGATGGGGTTCGCCCATGCGAGGGACTTGCCAGCGAGGAGGGAAATAATGAACGCTACATTGGCCTCATCAGAGGAGAAATGGTGAGCACGCAGTCATAGCGAGGAAAAAGAGGCAGTGCAACTGTGGATCCAGAAAACAGACAGTAGGAGTATTAGGCAGTGGAACGGCAGCAGTCTCTGGGGAAGGAACAGGGAGTTGATCCAGTCGGGCGATGATGGAGTTTACAGCCACGAGGAGTTGATCCTGACGTGCATATAGATACAATATATACTATTGGGGTCCACCCCTTAGTAATTGCTGACGTGCATATAGGTCACGCATATCCGTCTGTATGACCTGAACTGTGGTCTTAGGCTGGCCAGCGGGTTCCATGGCCTGAGGGTAATCTAGGGAACATATGTAGCTGACTTTAGCTTGACTAATAACGCATTAAATACACAGTGGAAAGATCCCTTATCTTGACCTTTTCAATGACTTCTCAATGGTTATTTTTGTGTGATATCACGCTGCAACAAGTTATCAGAGTCCAGTTAAAGATGGCTACATCCGTATGTGGACCCACTAGGCCGTGGGCTCCGGCTCAGATAGGGCTAGGTGTGGCAGGTTGCGCCAGACGAAGCGGATGGCACCAGGAATGGTAGATGACACACAGACGTGGCATATCCAGCCGGCGGTACCACACGACTCTGATAAAAGGCAGGCACAGTTAGGAAACAGCAAGGGATACAGGAAATAGGATGCAGGGAACGGGAACTCTGGGATCAAGCAGGAAAATACTAAGGGACCCTTTGCAATACAAACATGGGAAAAGTACAAACAACGCTCAAGCAAGGAGTGGAAGGGCAGAGACCTTTTTATAATCCAGGGTGCACTGGGGTAGGATAGAAAACTTTTAGGAAGTGCACACGCTGGCCCTTTAAGGCACTCCTCGCACACTCCAGGAAGGGAAGGCCGCGCCAGCCGTGGTCTCTGGGGAGGTAGCCAGGCAGTTGCGGTCGCGGCCGTTCATCACAGGGTGAGCGACAGAGGTCCGCAGTCATAACACTGAGATTTTTTTTGGTATTGTATATATGTACTGAGCAGTGGCGTAACTACCGGCGTAGCAGCCGTAGCGGCTGCTACGGGGCCCGCAGCATGAGGGGGCCCGTGTCGCCCGCTGGCACGGGCCCCCACCATAGCCGGAGGCTCCGCTGGCAGCCGCTATGGCTGCTACAGCGGGACGCCACTGAACACTACGGCAGAGCAGGGAGGTATCTCCCCGCTCTGCCATTAACTGGTTCCCGACCGCTGGCTGTATTTTTACGGCCAGCGGTCAGGGTCCTTAAAACCCGAGCCATAGACTTTTTACGACTCCGGTTTTAACTTACTGCCCGCGCGATCGGGCTGCTGAATGTCGGGTCTCCGGCTGTCAGTGACTGCCGGGGACCCCGAGGAGAGGATAGAAGCAGCTTTCGTTGCCAGCGATCATACATGTATCCCCTATCCTGTGGATAGGGGATACATGTATTTTGTAGGACACACTGTAGGTCGCATTTTTTTGGGAGGGGGGACGCTGTATGGCATTCCCTACAGGGGGGGAACGCTGTATGGCATTGCCTACAGGGGGGGGGCTGTATGGCGTTCCCTACAGGGGGGGGCTGTATGGCGTTCCCTACAGGGGGGGCTCTATGGCGTTCCCTACAGGGGGGGTGTATGGCGTTCCCTACAGGGGGGGCTGTATGGTGTTCTCTACAGGGGGAGCTGTATGGCGTTCTCTACAGGGGGGGCTGTATGGCGTTCTCTGCAGGGGGACTGTATGGCGTTCTCTACAGGAGGGCTGTATGGCGTTCTCTACAGGGAGGGCTGTATGGCGTTAGCACTGTCCAATAAATATACAGTACACAGAAGAAAATACGGTCCAGCAATCCTCATGACAATGTGATGACTTTATTAGAAAAACATTTTATAAACCACACGGCATGTTGAAGTGATGATACAAGACTGCTTACGCGCATCGAAAGCCAACTACATTCTTCGCAAATGTACGCCATCTCCTCCAAATAGTCAATTATATCAGAAGTCCAGTTCCTTGTGCTGCATGACTCGTGGACGCCCTATCCGTGGCGATATCCGTGTCCTTTCCACTGCTTCTCACTTGAGTCCTGTAGGCACAAAAAACATTCTGCAAGTATCCATTGTCATCCGTGCCTGCAGATTCTGCTTTAATGATGCAACTCACTCAACTCCTTGTCTATTTCATAGTTTACTGATGCCTCTTTTAGATGCGACAGATGTATTTTTTTTATACTTACCAGCCTGCTTCACAGGCACCATCCCTTTTTATTGGCACCTGATCAATAAGGGGGTCCTTGCTCCACCACCATAACACTGCAATACTAAACAAAATCTTCCATAGACATCACAAAAACTAGACAAGCCTTTCCTCCCTTATGTTTCCCAACATTTCCTGGGACAAGTGTGTGTAGGTAGAAATCAACAAACATGTTTCCTGGCCCCAAACTTTACCCCCTCTTTCCAGTAAAGGATTGGCTTTCGGTATCAAGCCTCCTCGCTTTTACCTTTTTACTTTATCCTGCGTAAACATTTTTTTCAGCATCTTAAATGTCTTGCCCATTAGCCCATCTATCCCCAACATCAGACCACTTATTATCATCTGACAGATCAGAATCAGACTCAACCAGCTACTGTTGCCTTCTTCTGCTTCTCTTTACATCCAGATGCGCTGCTCCTGTAATTCCAAACATTGTGCCAGTACCCCGTGTTTTAAACATTTTGGCAACCCCAAGGTGTCCCTCTCCCATGTTGAGATTATGAGGCCCTACTGGGATATTGCTGCCTTCATCGACCCTGGATCCCTGCGCAAGGATCCTGGCACTTGGCCCATCATTGTGCCATGTTCCCTCAAATTTTTGCTAGAATGATACCATTGAGGATACCTGCCTTGCTTCCTTGATGCCATTTGCTCCAAACAATCCAGTACACCCCAAGTCCAGGTCCTTGTGCTGCATGACTTGTGGGGGCTCTATACGTGGCAATATCCTGGCACCTTCCATTGCTTTCCGCTTGAGTGCTGTAAATATAAAAACATTCTGCCAGTGTCCATTATCACCTATGCCTGCAGATTATGACTGTGTAATGAAACTCACTTAAGTCCTTGTCTATTGGCATCCAGGCCTTGACACATCGCAAATGTTCTTGGCAGACCAATGCTGTCTAAAATCCCCCTACACTCCCTCACCCAATTACCTTACACCTACGTTCAGTCCTAAACCGAGCCATGTGGCCAGCATTTTGGACAAAGATACCCCTAACTTACATTATGCCTATTCCTACCAACTATCCAAGGTTCCCCACTGCTACGCCTTTCTTGGCATTTTGCCCGCTCATTACTTTTTCAATGTACAGAGCTACTGGTGGATACTGTATATTGTAACTAATGATGGACATACCGCATATAGATGAAATATTACTTCAGAGAGTCCCCCTGGCAGTAGGCAGCCGATCTCAAGAAATTCTGGAACAAAAAGTATAAACTGTGAAGATATTATGACGTGCGCTTAGTATGGTTCATCATATCAACAAATATATGTTCAGCCTATTGAAAACATCAGGGAGATTGTTCCCACAGTCTTGTCATGTGTCTCTATAGGAACATTCTGGATGACATCACATTATAGAATTTCTATAGGTTGTTATTTGCTATAATACTTACATATATACAGTGGATCTTCTAGCATGTCGGCTGTCACTGGTGCCACATATTCAGATGTTATAAATGTCTGTAAAATACATAATGGGTTTAATGCACATACATAAAATAACCCCATATCTAGAATGAATAATAATATATTTACTTTCACACATTTCATTTTCTATCACAGGGCGAGTCCAATGCCCCTCTGCCACACAAATAACACCAGCAGTATAATGGCACATAATAGTTGGAGGACCCTGGTATAGATTTTGTATCAGGGACCAGGAGCTTATTGTTATTCTTCTATATAATCTTATCCTTAATGGAAAACTTCTAATTTGTCTTTTGTGGAGTCTTTTGGACTGGAGTAGAGAGAGTAGAAAATGGTAAATTGGATTTCTGGATTCAACAGACCAAATAATTATTAAAGGGGTTTTCTGACAGTTTCATAAACCTTAGTCTAAGCCGCATATGGCTAAAAATAACAAATTGTCCCTACTCATTTTTTAAATTCCCTGTGGCTCCTGCGCTGGTGGTTCTGTTGTCTTTAGTTGCTAGGCCACAGCGGTCATGTCCGTGTGGATGGCATGTCACGTGGCAGCTATTGTGTCACATCCAGGGCCGGCCTTAGGTTTATTGGTGACATGTGCAGTATCTGTGACGTCCTCCCCCTTATGATGCACCATGTAGTGTCCAAATAATTTAATCATACAGTGCCCAAATAACATCACCCAGTCAATAAACTAGGGATTGTATCTTTCTGTTTTTTTATATTATAGGTTTGGGCCCTAAATGCCGGATCGGCAGTGTAAGTTGAGGGTGCCCAGGCCATCTATGGTGGTAGTGCCCTCTTCAGTATTGACCAGTAATACACACTATGTGATCATTTAGAGATGCAGTTAATAAAATACACTGACCTTGGACTCTCCTACTGAATACATCCGACTGAATGTAGAACGTTATGTGATGTGAGGTGGAGGGCTCTGCTTAATCTTTGATCTGCCCTCCTGGGACGTGTGGTTATCATTAACTCTTATGAGGAATTAATTCTAGGAGAAAGAAAGACAATGTATTAGGACAAATCTCAATCAATGGCAACATTTCTATCTAGAACAGAGTCCAGTCCCCAACCAGTGTAAAATTACCAAAGGGGTAAATAGGATGACCGGCTGGGGTCCAGGGATTTGGGGTGGCCCACAGCTCTGGGGCTCCATACGCCCCTGAAATTGGACAAACAATAACGGCGCAGGGAGGAAGCAAAATGTCTGACCCGGTTGGTCGTCTATTAGGTGAGTATAATTTTTTATTTTATAGGAGCAAAGGGGGCACACTATTAATATGGGGGATAAAAGGACTGAGTCGGGGCTTAGAAAAGGGGGCTTCATTACTGTGGGGCCATACAAAAGGGGCATTCTGACCCAGGACATACAAAAAGTGTCATTCTAACTGTGGAGGGTATTGGTGGATACTGCATATAGTAACTAATAAGAGACGCACCTTGCATAGATGAAATATTGCTTCAGAGAGTCCCCCTGGCAGCAGGCAGCCGATCTTAAGATGTTCTGGAAAAAACAATAATTGTGTAGTTTTATTTCTCCAGACAGACGTGTGCTCAGTATAGACCATCCAACAATGAAGGAAATGTACATTAGGGCTCATGTACACAGCAACTTCATGTGGACGGACCTGTATGGTGGCGCACAGACTGCAGTACTGGTAATGTAGACACTCTGTGTGCGCTGTGTGCTCCCCCATAAGCCAAATGTGTATTAGGAAATGACATAAATAACAAGTCCCTTATATATTACTAATACCATAATATCTTCTTTATGGAGCATTTCTATAATAATAATAATATAAAGCTGCAGCAAAATTCCCAGCGTTTACTTTTGCTACATGTGGATGAGTTTTTGAGACTGTAACTATTCACCTGTAACACTTGTGAATTTTGCCGCGCAGCAAATCTGCAGCGTCTGAATTCAGCTTTATGGCGTAGAATATAGTACTCAAATACTGCAATCATACAGTGCCCAAATAACACTGCCAGACAAGTATTGTCTGCCACACTGTAATGTTAATGTAATCCATTATCAAGGAATTGTATCCTGAGCAGTGCCCTTTACTTTTTTTACATGAAGAGTGGGATTGAGTGTTCAAGCAATGGGTGCCACAGACATCAAGACCAGTGGCGCCCCATTCATTAGTGACAGGTGATGCACCCAGTGTAACCGCACAGGTCGCACACCCCTAAGACAGGCCCTGGATGAACAATATTGGGGAATTTGTTCCCACAGTCTTGTCATGTGTCTCTATAGGAACATTCTGGATGACATCACATTATAGAATTTCTATAGGTTGTCATTTGCTATAATACTTACATATATACAGTGTATGTCCTAGCATGTCGGCTGTCACTGGTGCCACATATTCAGATGTCATAAATGTCTGTAAAATACATAATGGAATAAACATAAAATAACCCCATATCTAGAATGAATAATAATATATTTACTTTCACACCTTTCATTTTCTATCACAGGACGAGTCAGACATTGAAAACATTTTGTAATGTTAGTGTAAACCCAGGGAACATAACTATAGGGGTGAAGAGGTTGCAGTCACACCCAGGCCCAGGTGTCCATGACTGACATTAGGGGGGGTCACAATGTGGGCAATTTACAAATGCCAATCCCCAATGCCCCCATCTCCTAGAGGAATCCCGATTTTCGCTGCTAGAAAGGCGATGTCAGTGAGAGAAGCACCCAGGCGGAAAGGCAGCTGCTGAGTTGCCCGGCCGCTTCTAAAACACAAGCAGTGGAAGGGAGCCAGCGCAGCGCCCCGTTCCACCTGCTGGAGGGATGCGCCCTATGTAATGGCACAGGTCGCACACCCCTAAGGCCGGCCCTGGCTACTGCTGAGCCTTATTAGGATAATATACGGTAGCTTTTTAAGACTATTTAATTAAATTAAATTAGAAATAATATTGAAAACGACTGAGAAGTCACATTCCACATTACTGACAGCTGCAATTCTCAGACAATGGTAAGGGTAGCTCACTGTCTCCCTCAATATTTCTACCCAATAACACTAAATCAACGTGGCTAGAAAGTAAGGGTTTTTTTAAATGTGGGCAACACCCATGCAAAACTTGTTCTTATGCCTATCCCAACAAAAACTTTTCTAATGCAGACGACACACTCACATTTGTAATACAAAATTACATCAACTGCAACTCTAATGCAGTTATTTACATCATTGAGTGCACCAGCAGAAAATTTAAAATTAGAATACTTGAACACCTAAGCTATATCCGTAATTCTAATATCGTAAACGTGTCTAATGCAGCTAAACATTTTATATACCAACACAACAGAACAACCAATTTTTTCAAATGTCAAGCTATTGAAAAAGTCCACCTATCCAAAAGAGGGGGGGACCTACAATACAAAATCTACCAACGCGAAGCCCACTGGATATTTAAATTGAACACACGGTTTCCTAACGGCCTTAATATAAGACATGATCTAAATCTTCATTACTAAAAGATCGGTAACTGTCTCATGTCAAAGCTGTATAGTATAAACAGGTCTACAGTATATATATAAAATATATGTTTCGCCTCTGAAAAAATACGTATGCTGTCTTGTGTTATCAAACAAACAACCTACTGGTACTTGTGAATTAATCCCCTTTCAATAACCAACCATAATCGGGTTATCTCTAATGAACATTTACATAATTCCGGTTTATTTATTTTTCTTTGTCTAGGTTTACACATGTTCTTAATGATGTGACGTGTATGTTATATGCTTATTACACAACACATTTTTAAAAAAAATCACTTTGTTCAATATATGATTATTTATATAATTTCTGCCACTCAAATAATTATTTTCGTTTCCATCCACTTTCACTTACAAGTTTCGCTTTTACTTCACTATTTGATTAACCATATCCAGGAGCTGACTGTTCTAATCTAGGAATTTTTTATATACATACCTGTAATCTTATCAACCCATATAAATTCTATACTCGACCGATGTAATTCTGCAATTAAGTCTATATACATAAGCACAACAGTCAATAAGACGTCCCTCAGAACAAACGGATAATCCGACCTTTGTTTCTGTATGATTATGTCTTTTATCCAGATTTAAACCCAGCATAATATATGCTACATACACGGTTTATGTAAACATACAGGTTCAGATTGTATACTTACGATCGAATCGTACTGTTCCTCTCGATTCCTCAACGTCAGGGATACCACTTCCGGTAGTGCGGTCCAGCGTTACCATATTCTGTGGAACGCAAGCACAACAAAAAATGACCCCTTGAACCGGATGCTTTCCAACATGACAGTTTCAGCAAAGACGATTGTTATAGACAGAATCATCTCAAAAATAACATACTAGTATACAAATACCTATTTTGCTTGAGCTACATCCGTATTCCTCCTATTTACATCCTGTTGACAATGTAGTCACATTTGATAATAAAGTTAACATACCGATAGTATTACGGAGGGAACACATGTAAATTACAATTAGGGTCAACGATAAACACATGCGGACAGGAGCATATATGGCAGCCATCTAGTTCAGTCAGCTAGCTTCAGCTATGATTAAGGACGCTTGCAGCGTCTGAAACGCGTAGGCTTCTCATTCATCACTATCAAAACTTTTTTCCTTACACTACCAGGATGTCACGCTGTGCATCTCCTTGATTTTAACTAGCCAAAAGTATTGGCCCATTACTCCTGGAAATATTTTTTCCGTTTTATTTAATCTTCTGTGCTGGATCCAATCTTGCTTCTTCTAGTCTCGTCTATCCACCGTGTGCCGACACGAGGATCCGTGCACGATCATCCTTAAAACTACATATACTACGAAGGTGAGCTGGAGGTGTTTCTCTTTCTATTTTTGGTATGTTCACACACTTAACTAAAAAACGTCTCTAAAATACAGAGCTCTTTTCAAGGGAAAACAGCCTCTGCTTTTCAGCCATTTTTTAAACCACAAACATTTTTTGAGGCGTTTTTACCAACGTTCTTGGAGCTGTTTTTCTATTGAGACAATGAAAAACGGCTCCAAAAACGGCCGAAGGAGTGAAATGCACTTCTTTTTACAGGGTGTTTTTTATGCGCCGCTTTATCAAACGCCCACGTAAAATGCACCATCGGAAAAAAAAAACTGTTTTTCCCATTGAAATCAATGGGCAGATGTTTGGAGGCGTCCAGCCTCCGTATTTTCGGCTGTTTTTCGGGGTGTTTACGGCCAGGAAAACGGCTGAAAATAGGCTGTGTGAACATACTCTGTTGTACTGAGTTGTAACTTTAATGAGAAAATATGAAACATTGAAATCTGAATGTAAAATGTTCAGTTGTTACTTGCATTAATAGAAACATTTTACTGGAACTTGAACTGTTTGTCTAAAAAAGAAAACAACCCCAACTCCTGACAATCACAAGAAAAAAATCCTTCTACAGATTTTTTTAAACGGCCACGTAAAAAACGCCTCATCGGAACAAACCCCCGTTTTTCCCATTGAAATCAAAGCGCAGATGTTTGGAGGCGTTCAGCCTCTGTAGTTTTAGATGTTTTTCAGGGCGTTTATGGCCATGAAAATAGGCCATGTGAACATACTCTGAGTTGTAACTTTAATGAGAAAATATGAAACCTTGAAATCTGAATGTAAAATGTTCAGTTGTTACTTGCATTAATAGAAACATTTTACTGGAACTTGAACTGTTTGTCTAAAAAAAAAACAACCCCCGACAATCACCAGAAAAAAATCCTTCTACAATCATATAGTACAGGCTGGACCCGGCAGAATGCCATAGGGGGAGGCCACCATGATCAGGGATGTAGGAAGGGAAGGAGTTAAGGAGTTAGGGGTGTGGTTAGGAGGGGGCGTATGTGAGTGGGGCGAGGTCAGGTTACTTAAGGGTAGGAGAGAGGAAGGACGCCGCCATCTTTAGTTAACAGCACAGGGAAGCTTGTAGCAGCACAGAGAAGCTTGTGATCTTTAGTTAACAGCACAGGGAAGCTTGTGATCTTTAGTTAACAGCACAGGGAAGCTTGTGATCTTTAGTTAACAGCACAGGGAAGCTTGTGATCTTTAGTTAACAGCACAGGGAAGCTTGCAGCAGCACAGGGAAGCTGGTGATCTTTAGTTAACAGCACAGGGAAGCTTGCAGCAGCACAGGGAAGTTTGTCCAGTACTTTATAATGGATGCACTACTTACCCAGCTCCGTGTTTGGATCTGGGGCGCAGGCGGTGCTGTCCTCTCCTCCCCGGCGGCGGTCACGTCGCACGAGGCCTCCGGAGAGGTTGAGCCCGGAAGTGATGCCGCGAGCCAGGCGCAGGGTAAGGAGCCCCACGAGGGACCCTCCAGGCTGGGCCCCTCGCTCGGCTGCCGTGAGCAGGACGGCCCGGTCTGAGAGGAATCCTGGAAGCCGGCCTGGCTCAGCGGAGGTGGTAGGGCAGGCGCCCGTGCAGCTGGGACCTCCCTCTGCCTCCAGACGATGTGACCCAGGACTTGCGGTGGGCTGTGCTGGCGATGCTCCAGTCGGGCAGCCCACCTGTACCCAGGATGATGCAACCAATTCCAGGCGTGTGCCACGGTCGGTGGTGACATGGCGGGCAGGAGGGCGGCTACCTGCGGGCCGCGGGGTGGACGAGGCCCCCAACAGACGGGCGGAGAGGCCCGCGGGGTGGACGAGGCCCCCAACAGACGGGCGGAGAGGCCCATTAGTTCATCGGCGCAGATCCAGAGCGCTCCATCAGAAGGTCGGGGATGTCATGCGCTTGTCCTGGGCCGTCTGGTCAGGATGAAGTGGACGACTGGGAGTTCGGTGACCAAGAGGGACGTCTGGATGGATCCTTCGCCCCGGCTGGTGGGGACACAGCACCTGCGCAGCCCGGTGAGTCGCTGTCTCCTACTTTTTCATTGCCTGCTGTATTTCGGTCCCCGGGGGTAGGGGGTGGGGGTTCACTTTCGCCTACGGGATTGCCGGGGTGTAGCGGGGGGATTACAGGAAGTACGGGTGGTGGGGGTGAGATTCAGGAATTGTTGTGTTGTGTGCGTGACCTTTTGGCGCGATGCGGAGGGGGGGCGATAGGTTCCCCGTCCCCGGTTGCAGCTTGGGTGGGGCCGTCGGGGCCTGCAGTGGTGGATAGCACGCTATGTGGAGCTGGGGTGGTGGCTATGGAAGCGTGTGTGGCAGTGTCGGTGCAGACAGAAAAGGATGGGGCAGTGGATGAGGTGCGGTTGGATAATAAGGCGAAGGGCGAGGGCTATGTTTGTTTTGAGGGCCCATTGGGGGCGCATCTGAAACCGGAAGGGAAAAAATATGGAGGGATGAATATGTGGACATTTTTTCATTGTTGCCGTTGGAGAAGTTCAATTTAGATAAAGGGAAGTGGTTGGAAAGCAAGAAGGAGAAGGAGGAAAAACGTCGGTATCGGTTGATTCCCCAAACTTTTGTTAATTGGTTGCAGGCGTTTGCGATTTTGGCAACCGTAATTGGACAGAAGACGCCGGAATATTGTTCCGGCCTCTTCTGTTATATGGATGCTATCGGAGAGGCTCATCGAGTTTACAGCGGGCAGACGTGGCTGCGCTATGATGAGCAGTTCCGGCAGCGGAAGGCAGTGAGACCTTACATTAGGTGGGATAACAAAGACATAGGGTTATGGTTGCGGGTCATGGCTCCAGTGCGTTTTGGCCAGTCCTTTCAAGGGGGGTGGGGCCAGGGTGGCCGGCCCCTCATTGCCTTCTGGGGGGGAGCAGGGGTGGCAGGAGGAAAATCCGGGTTCTGCTGGCAGTTTAATGAGGGCCAGTGTAAATTCAGACCGGGTTGTAAGTTCAAACATAGCTGCTTCTCCTGCAGGGGGATCTCTCACTGAGCGGTTAAATGTTTTCGGAAGGGAAAAGGACGAGGGGCCGGGGGCGCTAGTAAAGGGCCGGACACCGGTGAGGTGGGAAGACATGGAGCCCTTTCTAAATAGGTACCCTGATAGGTCCAGGGCAAGATTGGTGTTGGATGGTTTTCGGGTTGGTTTCCGTATCCCTGCCTCTGCTCAGAAGGTGCCGTTTACCTTGCGTAGTTTGCGTTCAGCGTTGCAGTATCCAGGGGTAGTAGGGGATAAGTTGCGGAAGGAGGTGGAGTTGGGGCGCATGGCAGGTCCGTTGGAGAGTTGCCCTTTACCGGATCTGGTGGTGTCACCGCTGGGGGTGGTGCCTAAGAAGGAGCCGAATAAGTTTAGGCTCATACATCATTTATCTTACCCGAGGGGGCGATCGGTTAATGATGGGATTTCTCCGGAACTTTGCTCGGTGGCTTACACGTCGTTTGATGCAGCGGTTGCGTGGGTGCGCCGCTACGGTGTGGGTGCATTAATGGCAAAAACGGATATTGAGTCGGCCTTTCGCCTCCTCCCTGTGCATCCTGAGAGCATACGGCTGTTAGGATGTTATTGGGACAGGGCTTATTTTGTGGATCACTGCCTCCCTATGGGGTGTTCTATTTCCTGTGCCTATTTTGAGGCTTTTAGTTCTTTCCTGGAGTGGGTGGTTTGCGATGTTGCGGGGGTCTCGTCGGTCATACATTACTTGGATGATTTCCTGTGTGTTGGTCCCGGCGGGTCTTCGGTTTGTGCTACATTGTTGAGCACGATGGAGTGGGTGGCAAGGAGGGTCGGTGTGCCTTTGGCCCAGGACAAAACGGAGGGACCTAGCTCCTGTCTGGTCTTTTTAGGAATCACCATTGATTCTTTGAGGATGGAGTGTCGGCTCCCGGAAGATAAATGGGTAGCGTTACGGGCTGAGGTGGACCGGGCTAGGCATTTGCGTAAGATCACGTTACGTGCATTACAGTCATTGTTGGGTAGGCTTAACTTGGCTTGCAGGATTATGCCCTTTGGCCGGATTTTCAGCAGGCGGCTGTCGGGAGCAACGGCTGGGGTGACAGCCCCTCATCATTTTATTTGTCTGACACAGGCGCTGAGGGCGGATTTGGCAGTTTGGTTTGAGTTTTTACATCGTTATAATGGGAGGTCCTTGATCATGGCCCCGGTGGTTGACAGCGTGGATTGGGAGCTGTTTACAGATGTTGCGGGGGGCGTGGGATTTGGGGCTTACTGCAGGTGTCAGTGGTGCGCGGCGCGGTGGCCTGAGGAATGGGCGGAGTTGGGTTTGGTGAAGAACCTGGCATTCCTAGAGCTGTTTCCCATAGTAGTGGCGGTGGAAATTTGGAATGAGAGGTTTCGGGACAGTAAGGTACGGTTCCATTGTGACAACTTGGGCGTGGTGGGGGCTATTAACAACGTGTCAGCGTCATCCCCCCCCCCCCCCGGTCGTCCGGCTGTTGAGGCACTTGGTTTTACGTTGCTTGTCTTTGAACGCTTGGGTTGTGGCGGTTCATGTGCCAGGGATCAAAAATGACATCGCAGATTCTCTTTCTCGCTTGCAGTGGGAGCGTTTCAGGATGGTGGCTCCGGACGCGGAGGAGGACGGGATCGCTTGCCCAGAATGGGTGTGGGGGCTGGGTTACGAGCCGCAGGAGGTTTGATTCAGGTTTCGCTTGCTCAGGGTACTTGGGCTGCTTATGATTCGGCATGGCGGGAGGGGGAGAGTTGGTTGGCAGTTCTGGAGGGTGTAGTGACGGATGATAATCGGGTGGTGGCGTTGTTAGTTTTCTGGGGCAAGTCTCGGGGGCTGGTCAGTGTCCAAGGTAAATCGTTTTGTGGCAGCCCTGGTTTTTGGTTGTAACGTCCGGGGGTACACGGATGTTACAAAAAGTTTTTGGGTTGGCCAGGCCCTGAGGGGGTACAGGAGAGGGAGGACGTTGCCGGATCGGCGGCGCCCAGTGTCTTTTATGCTGCTGGAACAGTTGTGGGGGGTGTTGTGTGACATTTGTTTTTCCAGCTACGAGGTGATCCTGTATAGGTTGGCGTTCTCGTGGGCATTTTTTGGGGCCCTGAGGGTCGGGGAGCTGGTGGCTCCCAGCACAAGGAGACCTGGGGGGTTGAGAATGGAAGATGTTTTGGTAACGGATTGGAGTGTGTGCGGCTGTTGGGATTGGAGGAGGCTTTGTTCCCCCCCATTATTTTCGGATTGGGGCAACGACGGAGGCGGTGGCATGGGGATTGGGTGAGGAAGTGGTAAAGCGGATAGGTCGATGGGATTCCCGCCGTTTCCAGCTGTATGTGCGCCCTCAGTTTATATGATAGTCCAGTCGTAATCCCTCCTTCTCTACACTCCCTCCTGCCCCCCTCGTCGCTTTTTCTCTCCTCCTCCATGTTTCGCTTTCATCCTTACTCGTTTTGTTAATCAGTGGTTTTCTTTTTCAGGACCCGCGGGCCGATTGGTGTGGATAGTCGGGCATTCCTACGTTCATTGGGGGGCGGATGTTCGTCCGGACGGGCGGCAGTTGGGTTTTCGGCGGGAAGATGTAGTCGTGCGGTGGCTGGGGAGTAGGGGGATGCTGTGGAGTCGGGTGTTCCCGGACGTGCATCGGTTTGCGCTGATGGACAGGGCCCCGGATGTCTTGGTGTTACATGTCGGGGGTAACGATTTGGGTAGTCGTCCTTTTCGTGAGTTGATCAGGGATATAAAATACGATCTACTCAGGTTATGGTCCGTTTTCCCGGGTATTAAGGTGGTGTGGTCAGAGATTGTCCGGCGGAAGGTTTGGCGGCATGCAAGATCGGTGCCGCGGTTAAATAAAGCCAGGGTTAAGGTTAATCGGGCAGTTTCGTGGTGAGAAACGGGGGGGTCTTCGTGCGTCATTATGACTTCGAGGATGGCCAGGATAATTATTGGCTAGGTGATGGTGTGTACCTGACGGCCGTGGGGATTGACCTGTGGACTCTGCGCCTGCAGGAAGGTATCGAAAGGGCCCTCTTGTTGGGTGGGGGCTCGCATACTTAAAGGTGTCTAAGTATGTTCGTGTGGCGGATTGGGGGTCCTTGGAGTTGGTGGTAAATTACTGTGGGGGGGGGATTCATAGGGGGTATGGTCCCTCCCCAATTTATTATGGTTGGTAGTCTGGTCAATTTGGGCTCCTGCTGGGTGGTGTCCCGAGGAGTGGTCAATTTGGGCTCCCGCTGGGTGGAGTCCCGGGGAGTGGTTGCGGTTGAGGTCAGCCAACTGCAGGTATAATGGTGCCCCTGAGCCAGTAGGGTGACGGCTGGGAGTAAAATACTATGCAGGTGGGCTGTTTCGTGACAGACTTTTGTAGCTCCAAGGACTCCCCTTCCATTGTTATTATTATTTGTAAATTGTTGTTCTTGATGTTTGTTTGTAAATAAAATGGCTGCTGTGGCCAAATTTATCCAACCCAAGTGTCTGAGTGTTATTAGAGGGACAGGGGGTTTGGGAAAAGGTATGGCCATTAATGGGGAAGGTGAGTAGGTGAAGCCACTTCCCCCCGGTAGGAGTGTACGCACTCTACAGTCCCCTGATCAAGTTGTGGTGAGGTGTTGGTGTGGTTAGAAATTGCTGCAGTAATGTCCAGTGTGAATCTGGCCTTATATGAGAATTCTAGAGCGTATATATTTCATGTGTCCAGTAACATGTAGAATTAATGATAAAATGCTGCATCTTACCTGTCAATCACACAGTCAATCACAGTCCCGGCCCAGACGTCATTGGCAGAAATTGTAAAAAATATGTAATCCAGCTGCACATAGAACCTAACGGCTAGTACTGTCTATGACATCATCAGTGACATCATAAGCGGCTGCAGTATCTGTTACATCATCTAATTATCTCCTACTGCCTGTATAGACTGTCTGTGCATACACTGGATATAGGCGTTACATGGGACTGCTGTTTATAAACATGGAAGAAAGATACATGTGTGGTTATAGGGGCTACGACTAAGAACATGTAATGTATGAAACGTGTAATCTGTTACTAGATGGATTTTATACTGTAATACAGATGTAGCAATCTTTAACTTGACTCTGATAACTTGTTGCAGCGTGATACTTTCTTGATCCCGCAGCACTCCGTGTTTCAAGTGTGCGTGAGTAGGCTTCCACGCCAATGTGTAAAAAATGGGAACTCAGCACTCCAAGGTATTATGCAATAAGTGATATTTGATTTCACATATAGCGAAAAGTAGTAATCCAAAAATAATGGCGCCATTACCCAACAGCGACCGAGGTCACAAGCGCCGCATATCCGTGTCTAAAGGAGGTTGAATGTATAGACCGAAACGTTAAAAACCTATTTTTGGATTACTACTTTTCTCTATATGTGAAATAAAATATCATTTGTTGCAGCGTGATATCACACAACAAAAGCCACTGAAAAATTCAAGATAAGGGATTGTTTATTTAATGCGTTAAAAGTCAAGGTAAAGACGGCAACATCTGAACTAATAAAGGATACATTTTATTGAATTTCGTTTTAGGCTACATTCACACAACAGTAAAAAACGTCCGCTTTCAGAGCAATGATGTTCTATGGGTATATTCACACTGCCTTTTTTTAACCACCCGTGAATATTGGCCGTCAAAAAATAGAACATGTCCTATTTTTGGCCGCTTTCACGGCCAGACGGCCCCCATAGAAGTCAATGGATCAATTTTTAACGGCCGTCAATACATGCCGTTAAAAACGGTTCTGTGATTTGGGGATTCAAGAGCCAAGGGAACTATTGGCTCTCTTGCTGGTAATCGGCGGCGCAATGACACATACTCACCGATGCAGCGCCGTCCTCTACAGGTGTGGTCTCTAGTCTCATGGGTTCTGCGAAGGTGACGAGATGACGTCCTCGCGTCGCCTTCGCAGAACCAGTGAGACTAGAGATCACTCGTGACGTAGACGGTCATGCATCGGTGAGTATGTAGGGCATTCAGGCGGACAAAAATTACGGATATTGTTGCGCTCACTACTATGGTAGCATGGCGCTAGTACAGGGGACATTGTTGTCTACTGTAGCAAATTTTTCGGCACGGTCCTGAATTTAGAGAGAGAGTCCCGGAAGATTACCACAGGGAGGGGGGTGTGGTGCTTTCTCCGGAGAGGTGTCTGTGTCATCATCTACAGGGGGGCTGTGTGCAATCGTCTACAGGGGGCTGTGTGCCATCGTCTACAAGGGGGCTGTGTGCCATCATCTACATGGGGCGGTGTGCCATCTACAGGGGGGCTGTGTGCCATCATCTACATGGGGCGGTGTGCCATCATCTACAGGGGGGCTGTGTGCCATCATCTACAGGGGGGCTGTGTGCCATCATCTACAGGGGGGCTGTGTGCCATCATCTACAGGGGGGCTGTGTGACATCATCTACAGGGAGGCTGTGAGCCATCATCTACAGGGGGTCTGTGTGCCATCATCTACAGGGGGTCTGTGTGCCATCATCTACAGGGGGTCTGTGTGCCATCATCTACAGGGGGTCTGTGTTTCATCATCTACAGGGGGTCTGTGTGGCATCATATACAGGGGGTCCGTGTGCCATCATCTACAGGGGGGCTGTGTGGCATCATCTACAGGGGGGCTGTGAAACAATCATAACAATGACCTTTGTTTGGGTGTTTTCAGGGGGTTGGGACAAAAGAAGCCAGACAAATGAAATTCATCAGTTTTTTTAACGGCCATGAAAAACGGATGCAAAATGGATGTCAAACGGCCATTAAAAACGGACAGACGGAATGGAAGTGTATAAAAATTTGCAGACACAATGATGCAAAACGGCCATGACAAACTGACAGTTGATCAGTTTTTAAAGTACTATATAATGTACTGGGAAGCTGTAAAAAAATTATTTGGGGGCTGAAATGGGAAAAAACTGTGATTCCTCCATTGTTTTTTGGGTTTCGTTTTAACAGCTTTCACCGTGTGGTAAAAAGAAACAACTTAACTTTATTCTGCGGCTCAATAAGATTACAGTAATATCAAATTTATATAGTTTTTTTTTATATTTTACTACTTTAACCGCTGCCCTCCCCAACCATTTTAGGATTTTCACATTTGGTTTTTCCTCCCCACCTTCCAAAAGCTATAATTGTTTTATTTTTCCATCTGTATAGCCATATTAGGGCATGTTTTTTGCGGGACAAGTTGTAGTTTTTTATGGCACTATTTATTGTACCGCATAATGTACTGGGAAGCTGTAAAAAAATTATTTGTTGGGTGAAATGGACAAAAAACAGCGATTACGCCATTTTTTGGGGAGTTTTGTTTTTATGGCATCCATCAGGCGGCAAAAACGACATATGCACCTTATTCTACAGGTCGATACGATTACGGCGATACCAAATTTAAATGTTATGTTTTATGTTTTACCACTTTTAAAAAAATAATACTATTTGCTAAATTAAAAAAATCTTTTGTGTCGCCATATTCTAAGAGCCGTAACTTTTTCACTTATCCATCAATTTAGCAATGTGAGGGCTCAAATTTTGCGGGCCGAGCTGTAGTTTTCACTGATAGCATCTTTTGGTATATGCAACTTTTTGATTACTTTTATTTCATTTTTAAGAAAAGCTAAGGTGACCAAAACCCAGCAATTTGCGTGTTTCATATATATATATATATATATATATATATATATATATATATATATATATATACTTTTTTTTTTACGCCATTTACCGAGCGGGTTAAACAAAGCTATGTTGTGATAGTTCAGACTTTTACTGATGCGGCAATACCAGTTATGGTAAAAATTTGAAAAAGGGGTGTTTTTTGATCTTTTAATACGTTATTTTTTTTGGAACATAACAAAAAACTTTATTTAACTATTTTTTACTTTTTTTATTAGTCCCCCTAGGGACTTGAAGCAGTGATTGTTGGATTGCTTGCATGATATACTGCAATACTAATGTATTGCAGTATATCGTGATTCTGACAGTCTGCTTTAAAGCCCTGCCGGAGGCAGAGCTTCAAAGGAGTAGAAAAATGACAGACCTGGGGGCCTTTGTTAACCATGGAAGAAAGATACGTGTGCTGTTATAGGGGCTACGACTAAGAACATGTAATATATGAAACATGTAAGCTGTTACTGGATGGATATAAACTGTTATACTAATAAAGAATATATTTTATTGAATTTAATTTGAGTTCTGGATTATCTAATTTTTAATACTCCATAAAGTTACCAGACTATTATCCGCACACCGAGAGTTTATTGGACACATGCACGGCCTGGTGAGCAGATAAACTTCTTGTTTGTTTGTGTGAAGTCATGTACAGATGTAGCAATCCTTTTCCTTATAACTTGCTGCAGCATGATCACTTATCACTTAAGTTATTGAAAACCATTGAAAAAGTGAATTTAAAGTGTCTTGCCACTGTGTATTTAAGGCCCCATGCACACAAATGTGTGCCTGCGGCTGCAATTCCCCCAAAAATCCACTGGAGAATTGCGGCCCCATTCATTTCTATGGGCTCATGCACACGACCGTGATATCCAGGGTTATAGAAAATAATGGACGCGGCCATGTGCATGGCCCGCAATTTGCGGGTGGCTCGCGGGTGACACTCCACGGCCGGCCGACCCAAAAATCACAGCTGTGCACATGGCTACAGTCGTGTGCATGAGGCCTAAGGCTGGGTTCACACTGAGTTTTTTGCAGCCTGAAATTCTGCCTCAATATTGCGTTTGTAATTTTGAGGCAGATTTTGCTCTGCCTGCACACCGATTTTTGCTGCGTTTTTAACAGCGTTTTTCACCCACGGTCATTGAGCCACGAAATACGCTTTCTCTGCCTCCCATTGATGTCAATGGGAGGTCAGAGGCGCAAACGCCCGAAGATAGGGCATGTCCCTTCTTTCTCTCACGAGCCGTTTTTTCCGCTCACGGGAAAAAAACGCCTCACCTCCCATTGAAATCAATTGAAAGCCTTTTTGGCCGTTTTTCGAGTGTTTTCGGACTCGGTTTCCGCGTCAAAAAATGTGTCAAAAAAATACGTGTGAACTGACCCTAAGGGTATGTTCAGACGCTTAGCAAAAAACGTCCGTAAACTACGGAGATGTTTTGAGAAAATCAGCCTCTGAATTTGAGGCATGTTGGAAGCGTGTTTGCGAGCGTTTTTCATGTCGAGGCGTATTTTGGGGCGTTTTTGCACGCGTAATTGAGCCGTTTTCCAAGGCGTTTTTGAGACTTTTTTTTAAGAAGTTTTTTGAAGCGTATTCCAGGCGTTTCAAAAACAAGCCCACTAGGGGCTGTACTTCTGGCCCAGGCCTACAAAAACTCAGCCCAAAATCAGCAACTTTCCTTTTTTGGCTTAGCAGTGGTTATTGAGTGCATTTAGTTTGGAAAATGAGTTCCCAGAAATTAGCAGAGCAATCCCAGCAGGAGCAGCAGGGGGAACATGTGGCGGAAAGGCGCATTAAAATTCGCCGCAGCCATATGGAGACATTGATGCAAATTGTCCTCAATGTCATTCAACGTAGAAGAATTTGTGAGGCATGTTTCTAAATGTAGGGATTATGTTGTGAATATTTTTTGTATTTTTTTTAATTGTAAATTATAATGGACATTTGGTCCCACTTGATGTTTCTCAGGAGCCTGAAAGGCGACAGAGGTTTTGGGTGCACCCCATTAATCTCCTCCGTAATGAAAGGGGACACATTGGCCACCTTTACCAAGAATTAAGACGGTGACCTTTTTTGTGGTTGTTTGAAACAAAAGTACACCTTAAACGCGTGGGTGGTTGCGGTGCATGTGCCGGAGGTTCGGAATTGTATCGCTGATGCTCTTTCTCGCTCACAGTGGGATCGATTCCGTCAATTGGCATCGGGAGCGGAGCTGCTCGGTTTGGCTTGTCCGGAACATCTCTGGGATCGGGTTTCGGTCCCGTAGAACGGTTGATTGAAAAGTCGTTGGCAAGTACGACATGAAGTGCTTATTCTGCTTGTTGGAGGCAGTGGGAAGAGTGGGTAAGAGGTTTGGGTAGCGTCAGCACGGATCAAGACAGGTTGGTGGCACTTTTGTATTGGTTAAGGGACGCTTGGGAGGCGGGGTTTTCCCTGGCTAAGGTCAATCGTTTCGTCTCTGCATTGGCTTTTAGTTTTAAGTTGCGGGGTCTACGGGATTTGTCTAAGGATTTTTTGGTAGGGCAAGCTTTGAAGGGTTTGCGTCGAGGTAGAGTCGTAGCAGATCGGAGGCGGCCCGTGTCTTTTACTCTCCTCGGTTCTTTGGGTTTATCGCTAGCGTCTGTCTGTCGTTCGCCTTTTGAGGTTGAGTTATTTCAGTTAGCGTTTTTTGGTGCGCTTCGAATTGGCGAGTTGGTTTCGCCTAGTACCAAGCGGGCAGGGGGATTGAGATTGGAGGATGTGGGTCTATATGGGGATAGACTTGAGTTGTTGTTGCGGCGGTCCAAAACTGACCAAATGGGAAAGGGGAAGCACATAGTTTTGTTTGCCCTCCCGGGATCGGCGATGTGTCCGGTCGCTTGTATGCTTGCTTTCAAGCTACGGGTGGGGGCGTCCGAGTTGCCATTGCTACGTCACGAAAATGGGTAATTTTTGTCCAGATATCAATTTGGCGCAGTATTTAAGAAATGTTTAGCTGCGGTCGGAGTCGGTTCGGGTCCTTACTCTTCTCACTCCTTTCGGATTGGAGCAGCGACTGAGGCTGGGCGTTGGGGGTTGGATGACGAGGGGGTGCGGCGCATTGGCCGTTGGGAGTCCAACAGGTTTAGGCCTAAGTGCGCCCTCATTTGTTATGAGTCGTGTTGTTATTTGCTTGTTTGGTGTTAAAAGCATGTGTGCTTGTCCTTTTTCGTTTCAGATCAGCGCCCTTGCCTGGTGTGGTTGTTAGGACACTCTTACGTGCATTGGGGGCCTTGAGGGCGGACGTCCGCCCTGACGGCCATCAGCTGCGCATTCCGCGGCAGGATGCGGTTTTGCATTGGCTGGGATTCAGAGGTATGTTATGGAGCCGGGTTTTAGCCGAGTTTCAGACATACTCTCGGCTGGATAGGGTTCTGGAGGTTCTGGTATTGCACGTGGGGGGAAATGATTTGGGGGTGCGCCCCTTTCGGGAGTTGGTGCAGGATATCAAACACGATATGTTGTGTTTATGGGCATCTTATCCCTGCCTAGTGATAGTTTGGTCCGACATAGTTCCGAGGGAGCATTGGCGGCTGGCACGGTCTGTGGAGAGGGTTAACAAGGCCCGTAATAAAGTGAATCGGGCGGTGTCACGTTTTGTAGCCAAGAACGGGGGCATTTGTGTGCGGCACAGGGATTTGGAGTCAGGAGAGGGGAACTACTGGAGGAGTGATAGAGTGCATCTGACCGAGGTTGGGATTGATTTGTGGAGCCTGGCACTAGCAGAAGGAATTGAAAGGGCTGTGGTGGTTTGGAGGGACTCACAGGCTTAAGGTGGTCAAGGCCTGTTTCGCTGTGGCGGGGGGAGTCCTTGAGGTTGGTCAGTACTAAATGGTGGGGGGGTCGCATCGGGGGTACGCCTCCCCCAAAAAGGTGCATTATTTGAAGACTTCATAGGGTGTTATCCCTTTTGAAGTGGTCTTCTGGTGGTTGGAGCCATCTGCAGAGGTGAGCGGTGCCTCCGAGCTGGTTTACGGCTGGAGGTAAATAGTTGGTGGTGGTTGCAGATGGCTAACTCGAGGCAAACATATCGTAAAAATGGCTTAAAGGACTTCCCCTGCTCTGATTAGTGTTAATGTTAATTGTTATTTATGATTCTGACCCATGTTGGGTCATGTGATTTATAGGAGGAATTCTCTGGTTGAATTCCTAAGTAGTTATCAGAATGTTTCGGATCAAATTGCATTTTATAAACAATGTAAATGAATAAACGGCTGCTGTGGCCATTTCACATCCAACCTCGGTTGTCACGTGTCTTTTTTCTTGGGCGAATGTGTGGAAAAAGGATAAATAAAATGTTCAATAACACATGACTCTACCTAGGCAAGTCAAGAAGAGGCTGGACGCAGCACAGAGGGCTTCAGAGGGAAGCCTCCATGACGGACATAGGAGGGAAAGGGTTAAGTAGTTAGAGAAGGAGGGAGTATAAGGAGGAGTTGGGGAAGGGGAAGGGAGGAGTTCGGGGACGTTATCTGTTCTTCCCGCTGTTTTCGGCATTGAGCCGGAAGCAGCAGGAGGAAGAGCACGCAAAAATCACGAGCTTCCACCCTCCCGTATGTAGAACCTATCCTCAAAGAGGAAATAGTTGTCAGTCAATATGAGATTGAGTAGATCATCACAGAGCTTCATGATGTCTGGATGTGTGTCAGCGTTGGTCAGCATTTCGTGTACTGCTCTTGTGCCCTTGATGTGTTGGATAGATGTATAGAGGCTGCAGACATCAAATGTTACCAATATGGTTTCCGTTGATAGTTGGTCTAGTCTTCTAATGTATGAAAGAAATTCTGATGTGTCAAGAAGAAATGATTTTATTTTTCTGACCAGAGGTGTTAGTACTTTTTCAGGAAATTTGGAGATAGGTGAAAAGATGGAGTCAGTGGATGCTACTATGGGACGGCCTGGGGGCTTGTCGAGTCTTTTATGGATATAGAATACTGGTGTGATGAGGTGTCTATTAGTCAGGAATGATACTGTCTCCTGATCTATAGTACCTTGGGCCATGTATCTATCTAGAATATCAGTGGCTTTCGTCATAATTGTGCTTGTTGGATCATGGTTAATGGGTTTATAGACTGTCCTATCGCCAAGCTATCTATTTACTTCCTCCATGTAGGTGGCCCTATCCATGACGACAATAGCCCCGCCTTTATCTGCGTGTTTAATTATTAAATCCCTATCACTAGTAAGTGAGAGTAAGGCTTGCCTAACAATATTGTCAAGGTTGGTCTGGCATTTAAAAAGGCCTAGGCCAAAGTCATGGCGGAAAGCCTCCACGTCTCTGTGGACCAGTCCAATGAATGTTTCCAGTGGGGGTGAACTGGAAAACATTCTTTGTCTTAACGTGTGACAAACTTGTATGTATTCTGGACTATCAGGCTATAAAAAATGAATTTAACAACATGTGTGCAAGCCTTCAGTGCATGCACACATGGTGTTAGAAAAAATCCGGCCTCCTCCGACCCCTTCAGCCGGCCATTCCATCTCCAGAATTGGTGCATTTTCAGGTGTATTATTACACCAATATTTCCTATCATCTATGTTAAAAATAGGATAGTACCTGCTGGCCCAGATTGCCCCACGCTCCCAATCGCAAGTGCTGTCTATACCTTTCCTTAATGTGTTACTCTATGATCCAACAGGTGCGTAGCATGCCAAGTTCCTCTTCATTCTTTGGAGGCGTGTTTTTCTGGTACCAATATTAGTACAAAATTCCTCTTCTACCTACAACAAATGACCCATTCTTTCCCCACAATATGGGAAAGAATGAGGGGCACACCGCCAAATCGAATTGGAAAACATTCTTTGTCTTAACGTGTGACAAACTTATATGTATTCTGGACTATCAGGCTATAAAAAATGAATTTAACAACATGTGTGCAAGCCTTCAATGCATGCACACATGGTGTTAAAAAAAATTTGCCTCCTCCTACCCCTTCAGCTGCCCATTCCATCTCCAGAATTGGTGCATTTTCAGGAGTATTATTACACCAATATTTCCTAACATCTTGTTTAAAGATAGGATAGTACCTGCTGGCCCAGAATGTCCAACGCTCCCGATCGCAAGTGTTGTCCATACCTTTCCTAAATGTGTTACTCCACGATCCAACAGGTGTGTAGCGCGCCAAGTTCCTCTTCATCCCTTGTAGGCGCGTTCTTCTGGTACCAATATTAGTACACCTGTAATGACGGGGTAGGGAGAAAGGCAGGTGAGCCCTAATCTACCCGCCACTCAGTCCCTGCCTACTTGCACGACCCGTCTTAGGCGACGGTGTACAACTGGGCGACGGTCCCTACGCTTAATACGTGCACGACAGACAAACAGACAAGGGTAAACAGAAGCTAAGGGAAATGGGGCAGTTGCCCACGGCAACACCGTTAGCAACAAGAGTAGTGAACGAGCCGAGTCAAACCAGGAGTGTACGAGGTACCAAACGCAGAGCAGGAGCGTAGTCAGTAAAGCCAGGGTCAAGATGAAGCAGAGCTCAATAGTAATAGCTGGAGCAGCCGAGCCAGGAAACAAGATAGAATCACAGGCAAAGACAAGATACAAATGAAGGTATACATAGACCGAGGGCGGGAGCTAGAACCGTCTGGCCAGGCTGTGATAGGTTCTCCCACTCCTCAGCCTACCAGCCTGAGTGGTAGCAGATCAAGTCACGCTATCAGACCTAGGAGCAGATGCAGACTGATTAACCACGGGCGTCGACACAGAAGCTGCGTCTAGCAAATCCTCTACAGTACCCCCCTTTTATGAGGGGTCACTGGACCCTTCCTAGGTGGACCTGGCTTATTGGGGAACCGAAGATGGAACCTCCTGAGCAATACCCCAGCATGAACATCCCAAGCGGGTACCCAAGTCCTCTCCTCAGGCCCGTAACCTCTCCAATGGACCAGGTACTGGAGGGAGCCTTGGACCATCCTGCTTTCCACAATCTTGGCCACCTCGAATTCTACCCCTTCAGGGGTGAGAACAGGGACCGGAGGTTTCCTCGAGGTAACCAAGGATGGGGAGCAGCGTTTCAGGAGGGTGGAATGAAACACGTCGTGTATTTGAAAAGATGGGGGTAACTCCAGCCGGAAAGAGACAGGGTTAAGGACCTCAATGACCTTGTACGGCCCTATAAACCGGGGAGCAAATTTTTGGGACGAAACCTCAAAGCACAAATTTTTTGAAGACAGCCACACCAGATCCCCGACCACAAACAAGGAGTTTGCAGTACGTCTTCTATCTGCCTGAGTCTTTTGCACGCTCTGGGACGCCTCTAGAATCTTCTGAACCTGGGCCCAGACTGTGCACAGTTCCCAATGAACGACAACTACCTCGGGATTGTTGGAACCACCAGGTGAAACGGAGGAGAACCGTGGATTAAACCCAAAATTACAGAAAAAGGGGGAGACCCCTGACGAGTTACTGACCCAGTTATTAAGATAAAATTCGGCGAGGGGAATGAAGGAGACCCAATCATATTGACAGTCAGAAATAGAATACCTTAAATATTGTTCTAGGGACTGATTAGTCCTCTCAGTTTGGCCATTAGTTTCAGGATGGAAGGCCGAGGAGGACAGATCAATCTCCAACTTTTTACAGAAGGCTCTCCAAAACAATGAAACAAATTGTACCCCTCTGTCAGAAACAATATTGACAGGAACCCCTTGGAGACGCAGGATGTGTTTGACAAGCAAGGTAGCTAACGTCTTGGCATTGGGTAATTTCTTGAGGGGCACAAAGTGGCACATCTAACTAAAGCTGTTGACTACAACCCACACCACCGACTTGCCTTGAGATGGAGGCAGATCGGTGATAAAATCCATGGACATATGGGTCCAAGGTCTCTAGGGAATGGGCAAAGAAGATAGTAAGCCCGCTGGTCGGGACCTGGGAGTCTTGGACCTAGCACAAACCTCACAAGCGGTGACGTAGGCCTTAACGTCTTTAGGCAAGCCAGGCCACCAATAGTTTCTAGAAATTAGGTGCTTAGTACCCAGGATGCCTGGATGGCCAGATAGTGCAGAGTCATGATTTTCCCTGAGTACCCTTACCCCTAATTGCAGGGGAACAAACAGCTTATTCTCAGGAAAATTCCCGGGAGCTGAATCCTGATCAGCTGCAATTTCGGAGACTAAGTCAGAATCAACAGTGGATATTATTATACCTGGGGGCAAAATACAAGCAGGATCTTCCTCCGAAGGAGGGCTGGCCATGAAGCTACGCGACAGTGCATCAGCTTTAATATTTTTAGACCCAGCCCTATAGGTGAAAAGTTGAATCTAGTAAAAAACAACGCCCATCGAGCTTGTCTCGGGTTTAGCCTCCGGGCAGATTCTAGGAAGACCAGATTCTTGTGGTCGGTAAGGACCGTTAGGTGGTGCCTAGCCCCCTCCAAAAAGTGGCGCCACTCTTCAAATGCCCATTTAATGGCTTAGAGTTTGCGGCTGCCCACGTCATAGTTACTCTCAGTGGGCGAAAACTTCCTGGAGAAGTAGGCACAGGGACGGAGATGGGTGAGGGAACTGTTACCCTGGGACAAGACAGCCCCCACTCTCACCTCGGACGCGTCAACCTCCACGACAAATGGCTCCATTTGGTTGGGCTGAACCAGCACCGGGGCCGAGATAAAGCACTTCTTAAGGACCTCAAAAGCCTGGACAGCCTCAGGAGGCCAGCGGAGGAGATCAGCACCTTTGCGAGTGAGGTCCGTAAGAGGCTTAGCGATGACCGAGAAGTTAGCTATAAATCTCCTGTAATAATTAGCGAACCCCAAGAAGCACTGTAACGCCTTCAGGGAGGCAGGTTGGACCCATTCCGCCACAGCCTGGACCTTGGCGGGGTCCATGCGGAATTCATGAGGAGTGAGGATTTGACCCAAAAATGGTATCTCTTGCACCCCAAACACACATTTTTCGGTCTTCGCAAACAGTTTGTTTTCCCAAAGGGCCTTGAGAACCTTCCTGACATGCTCAATGTGGGAGGACCAGTCCTCGGAAAACACAAGTATGTCATCAAGGTACACTACAATAAATACCCCCAGGTAATCTCTTAAAATCTCATTTATGAAATTCTGGAAGACCGTGGGAGCATTACACAACCCAAAGGGCATGACGAGGTATTCGAAATGACCTTCGGGCGTGTTAAACGCAGTCTTCCACTCATCCCCATCTTTGATGCGGTTAAGGTTATACGCCCCCCGTAGATCAAACTTAGAGAACCATTGGGCCCCCTGAACCTGATTAAAGAGATCAGGAATCAAAGGAAGGGATACTGATTCCTTACAGTGACCTTATTCAAGTTACGGTAGTCAATGCATGGCCTAAGACCACCATCCTTCTTCCTTACGAAGAAGAAGCCAGCACCTACAGGAGAAGTAGAGGGGCGACTGTAACCCTTGGCCAGGCATTCCTGGATATACTCTCTCATGGCTTCACGTTCAGGACAAGAGAGATTAAATATCCTACCCTTAGGGAACTTAGCTCCTGGTACCAAATCGATGGCGCAATCGTATTCTCTATGAGGAGGTAACACCTCGGAGGCCTCCTTAGAGAAAACATCAGCGAAGTCCTGAACAAACTCAGGTAGCGTGTTCACCTCCTCAGGGGGAGAAATAGAATTAACAGAAAAACATGACGTCAAGCATTCATTACCCCATTTGGTAAGCTCCCCAGTATTCCAGTCAAACGTGGGATTATGCAACTGCAACCAGGGAAGGCCTAAAACCAAATCGGACGATAATCCCTGCATCAACAGTACAGAGCACTGCTCCAAATGCACGGAGGAAACAAGGAGTTCAAAAACTGCGGTATGCTGTGTAAAATAACCATTAGCAAGAGGAGTGGAGTCGATACCCACTACCGGGACAGGTTTAGGCAAATCAAACAAAGGCATAGCTAGAGACATAACAAATTCCACAGACATGATATTAGCAGAAGACCCTGAATCCACGAAGGCACTGCCGGTAGCAGACCTACCACCAAAAGAGACTGGAAAGGGAAGCAAGATTTTATTAGTTTTCATATTTACGGGAAATACCTGTGCGCCCAAGTGACCTCCCCGATGATCACTTAGGTGCGGAAGTTTTCCGGCTGCTTATTCTTACGCCTAGGACAGGTGTTCACTTGATGCTTGTCATCCCCACAATAGAAGCAGAGACCATTCTTCCTGCGGAACTCTCTACGTTGTCGGGGGGACACGGAGGCCCCGAGTTCCAAAGGTACCTCCGAGTCTTCCGTGGAAGAAAGAAGCAACGGAACCTCGGGAGGCATCATGTGGGAGTCAGAGGGGAAAACACAAAAACATTCCAGTTGTTGTTCCCTGAGACGCCGGTCAAGTCATACCGCTAAAGCCATAACCTGGTCTAGGGACTCAGAAGAGGGATAACTAACTAGCAGGTCTTTCAGGGCGTTCGACAGACCCAACCTAAACTGGCACCTTTAGGCAGGGTCATTCCACCGAGAAGCTACACACCACTTCCTAAAGTCAGAACAATACTCCTCCACAGGTCTCTTACCCTGACGTAAGGTCACCAGCTGACTCTCGGCAAAGGCAGTCCTGTCAGTCTCGTCATAAATGAGTACGAGAGCAGAAAAGAAAAGATCAACGGAGGAAAGTTCAGGGGCGTCAGGGCCCAAGGAGAAGGCCCATTCTTGGGGCCCTTCCTGGAGCCGGGACATAATTATACCCACCCGCTGGCTCTCAGTACCTGAGGAGTGGGGCTTTAAGCGAAAATAGAGCCTACAACTCTCCTGAAAGGAGAAAAAAGTCTTCCAGGTCCCCTGAGAACCGGTCAGGCAACTTGAGGTGGGGTTCAAGAGGTGAGGTGAGGGGCACTACCATGGTAGCATCAGGCTGGTTTACCCTCTGAGCCAGGGCCTGGACCTGTAGGGAGAGACCCTGCATTTGCTGAGCCAGGGTCTCAAGGGGGTCCATAGTAGTGTGAGGGACCAGGGTAGACTAGGTAAAGGGCTTGTGATTATGTAATGATGGGGGTAGGGAAACAGACACGTGAGCCCTAATCTACCCGCCACTCAGTCCCTGCCTACTTGCAACGACCCGCCCTAGGCGACGGGGTACAACTGGGCGACGGTCCCTACGCTCAATAAGTGCACGACAGACAGACAAGGGTACACAGAAGCAAAGGGGAATGGGGCAGTTGCCCACGGCAACACCGTGAACAACAAGAGTAGTGAACGAGCCGAGTCAAACCAGGAGTGTACGAGGTACCAAACGCAGAGCAGGAGAGTAGTCAGTAAGCCAGGGTCATATGAAGCAGGGTCAAATAGTACAGAAGCTGCAGCAGGGCTAGGAAACCAAACAGAAGAATCACAAGCAAGGAGGAACAGGAAAGGCAGGTATAAATAGACAGAGGGCGGGAGCTAGCTCCGTCTGGCCAGGCTGTGATAGGCTCTCCCACTCCTAAGCCTGCCATCCTGAGTGGTGGAAGATGGAGTCAGTCTCACAGACATAAAAGCAGGTGCAGACTGATTATCTATGGGCGTATACATAGAAGCTGTGCCTGGCAGATCCTTAACAAAAATGGTTAATGAGGGTTGTGTTTTTTTATTTCAATAAAATATTTTTTCTATGCCCTAGTATTATTTTTAAACTTTATTATTACCGCCTTAGTAATGGCTGCTGACTGATTGACAACCTCCATTACTAAGGCGGGGCTTAATGTTAGCAGGTGTAGAGGCTAATACTAAGCCCCATTATTACCCCTGTACCCACCGCCACCAGGGTTACTGGGAAGAGCCAGGTACGAACCAGTACCCGACAATCTATCGTGATTGTCAGGCACCGGGGCGGTCGCAAGCTGGTAGTATTAGGCTGTGGAAGGCTAAAAACAGTGGCCCTCCCCACCCTGGTAATGCTAGGCTGCTGCTGTGTTGTATCTAGCTGGTTATGAAAATAGGGGGGGTCACCACATCGTTCTTTACAACTTTTTTTTTTAAATGACTTTGGGGCCCCCCATTTTTCATAACCAGCCAGATACAATAAAGCAGCAGCAGGTTAGCATTACCGGGGGCGAAATGTCCGCTGTTTCTGGCCATTCCTAGCCTGATAATACCAGCCTGCAGCTGCCCCATTACCCGACCATCACTACAGATGGTCAGGTACTGGATCGTACCCGGCTCTTCCCAGCACCCCTGGTGGCGGTGGGTACCGGCGTAATAATGGGGCTTAGTGTTAGCCTCATGCATTGGCTAACACCAAACCCCGCCTTCGTAATGGACGCTGTCAATCAGCCAGCGGCCAATACTAAGGCGGAAGTAATATAGTTTATAGATTACTGTCTGCTGGAGCCTTGTATCTAAGCCTACCATGTGGTATGCTGATATGCGGGGCCCCTTAGACAGGATCACACATGGGCCATGTATCTAAGCCTACCATGTGATTGGCTTAGATACAGTGCCCAGCTGACAGCATCACACAATCTGTGATCCTGTCTCATGGGCCCTCTAAGCTTGCTACATCGTAGGCTTAAATCGGTTGTCCAGTCCCTAAACATTGATGGCCTATCCTCAGGACAGGCCATCAATAGCTAATGGGTCAGGGTCCGACTCCCGGGACCCCTGCCAATCAGCTGTTTTGAAGGGGCCGCAGCGCTCGTACGAGAGCTGCTTCCCCTTCATTTCCCTTACTCGCTCACACTGTGAATCGCCGACACGGATTCACAGTGTGAGCAAGTGACCGGAATGAAGGGGAAGCACCAGCTCTCGTACGAGCACTGCAGCTCCTTCAAAACAGCTGATTGGCGGGGGTCCCGGGAGTCGGACCCCGCCAATCAGCTTCAGCAGACTGGGATATTAATCTTACCTTCCTCTTCAGCCGCAGCTGATGTCCTGACTCTATCCAGGATCAGGATGCTGTGCGCGGCGCATAGCGTTGTGACGTTATGCGCTGCGCACAGCGCTGTGACGTCAGGACCTCTGCTGCGCTCCGGAAGCAGGATGGTAATTGTATGCAATTGCGACTGGTGCAACTCCTATAGCTACGCCACTGACCCTAGTTTTATATATCTTTACAATACTACACATATAACTGGTATCGCTGCTTCCATAAAAATCTGAACTACAGTATTACAACATAACATTATTTAACCCACACGGTGAACGCCGCAAAAAAATAAATGTAAATGCCAGAATCGCTGTGTTATGGTCACTTCATCTCCCCAAAAAAATTAAATAAAAAGTGATTAAAAAGTATTATGTACCCCAAAGTGGTACCAATAGAAACTACAGCTCGACCTGCAAATAATAAGCCCTCACACCACTCAATAGACAGAAAATGTAAAAAAATAATCGCTCTCAGAATAGGGCACATTTTAGTTTTTAACAATCATTTTTTTCCTTGTAAATGTAGTAAAATATATAAAAAAAACATAAAATCGCAGTAATTGTGTTAACCCGCAGAATAAAGTTAAATGTCATATTTACTGCACAAAGACCCCCAAAAAATAGAGGAATCAAAGTTTTTTTTCCCATTCCACCCCACAAAGACTTTCTTTCCAGTTTCCCAGTACATTATATTGTACAATATATGGTGTCGTGAAAATATACAACTCATCCCGCAAAAAACAAGCCCTAAGATGGCTATATAGATGGAAAAATAAAAAAGTTGGCTTTTGGAAGGTGGGGAGGAAAAATATAAGTAAAAATACGAAAAATGGCTGCAGCGGAAAGGGGTTAAGAAAACATTATTTTCACATTGTACCCATTAAATGAAAGTTTTACATAAAAGTATGCAGAATTTCTAGTTTATCAGCAAACAGTAGACTGCATAATAGGAAGTTGTATGTTTGTAGTGTAGTTTGTGCTTCGTGTGAGATACAATTACAATATAAGGAGGAAACACTCAGTGTAGTACAATGTGGTTAAAGGGGGAGACAAACTTTTAATTTAACTGAAAAAAGTTTTTAAACCAAACACTAGCTGTTTATGCCATAAAATAAAATATAATATAAAATGCTGATTATGGAAATACAAGGGGGCTGCACGTTATTTTTTAAAATTATTTGATGAAAATCCCAAAAATCTTATATAAAAAAATAATTTTTAAAAACAATGTGCAGTTCCCCCGGATTTCCAAAATCAGCCAAGGAAAACCAACAGCCGCAGTGTGATAATATCAGGATGTGAAGGTTCATGGCTATTGGTGCCTTCCCTTCCTAAAAATACCAGTCTGCGGCTGCCCCGGGATCGTCCCGTCTCATCAGATTGGCCGATCCTGACTGTTCCCAGCACTTCCCGATACCTCTGGGGCATTGGATACCAGTGTAATAGTAGGGGTTAGTGTCAGCTAATCGTGGACATAGCATACCTCTGGCTGACACCAAGCCCCAGCGATAGTAAGGGTATGTTCACACGCAGTGACTTAAAACGTCTAAAAATACGGAGCTGTTTTCAGGCGAAAATAGCTCCGGATTTTCAGACGTTTTTGTAGCAACTCGCGTTTTTCTTGGCGTATTTTATGGCCGTTTTCGGAGCTGTTTTTCAATGGAGTCAATGAAAAACACCTCCAAAAACATCCCAAGAAGTATCCTACACTTCTTTTGATGAGCCGTCATTTTCCACGCCGTATTTTGACGACGCGTAAAATGAAGCCTCGTGGGAACAGAACACCGTAATTTCCATTGAAAGCAATGGGCAGATGTTTGTAGGCGTATTAGGGGCGTAAAACGCCCGAATTACGTCTGAAAACACTGCGTGTGAACATACCCTAATAGAGCGGCGTCAGTCAGAAACTGCCATTACTAAAAAAAACACGTTATTGAAATAAACACTTCCCCACTACAGCTCTCTATCACCAGTTTATTTGTAAAAATGTACATCCAAGACACGGATACCTGTAAAAAAAAAACACAGGCAATAAAACATGGCAATTACAAGCATACAATGATATAATTACATCCAAGAAGCTGATTCCTGACGTCCCCGGCGCTGTCAGCGAGGATGTTTCTGTAGCTGGAACTCCATCAAGATCCTAGCAGGGAAAGTGTCAGAAGAGATGGACACAGCGCTGACGTCATCAGCACTGACGTCGTCAGCGCTGGTCCATCCGAGGGCAGTGGAGCAGAGGGCATGTCTCAGATTTGCAAACAAAAGTCTCCATATGCAAGCCTGAGACAGCGGCGACAATCTTGCATCCAGAACAATAGAGAACGGACAAGAGGGAACAGTGTCAGAAGCAAGAAACAGAAGGACACAGGTAAGGTTTCGTTCACATCTGCATCGGGCTTCCGTTCATGGGTTCCGTCAGACCTTTCCTCAGGGGAACCCATGAACGGAACCTAGTTGCCTACGCTATTGATTCCACCAAAAGAACGGAAACCATAAGCAATGGAAGCATTACCATTGAAATCAATAGTAATGGAAAGCTATGGTTTCCGTTTGGTTTTTGTTCACGGGTTTCCCTGGCGGAAAGGTCTGACAGAACCCGTAGACAGAACCCTGACGCAGATGTGAACAAAGCCTAAGTTAACCATAATTTTGCAGTTTTTAATGAATTTTTTTATGTCTTTTTAAAACTGGATGGTTGCTTTAATTTTCGCTGTGGTGTGGCTTTATGAAATATATACGCACTGCCAGGTTTCCTTACAGATTACAGCTGGTCAATGGGGACGAGGGGGGACACTTTGTGGTCTACTTATTGTCAAGGGACCCTTCTGACAAATAGAGATTGTCCAAAGCGGAGAACCATTTTAAGGTCTGGTTTTGACTCTCCCTTTTTGTTAGAAAAATCCCTAAAAATACCTGCAGTGATCAGCACAATCTGCAGGGGAACCTAACAGGAAGTTTTTAATTTCCCTACAGCGCCACCTCAGCGGATATGAAGCATTGCAGTTTCCCACTGAAATTAATAGGATGTCCATGTAATGCACAGTTGATCCAGGTCCTCTAGAGACACTCTTTGTAGGATTTCTAAATCTCAAACAGCTGTAGAGAAAACTATTCCTTCTATGTATAGACCCAAATTCCTGGTGCTCTAGAGTTCTGTGATTTATAAATAAATTAAATATTATATAAAAGTTTTGACTTTTCATTTACAACTTTCCATAATCTGAAGTAATAACACGTTGTACTCCAAAATGAGTCAAATGTGAAATCCAATCTTGTTGTTGTACCTTGTAAAGTTGTACTTGTCACCTTGTTATTAATCAGATGTTCCATCACCGATTATAAGTCTTACATTATAGAAGCTTTATAGATCCTGAAACTCCAAATAGGAGAATTTTCCAGAAGTGATATAAACCAGATGCTGTATTGTCAAATCGTCAAGCAAAACCAATGACTCATGTTACTCCTGTCTAGTTATAGAGATAGAGAAATATAGGATTGGCTTGTACTCATGCTCTTCATGTGGTTGGGATACATGCGTTTACTAAGCAATGAAGCTGTACAATAAGTATAGCGGGCAGGGTCAAATTTAGAGTTTATTCCGCCCTAGGAACTTTAATCCCCCCCCCCCCCCTTCCATCAAATCCAAAACCTCTGGACTGGTCTCAATTCCTCTCCCTCCATCAAATCCAAAGATTCTGGTCGGGTCCATTGATTCTCCTCCCCCACCTCAACCAAATCCAAAGCTCTTGGGCTGATTATCCATTTGGACATCCATATCTCCCCTAATCAAAACCAAGGCAGACAGCCCCTGGGCTAATCTCATCACCCCCTCCCCATTAAATCCAGGAGTTGGTTATCCTGCAAGTTCAGAACTGTCTATTAGATCCCATTTAAGTGGTTACACCCATTTGAATCCATGATAGATTAGGGGGTTTCTACCATTTGATTTACATGACATGCCTACTGGTTTGAACCTACAAAATATTTTTTATTTTGAACCTGCAAAATATTTTTTATTTTGAACCAAACAATCATTAAGATAAAAAACCCAACTTTATTGTGATATGTATTCACCCTCTGAAAGTCAGTACTTTGTCGTGGTGCCGCCTTTTGGTGCCATTACAGAGAAAAGTCTCTTGGGGTGAGTCTCTATTGGCTTAGCACATCTAGACACTGGAGTCTTTGCCCATTCTTCCAGGCAAAACTGCTCCAACTCCGTCAGATTAGATGGTTATGTTGTGGTACAGCCCCGTACTACATCCCGTACTGTGTTAGCTCCTGTGCCTTATCTAGTGTTGGAGTCGTGTTGTGTCATCTGCCACGCCTGCTGTCATATACAACCTCTGGTATAATCCGCCATGACTGGTGTCATCTTCCTCACCTGTTGTCATATACCACATCTGGTATCATCCGCCACGTCTAGCGTCATCTGCCACATCAAGTTATAGTGTGTAGCACTATTATATTCAGGGACACAGGGTATTACACTATTATATTCAGGGGCATAGAGTGTGGCACCATGAGAATTTTTTCTTGGCTTATAGGTGCGAAATATTGGAAAAATTAGCTTCCGAAGACATCTGAGCGACAAACGCTGCAGAAATAGGTCGTGGCCAAGAGGTGTCATCATAGAGGTCTGGACTGGATGGAAAAGAAAAGAGAAAAAGAACGACTCCAATCTGAGAAGACATTACATTCACTAAATGTAAATGTTTATTCTTCCTGTTACTGATCAGTACTGTAGTCACTGTATGATATGCAGCGAGATGATGGGTGTATCATTCTTTTTTGTGAAACAGCAACTCCCAGCATATCCTTACCATTGTTCATGCTATACTGGGAACTGTGGTTTTATGCTATACAAAACATATGGCAGGGGTTATTTGTGCTTGTGCTCCATATATGTACTGTACTTTGTTCTGGTGCTGTATATATGTACTTAGCTTGGTCCAGGAGTTATATACATCAGAACAACCAAGCAAAATACATATATACAGCACCAAAGAGAAGCTCAATACATATATACAGCACTAAAGAGAAGATCGGTACATATATACAATTTCAGAACCAAGCTCAGCATATAAATACAGCACCAGAATCGAGCTCAGTGTAACACCACCGGGTTTGTGGACACGCTTGACCACTACAACATAATGTAGTAGTAGCTGGTCAAATAAATATAGGACCGTCACTAGTCAGTGGTATCTGGTTGGCAGGCTGGTGCCGGATAGCTGGAGGCTGGCTTGTGCTGGATTTTTGGAAGTGGGCCTGTGCCGGATTATTGGAAGATGACCTGTGCTGGGTTATCGGAAGCTGGCTTGTGCTCTATTATCGGAAGCAGAACTGGTCTCGAACAATGGAGGCAGATACTGGACTTGTCATGGACAACGGATACTGAAATCTTCAAGGACACGGGATTTGACACGGACACCAGACACGGATACTGAAGTTGTCACGGACGCTGGATACAGAAACAGGCTACGGAACCTTTGCAGACCAACACAAGGTCAGCAACAACATTGCTCAGGCACTGAGGAAGTGGGCGGAGTTCCTTAAAAAGTCCAGAGTGTGCTGGAAAAGTTTGGGAGCAATATTCTTGGTGAGCGAGCGCGCTCTCTACGGGCACAGTCTGGAAGAGAGAGTAGCATGCTGGCGTCCCAGAGCAGAGATACACCGGTGCAGAGGACAGGATGGCTGGCGGCTACAAAACTAAAACCAAGCATAGTGCATATATGCATCATAACAACCAAGCTCAAAACATATATACATGTACCGAGCTTGGTTTTTGTGATGTATTTATGTACTAAGCTTGGTTGTGGTGCAGTATATACAGAATGTACTGAGCTTGGTTCTGGTGATGTATTATGTGCTGAGCTTTGTTCTGGTACTGTGTATATGTACTGATCGTCTCTTTGGTGCTGTATATATGTATTGAGCTTGGTTTCAGTGTAGTATATATGTATTGAGCTTTGTTCTGGAGTTGTACATTTGTATTGAGCTTGGTTCTAGTGTTGTATATATATGTACTGAGCTTTGTTCTGGTGCTGTATTTATGTACTGGGCTGTGTTCTAGTGCTGTATTTATGTACTGAGCTTGGTTCTGGTTTTATATATATGTATGATTTTGGATCTGGTGTTGTATTTATGTACCGAACTTGGCCTGGGAGATTTTTTCATCGCTTAATGCGCACGGCGCACTGTCCTCCACCTTTCTCACAGTGCACAGCCTAACTAAATGGGCTGAGCACGCTCACTATATTGAATGTGCGCATATAGGTCTATATGTAATTGGTGATTTTAATATGATGTGTGGGTGGGTAAGTAGATATGTAGGCTTATGTAATTATATACATAGTGTGGAAATCCAGTTAAACATTCTGGACATGGAATTTCTTTATTTAGAGTCAACTTTAATATAGGGTGTATTTGGAATATTGTAATTGTTTTATTTGTTTATTAGAATCATTTTCCATGGTGCGATACACAGCGAGTGCTCCCTTTCCACCGGGCATATGTCTTTGTGAGAAAAAAAGAGATCTTGTTGTTAAAAATTTGAATCCCACCCCTGCCTGTATGCCAATAGGTGGTTTGGTGTGTGGTCTGTATTCCTTTTAGGTGGGCTGAATGGGATCATGTGTACTATTTGTAATTCAAATACTTAAGGTTGTGGGTCTGACCTATGTAAATAGGCGGGGTGTAAGGAAAACGTGCAACTGACTTACTTTGCCCTCACCAATTACTCGTTTTTTAAACAAACTTCTGCCTTGCTTGCAGGTTGTTAACAAATGAAGACCTATGTCCGGCCAATGTACACCATGCTGTCTGAACCGTCCATTGCATCCCAAGTCCTTTTGCTGCATCACCAAGCAACCAATCCCACTTCTAGGGACAGGCATGCCTGCCTGCATGATTCTGGTCTTCTACCCAGGTAGTCGTTGGTCACCATGACCAATCTTCGTGACTCCCTGACCACCAGTGTCCAACAAATGTACAGCAAACAGTAGAAAATATGGTCTAGCGATCCAATCTTTGGACTTTATTAGAAACAAACTTCTTAAACCACAACTCGTGAAGTGGTGATACAAAACCGCATACGCGTTTCGAACGCCAACTGCCTTCCTCGCCAACAAATGGCTTCCGAACAGTCTATTACATCCCAAGTCCAAGTACTTGTGCTGCATGAATTCTGGATGCTTTATGTGTGGCGTTATCCTGGCCCCTTTCACTGCTTCCCGCTTGAGTCCTGTAGGCACAAAAACACAGTGCAAATATCCATCGTCACCCATGCCTGCAACTCCTGCCTGAGTAATGCAATTCACTCAACTACTTGTCTATTACATCGTTAACTGATGATTCATTTAGATGCAATAGATATAGTTTATTATATACTTAGCCTTCTTTATGGGCATCATTCCTTTTTATTGGCATCTGATTAAAAAGGGGGCCCTGCTTCACCCCCATAACACTGCAATATTTAAAAAAAAAATCCCTTCACCCAATCTCTAATAACCTCATCTGCCTCTTTTTCCCTTGACAAGGAGCTGCAGCAGCTGCCGGCACCCTTGTTCCTATTTCCCCGAAGCCCTTCCAGATACTTTTGATACCATTGTCCGGAATGTTTTTACTTGCTTTTACCTTCTTCTTTCATCCTGTTTGAACATTTGTTCAGCATCTTCAACATCTTGCCCATCAGCCCTACTATCCTCAACATTAGACCACTCATAATCATCTGACAGATCAGAATCAGACTCACCCACCTGCTGTTGCCATGCCTTCTTCTTCCATTGCTTCACTACAAGTCATATTGTCACCTGTCCTTCCAGTGGTCCTGTAGTGAATTACTTTCTCTGCTGCTCTTCACGATCCAAAAAACTGCTCCTGTAATTACAAACATTATGACAGTACCCTGTGTTGTAAACATTTTGGCAACCCCCATGTTCAGACTATGAGGACCTCCTGGGATCATGCTGCCCTCACCCTCTCAGGAACCCTGCACAAGGGCCCTAGCATTTTGCCCATCATCCTGCCATGTTCCCTCAAATTTTTGCTAGGCTTATACTCATACCTGCCTTGTTTCTACGATGCTAGGACATTTCCAGCCAAACAGCCCTTGTGTTGCATGACTTGTGGGGGCTCCATACGTGCCGATATCCTGGTCCGTTTTGCTGCTTTTTGCAGATTCCTGGAAATATAAAAACCTTCTGCCAGTATTCATTGTCACCCATGCCTGAAGACCGTGACTGGATAACACAACTCACTCAACTACTTGTTTATTGAATCATAGTCCTATGGCCACCTCCAGTTTCACATTGAAATAGCAGGCCCAAATAAAGCCGACTGAACTTCCAGCCTGTGGTGCTTTGAACTTGACGTGCAAGGAACTACAGTAGCCGCCAGCACCCTAGTTCCCACCTCCTCAAGGCCTTGATGTGTCGCAAACTTTTTAGGCAGGGCAACCCTGACTAAAATCCCCCTACACTACTCCACCCCTAATCCCCTCAACCAATTACCTCTACTGCACCCCTAATCCCCTCACACAATTATCTTACACCTAATCTTCAAGTACAAACCTCCATTTTGAACGAAAAAAAAAACCTAGCCTACACTATGCCTATTCCTACCAAACTCTTCATACTTCCCTACCACTGCCCCTTCCTGGGGGCCACATGGCCCACCTTAATAATAATAATAATAATCTTTATTTATATAACGCCAACATATTACGCAGCACTTTACAATTTAGAGGGAACATAAACAGACAATATCAGACATTACATAGTGACAAAGCTAGTTTACAATTCAGACAGGAGGATTGAGGACCCTGCTCGCAAGAGCTTACAATCTATGAGGAAATAAGGGAGACACAAAGTGTAAAAGTGTTTGTTCAGTACAATGGTCCAGCCATCTTTTATACACATGGGGTAGTACACACAAGTCTACATTAGCCGGTCACCAGCCAGTATCCGTGTATAACGGACATGAAATTCAGTACGGTGCAAGGAGTGTGAAGGAATCTTTTTCTGAGGACTAATGGGGCCAAGGAAAGGAGTCTGATTAGGGAATGTTATAGGCTTGTCCAAAAAGATTTGTTTTCAGGACACGTTTAAAACTGTGGATATTGGGAATTAATCTGATTGTCTGCGGTAGCGCATTCCAGAGGACGGTGCAGTGCGAGAAAAATCTTGGACAAAAGAGTGGGAGCTTCGGATTATGGAGGATTTTAATCTAAGGTCATTGGCAGAACATAGAGCATCACAACAGTAAACTATTATGGGGTCTCTGAGAGGGTTCATACACATATTCACAAATAGATACAGAGAGTAACTATACTAGAAGTCCTGCCACCCATACCCCTATAATCCTGCAGCTAAACGCTGTGGACCCCAGGGTGACGGGTAGCATGGATAGGTCCGCTTTCTGCCGCTCGCTTTTATTACTTGTAGTAATGACAACCGTTAGGTGAGCAGTGTCTCCCCTGACTGCTAGCAAAGTTTGGGGCTAAGTGTGGAATACTTGGCACAAGTGCCAAGCGCTGTTACACTAAGTAGTAGAGAAGGCTCCTGAACCCTGTACCTTTTCTTCACCACGGCATTACAATATACAGTATTATATAATATAACCCCTCAGCGGTTACACAACATGAAATCAGTGGCTATTAAATGCATAGGCCTAATGGGCAACCATCTTTTAACTTATCAGAGGGCTTTTCCCATTGGACTTTCTCACATAAATCATGGGTGGACATACCATATGTGAGACCCGGGCAGCTGCATTGGGATCCAGCAGGTAAGGGGGTCCACTATCACCCTAAAAGTAGCTAGTAGCATCCTACTGTCAGATTGCATGTAAAGCATTGAGACAATGAATTTCATAGCTCACAATTACTGGAGGATGGAGAGACATAAGGGGATACTCTATGATATGGGAGATGATATATGGTTGGAGAGCTAAGGCTCATATACTGTTCTTTTACAGGGGCCCTCTGGTGTCTATGTACGCCCCCGTTTGGGGCAATATGTTGCAGGTAGGTTGCCCTCCTATCTTTAGCTGCTGTCAGCTCAATACATTTACAAATCAGAAAAATAGAGGACACATCTGGATTGATGTTAAGTGTAGAGATTGACCGGCGGGTACTGTATATAGTAACTAATCATAGACGTATCTCATCATGTGCTGCATGACTTGTGGACCCTCTATATGTGGCGATATCCTGACCCCTTCCACTGCTTTCTGCTTGAGTCTTATAAATATAAAAACATTCTGCCAGCATCCATTGTCACCCATGTCTGCAGATAATGACTGGATAATGTAACTTACTCAACTCCTTGTCTATTTCATTTCTGTGGTATGGCCACCTCCAGTTGTGATTTAATAGAGTAGGCCTAAATTAGGGCTACTGAACTTTCACCAATGGCGCTGTGAGATCAAAGGCACTAATGTGTCCACTGCAAGTAGTTGCAGCAGCCGCCGGCATCCTGACTCTCACGCTACTTCTCCCCAAGCGCTTGCGAATGCTTGTACCAGGTCTTGATGAGTTGCAAATGTTCTAGGCAAGGAGCCCCTGCCTTAAATCTCGCTACGCTACTCCACCCCTAATCCCCTCAACTAATGGTCTTTGCATCTATCTTCAGGCCAATACCTTTCCCCGTAGACTACTCGGCACTCCCAGACATGTGGACAGCTCCATTTAGAAAAAAAAACAAAAACATTACCTACACTATCCCTATCCCTGCCAACTATCTAAGACTTCCCACTACTACCCCTCTCTTCGTGGGGGCCACATGGCCCTCCTTGTGGTTTCTTATGGGAATTTTGCCCGTTCATGACTTTTTCAGTGCAAAGAGCTACTAGCGGGTACTGTATATAGTAAGTAATGATGGACATACCGCATATAGATTAAATATTGCTTCAGAGAGTCCCCCTGGCAGCAGGCAGCCGATCTTAAGTATTTCTGGAACAAAAAGTTTAAATTGTAAATATATTATGACGTGCGCTTAGTATGGTTCATCATATCAACAAATATATGTTCAGCCTATTGACAACATTGGGGTATTTGTCCCCACAGTCTTGCTTGTCATGTGTCTCTATAGGAACATTCTGGATGACATTAGATTATAGAATTTCTATAGGTTATTTGCTTTAATACTTACATATATACAGTGGATCTTCTAGCATGTCGGCTGTCACTGGTGCCACATATTCAGATGTTATAAATGTCTGTAAAATACATAATGGGTTTAATGCACATACATAAAATAACGCCATATCTATAATGAATAATAATATATTTACTTTCACACATTTAATTTTCTATCACACGACGAGTCCAATGCCCCTCTGCCACACAAATAACACCAGCAGTATAATGGCACATAATAGTTAGAGGACCAGGATATAGATTTTATATCCGGGACCAGGAGCTTATTGTTATTCTCCTATATAAACTTATCCTTAATGGAATACATCTAATTTGTCTATTGTGGAGTCTTTTGGACTGGAGTCGAGAGAGTAGAACATGGGGTATTAGGTTTTTCTGACAGTTCTACAAACCTCAGTATATATATGGCTAACAATAACGAATAGTCACTACTCATCTTCTATATTCCTGTGGCTCCTGCGCTGGTGGTTCTGTTGTCTTTGCTTACTAGACCACAGTGTGGACGGCATGTTACTGCTGCAGTTATTATGTTACATCCAGGGCCGACCTTAGGTTTATTGATGTCCTGTGCAGTATCTTCTATGGGCCCCCTCCCACTTATGATGTACCATGTTGTACCCAAATAATGTAATCATATAGTGCCCAAATAACAATTATAACAACTAGGGATTGCATGTTTTTGTGTTTTTTTAGATTTGAGTACAAAGTGCTGGATCGGGAGTACAAGCTGTGGGTGCTCTGTGTATCTATGGTGGTGGTGCCCCCTTCAGTATTGACCAGTAATGCGCCCTGTGTGATCGTGTAGAGATGCAGGAAATAAAATACACTGACCTTGGACTCTCCTACTGAATACGTCTGGCTGAATGTAGAACCTTATGTGATGTGAGGTGGAGGGCTCTGCTTATTCTTTGACTTGCCCTCCTGGGACGTGTGGTTGTCATCAACTCTTATGAGGAATTAATGCTAGGAGTAAGAGGGACAATGTATTAGTACAAATCCCAATCAATGGAAACATTTTTATCTAGAGCAGAGACCTGACCCCAACCAGTGGCGGATTACCAAAGGTGTTAATGGGGTGACTGCCCGGGGCCCAGCGATGGGGCCCCATATGCCCCTGAAATTGGACAAACCATGACAGCGCAGGGAGCCATTGTGTTCCTGCTCTGCCGTATGATTTCGTAGGCCATGGCCTAGTTCAGGCCTGTAGCCTACGAGGCACTGGGAGTATGCTGATGACGTCAGCGGCCCAGCGCGATGACGTCACTAAATTACATCGTATGCGCCAGGCCACTGATTTCATAGGAAGCAGAATGTCTGACCAAGTTCTTTGTCTATTAGGTGAGTATTATTTTTTATTTTTGTGGCGCAAAGGGGGCGCTATTAATAGGGGCATAAAAATACTTAGTGGAGGCTTACAAAAGGGGGCTTCCTTACTGTGGAGGCATACAAAAGAGGCATTCCTACCCAGGGCATAAAAAAGTGTCATTCTAACTGTGGAGGGTATTGGTGGATACTGCATATAGTAACTAATGATAGACGCACCTTGTATAGATGAGATATTGCTTCGGAGAGTCCCCCTGGCAGCAGGCAGCCGATCTTAAGGTGTTCTGGAAAAAAGGATAATTGTGTAGTTTCAAATCTTCAGACAGACGTGTGCTCAGTATAGACCACCCAACAATGAAGGAAATGTACATTAGGGCTCATGTACACAGCAATTTCATGTGGACGGACCTGTATGGTGGCGCACAGACTGCAGTACTGGTAATGTAGACACTCTGTGTGCGCTGTGTGCTCCCCCATAAGCCAACGGTGTATTAGGAAATTACCTAAATAACAAGTCCCTTATATATTTCTAGTATCATAATATCTTCTTTATGGAGCATTTCTATAATAATACAGAGTTGCAGTAAAATACATCTGTAACACTTGTGAATTTTGCCGCGCAGCAAATCTGCAGCGTGTGAATTCAGCTTTGAGTACAATATAGTACTCAAATAATGCAATCATACAGTGCCCAAATAACACCGCCAGACAGATATTGTCTGCCACACTGTAATGTAATCCATTATCAAGGGAATGTATCCGCATCCTGAGCAGTGCCCTTTCCTTAGGTTTTTGCACCAACTGAGGGATTAGGTGTGCAGGCCCTGGGTGCTCAAGACATCAATGCCAGCAGTGCCCCATTCAGTAGTGACAGGTAATGCACCCAGTGTAACCGCACAGGTCGCACACCCCTAAGGCCGGCCCTGGTTGACAGGTCTGTAACATTAGAGAATTTGTTCCCACAGTCTTGTCATGTGTCTCTATAGGAACATTCTGGATGACATCAGATTATAGAATTTCTATAGGTTGTTATTTGCTATAATACTTACATATATACAGTGGATCTTCTAGCATGTCGGCTGTCACTGGTGCCACATATTCAGATGTTATAAATGTCTGTAAAATACATAATGGGTTTAAAACATATACATAAAATAACCACATATCTAAAACGAATAATAATATATTTACTTTCACACATTTCATTTTCTATCACAGGGCGAGTCAGACATTGAACACATTTTGTAATGTTAGTGTAAACCCAGGGAACATAACTATAGGGGTGAAGAGGTTGCAACCAGTCACACACAGGCCCTGGTGTCCATGACATGCATAAGGGGGTCGCAATCTGGGCAAATCTGCAGTGCCCCCATCTTCTAGCTTGACTGCCCTCGACCGCCAGGTAATGTAAAAATAATCCCTTTACTGCCTTAAACCAGTGAATTTACACTGAACCCTTTCACAGCCTTAGACCACCAGATAAATGTAAAAAAAAACAATATAAAAAGATGACCTAGTGGGTGCGAGCCTACATTGCTTGTTGCCCAGGAGCCCATTTTCCATAAAACCAGTCTCTTCTGTCTGTGGGAGTGTAGATTATATATGGTATATGATAGTTGGTAGAACCTGATATAGATTTGGCATCAAGGCCCAGGAGCTTAAAGTTATATCTCTATATAAACCAGAACTTAAAGGGAAACTATAGAGAAATGTGGAGTTTCTGATTCTCTTTATCTTTTGTGGTGTCTCTGGACACATATAATGTGGATACATGTAATGAATATACTGGGCATGCACCAAGTTTGCTGACGACAAATAAGTTTAGGTGGCAGCTTAGTCTGGATCCATAGTTGACTTCATCAGATTTCCAGGTTCTTGGTCTTTTCCTAATATATTACAGACTTGTAGCTTGTCAGTAATAAGAAGTCACTATATTTTGTGACGGGCATTTTTTTCTATTCTTCCCTCTACCACCCCCAGCATTGAAGCGGGGAAATATTAGGCAGAACAACCTTGTTTTCTGAGGGACAATGTGAGATAAATTAAACTGGGTTCCTGGATTTCAGTACCAGAGAAAATATCCATTATTGTTATAAACCATCCAGCCAGTAAATATGTGATATAATGTGTGTGCAGAGATACAAGAAATATTCGGGACTTACCTTGGACTCTCCTACTATATATCCTAGGCATTAGTTGGGCGCTCTCTGTATTCTTTGAGCAGCCCGCCTACACCTGGACCTGAGACCATGATAGAGCTCCTCACTGTGCGGTTCCTCTTTTATTACTCCTGGAAATGTAAGAAGAAATTGACAACTGCGTGCTGCTATTTCCTTTTGTCATTGGCCATGGTCTGATACTATACAATCAGTGCTGATAGTTTCAGAATTTTTAGGGACATGGCCTATAATTGTTGTATGATAAAAATGCATAGAAAAACTGCGATAATTTGTGCCAAAACGCAAAGTGAAACATGGTCAATTCACGGTTTTTGCTTTCATTTTCACAAAAAAATGTAATTAATGGTAACGGGTGAACACGGCTTAAGGAGTTTTTCAGGTCACAGATACTGATGTAGGTGACAACTTATCAGCGTGAAAATTCCTTGTATTATCTTTTAATGAAAATAGTCAAGCACGGGCGCACATGCATAGAGATACACCGGCTTATATGGGCCCAGGTTTGTCCTACCCTCTTTGCGGCTTGGTGGTGACAACCTACGCAGGACTCCTCTCTCCAGAGAAACTACATTGTTAGGAACCAAGGCGGTGGGGAACTGGCCCAAAGGTCATGGGAAGGAAATGGAGAGGTAAACAAACATCACGCCCTTCTGTCCTCAGTAGCTAAATTTGGGCACCATAATTGAGGGTCCTGCTTGATCTTTGGTTTGGGTCCCCTATGTTCTATGTATAGCTCTGTATCCATGAGTAGGATTATGTTTGGTGAACACCTTGGTGTCAAAAGACTAAGAGTATTCATGATAACTATGACTGCCTCCAAGTGCCAGGTATCTATCTGCTTATATGACATGAAGGAGTCCCATCTGTTTTCTGACCAGATAATTTGGGATGTTTATGAGTAATAATCATGAAAGGTAAATTAAAGGAAAGATAGATCAATACCTGAGTGTTGTATTCAGGACACTGCGCCGGCACCAGCACTTCTGGGACAAATCGAGGGATCTGTTGAGAATAAAATACAAAAGGTGAGATACTTGGTTTCCCCTTTAGACTCTGATAACTATCGCTGCCTCCAAGTGTTAGAAGTTACCATTCTGCCTAAATCACATGAAGGAGCGGAATCAGCCATATGTAAAAGTGTGAACTGTTGTTGGGGAGTTATGGGGAGTCGCTACTTTCACCATCGCATATTCACTCAATGAGTTCATGAATAAAGCTTAAATTGCAGGTTCAGTTTTATACTCAAATATTTTATCTTTTGGATAAGTTTGTGAGGACCTGGACCCTTAATAGATACCAAAGAGGATAGATAGATAGATAGATAGATAGATAGATAGATAGATAGATAGATAGAATATAACCAGTCTGGTTTATCCGGTTTACAGAATCAGATATTCTATTAGTAAGATGTTTGTTTAATTAAACAGAATGAAGCAATGAAATACACATAATAAGTAATATGAATGAAAAAATAAATCTGACCTGTTTACTGTATTCAAGGCACTTCCCAGGAAGTTGTGGCTCTGGGTCTTGTGCCATGACCTGTTGAGACAATATGGGAGAATATCATATAAAAGTCAATACCCACAAATTCAGTTTACATCTGTCTATAAGTATATTATTAGCATCTATTAGATCCATCTCAGTGAAAGTCTAACAGCAACATCTTCTATGAGTAAGCAAATGTAAACCTCCCTATGGAGGCTTATGCTACAGCTTCCTGGCCTTGAGGATACATCTACTGCCATATACATACAGAGTTTATATTCACTGTAGCCTGAAATGTGCAATAACATACAATAATATCATTCTTCTTACTATAGCACTTTATATTAATCCTCTTATATTATTGTCTATAGAAAATACCTCAGCGGTATGCCCCATGGCAGAGTTAGTTGGTGAAGGAGGTGGTGGTTGTGACCTCCTCATATATACTCTGTAATCTGGCAAATGTGGAACATGAACATTGAAGGGGTTTTCCGGGACTTTAATACTGATGATCAACCCTTAGAAAAGGCTATCAATAACAGATCATTGAGGGTCCAACTCCCAACATCAAGCTGAATGAAGGGGCCCCTTTACTGCTTACCAGGCACAGTGCCGTACATTTTGTAATGGCTTTGCCTGGTACTGCAGCTCTCTAAGCTGCAATACTTAGCACAGCCACTATCAAATGCATGGAGCTTTGCCTGGTAAACAATAAAGAGAACATGGGGCTGACCACCAGGGGGGTGTGGCCCCTTTACTCTGATTATGGGGGTGGCAGGAGTAAGATCCACGTCTGATATTGATGGACTATCCGATATTGATGGACTATCCTAAGTATAGGCCATCAATATTAAGGTCATGGAAAACCCATTGAAAAGGTAAATAAGACCATTTTATACAAAGGACAGAACATACATATAAAATGATAGAGGATCTGACGTCTCTCCTGACATGTCTGTTTTAGAAAATACTTAAGAATTCACATTTCCATTCACACATTACTGATAGCTGCAATTTTCAGGAAATAGGAAGTTGTAACTTTAATGGGGAAATATGAAACCTTGAAATCTGAATGTAAAATCCACATGTTCGGTTGTTACTTGCGTTAATAGAAACATGTTACTGGATCTTGAACTGTTTGTCTAAAAAAAAATAACCCAACCCCCGACAAAATTCCTTCTACAATTATATATGTGGTGAGATGTTTGTGCGGTTAGAAATTGCTGCAGTAATGTCCAGTGTGAATCCGGCCTTATATGAGAATTTCTAGAGCCTATATATTTTAGTAACATGTATAATTAATAACACTGACATTATAGCTGATAAAATGCTGCGTCTTACCTGTCAATCACAGTCATCACAGTCCTGGTCCAGATGTTATTGCCAGAAATGGTAGAAAAAGCCAAAAAAGTCATGAGCTGTAGGATACACTGATCAAATATCAAGTGCAAAGTGAGTGTAATCCAGCTGCACATAGAACCTAACGACTAGTACTGTCTATGACATCATCAGTGACATCATAAGTGGCTGCAGTATCTGTTACATCATCGATTATCTCCTACTACCTGGATAGACTGTCTGTGTATACACTGAATATAGGCATGTTACATGGGACTGCTGTTTTATAGACCTGGAAGAAAGATACATGTGTTATTATAGGGGCTACGACTATGAACATGTAATGTATGAAACGTGTAATCTGTTACTAGATGGATATAAACTGTTATACTTATAAAGGATATATTTGATTTAATTTCGTTTCAGTTCTGGATTATCTAATTTTTAATGCTCCATAAAGTTACCAAACTATTATCCGCACACCGAGAGTTTATTAGACACATGCACGGCCTGGTGAGCAGATAAACTTCTTGTTCGTTTGTGTGAAGTCATGTACAGATGTAGCAATCCTTAACGGCCTTTTACACCAGCCAACATCGTTGATCGGTGCTCATTTGCTCCTGTCACACAGAGCTATGTATGGGGACGAGCAGTCGTTACTCTGAACGCTCGTCCCCATACATTATTATCATGTCGGCAGTGTGTCTCCCTGTTTACACAGAGAGATGTGCTGCCGACAACGATAATATTTAACTTTTTTTAAACGATACGATCAGCATATGATCGAGCGTTTGCGCGTTCATCTGCTGATCGCTGTGCCCTGTTTACACAATTATAGGGAACGAGCGTACTATGAACGTTTGTCTGTCCGATAATCGGTCAGTGTAAAAGGGCTTTTATCCTGACTCTGATAACTTGCTGCGGCGTTGTAACTTAACACTTAAGCCATTAAAAACCAGTGAAAAAGTGAAATGTAAGTTTCTTGCCACTGTGTATTTAACACATTAAGTCAAGTTAAAGATCTCTACATCTGTACATAGAAAAAGGCCATACTTACAAATGTTTCACACACTTGCACCCCATTATTCATTTATTTCTATTGAGGCACTTTACTCATTACTGCCCCCTATTAAAATGATGGGGGTAGGGAAACGGACAAGTGAGCCCTAATCTACCCGCCACTCTGTCCCTGCCTACTTGCAACGACCCGCCCTAGGCGACGGGGTACAACTGGGCGGCGGTCCCTACGCTCAGTAAGTGCATGAGACAAACAGACAAGGGTACACAAAGCTAAGGGAAATGGGGCAGTTGCCCACGGCAACACCGTGAGCAACAAGAGTGGTGAACGAGCCGAGTCAAACCAGGAGTGAACGAGGTACCAAACGCAGAGCAGGAGAGTAGTCAGTAAGCCAGGGTCAGTATGGAGCAGGATCAAATAGTCAGAAGCTGTAGCTGAGCCAGGAAACCACACGAGAAGAATCACAAACAAAGGAGGAACAGGAAAGGCAGGTAAAAAATAGACAGAGGGCGGGAGCTAGCTCCGTCTGGCCAGGCTGCGATAGGCTCTCCCACTCCTAAGCCTGCCATCCTGAGTGGTTGAAGATGGAGTCAGTCTCAGAGGCATAGACTCAGGTGCAGACTGATTACCTATGGGCGTATACACAGAAGTTGTGCCTGGCAGATCCTTTACAGTACCACCCTTTTATGAGGGGCCACCGGACCCTTTCTAAGTGGACCTGGTTTATTGAGGAAACGAAGGTGGAACTTCCTGACCAATACCCCAGCGTGAACATCCCGGGCGGGTACCCAAGTCCTCTCCTCAGGCCCATATCCTCTCCAATGGACCAGGTACTGAAGGGAGCCTTGGACCATCTTGCTGTCCACAATCTTGGCCACCTCGAATTCCACCCCCTCAGGGGTGAGAACGGGAACAGGAGGTTTCCTCGAGGGAGCCAAGGACGGGGAGCAGCGTTTAAGGAGGGAGGCATGAAACACGTCGTGTATTCGAAAAGATGGGGGCAACTCCAGTCGGAAAAATACAGGATTGAGGACTTCAATGACCTTATACGGCCCAATAAACCGGGGAGCAAACTTCTTGGACGGGACCTTAAGGCGCAAGTTCCTAGACGATAACCACACCAGATCCCCGACCATAAACAAGGGGTTAGCAGACCGTCTTCTATAAGCCTGAGTTTTTTGTACGCTCTGGGACGCCTCTAGGTTCTTCTGAACCTGGGCCCAGACTGTGCACAGTTCCCGATGAACGACCTCTACCTCGGGATTGTTGGAACTACCAGGTGAAACGGAGGAGAACCGTGGATTAAACCCAAAATTACAGAAAAAGGGTGAGACCCCTGACGAGTTACTGACCCGGTTATTAAGGGAAAATTCGGCGAGGGGAATGAATGAGACCCAATCATATTGACAGTCAGAGACAAAACACCTTAAATATTGTTCTAGAGATTGATTAGTCCTCTCCGTTTGGCCATTAGTTTCAGGATGGAGGCAGAGGAGAAGGACAGATCAATCTCCAACTTTTTACAGAAGGCTCTCCAAAACAATGAAACAAATTGTACCCCTCTGTCCGAAACAATATTGACAGGGGCCCCATGGAGACGCAGGATGTGTTTGACAAATAAGGTAGCTAACGTTTTGGCATTGGGTAGTTTCTTGAGGGGCACAAAGTGGCACATCTTACTGAAGCGGTCTACTACAACCCACACCACCGACTTGCCTTGAGATGGAGGCAAATCGGTGAAAAAAATCCATGGAGATATGGGTCCAAGGTCTCTGGGGAATGGGCAAAGAACGTAGTAAGCCCGCTGGTCGGGACCTGGGAGTCTTGGACCTAGCACAAACCTCACAAGCGGCGACGTAAGCCTTAACGTCTTTAGGCAACCCAGGCCACCAATAGTTTCTGGCAATGAGGTGTTTGGTACCCAGGACGCCTGGATGACCCGATAGTGCGGAGTCATGATTCTCCCTAAGTACCCTTAGCCGGAATTGCAGGGGAACAAACAGCTTGTCCTCAGGAAGGTTCCCGGGAGCTGAAACTTGATCGGCCGAAATTTCAGAGACTAAATCAGAATCAATAGAAGAAATGATTATACCAGGAGGCAAAATACAAGAAGGATCCTCCTCCGAAGGAGGGCTGGCCATGAAGCTACGCGACAGAGCATCGGCCTTAATATTTTTAGACCCAGCCCTATAGGTAACCAAAAAGTTGAATCTGATAAAAAAATAGCACCCATCGAGCGTTACCTGGTGCCTAGCCCCCTCCAGGAAGTGGCGCCACTCTTTAAATGCCCTTTTAATGGCTAATAGTTCGCGGCTGCCAATATCATAGTTACTCTCAGTGGGCGAAAACTTCCTGGAGAAGTAGGCACAGGGACGGAGATGGGTGAGGGACCTGGTACCCTGGTACAAGACAGCCCCCACTCCCACCTCGGATGCGTCAACTTCCACGATAAATGGCTCCATTTGGTTGGGCTGAACCAGCACCGGGGCCGAGATAAAGCACTTCTTAAGGACCTCAAAAGCCTGGATAGCCTCAGGAGGCCAGTGGAGGAGATCAGCACCTTTGCGAGTGAGGTCCGTAAGAGGCTTAGCGATGACCGAGAAGTTAGCAATAAATCTCCTGTAATAATTAGCGAACCCCAAGAAACACTAACGCCTTCAGGGAGGCAGGTTGGACCCATTCCGCCACAGCCTGGACCTTGGCGGGGTCCATGCGGAATTCATGAGGAGTGAGGATTTGTCCCAAATATAGTATCTCCTGTACCCCAAACACACATTTTTCGGTTTTCGCAAACAGTTTGTTTTCCCGAAGGACCTGGAGCACCTTCCTGACATGCTCAATGTGGGAGGACAAGTCCTTGGAAAACACCAGTATGTCATCAAGGTACACTACAAGAAACACCCCCAGGTAATCTCTTAAAATCTAATTTATGAAATTCTGGAAGACCACGGGAGCATTACACAACCCAAAGGGCATGACGAGGTATTCGAAATGACCTTCGGGCGTGTTAAACGCAGTCTTCCACTCATCCCCCTCTTTGATGCGGATAAGGTTATACGCCCCCCGTAGATCAAACTTAGAGAACCATTGGGCCCCCTGAACCTGATTAAAGAGATCAGGAATCAAAGGAAGGGGATGGTTCCTTACAGTGACCTTATTCAAGTTACGGTAGTCAATGCATGGCCTAAGACCACCATCCTTCTTCCCTACGAAGAAGTAGCCAGCACCTACCGGGGAAGTAGAGGGGCAAATGTAACCCTTGGCCCGGCATTCCTGGATATACTCTCTCATGGCTTCACGTTCGGGACAAGAAAGATTAAATATCCTACCATTAGGGAGCAGAGACCATTCTTCCTGCGGAACTCTCTACGTTGTCGGGGGGACACGGAGGCTCCGAGTTGCATAGGTACCTCCGAGTCTTCCGTGGAAGAGCGAAGCAACGGGACCTCGGGAGGCATCATGGGGGAGTCAGAGGGGAAAACACAAAAACGTTCAAGTTGTCGTTCCCTGATACGTCGGTCAAGTCGTACCGCTAAAGCCATAACCTGGTCTAGGGAGTCAGAAGAGGGATAGCTAACTAGCAGGTCTTTCGGGGCGTTCGACAGGCCCAACCTAAACTGGCACCTTAAGGCAGGGTCATTCCACCGAGAAGCTACGCACCACTTCCTAAAGTCAGCACAATACTCCTCAACAGGTCTCTTACCCTGACGTAAGGTCACCAGCTCACTCTCAGCAAAGGCAGTCCTGTCAGTCTCGTCATAAATGAGTCCGAGAGCAGAAAAGAAACAATCAACGGAGGAAAGTTCTGGGGCGTCAGGAGCCAAGGAGAAGGCCCACTCTTGGGGCCCTTCCTGGAGCCGGGACATAATTATACCCACCCGCTGGCTCTCAGAACCTGAGGAGTGGGGCTTTCAGCGAAAGTAGAGCCTACAACTCTCCCGAAAGGAAAGAAAAGTCCTCCGGTCCCCTGAGAACCGGTCAGGCAACTTGAGGTGGGGTTCAAGAGGTGAGGTGAGGGGCACTACCATGGTAGCGTCTGGCTGGTTGACCCTCTGAGCCATAGCCTGGACCTGTAGGGAGAGACCCTGCATTTGCTGAGCCAGGGTCTCAAGGGGGTCCATAGTAGTGTCAGGGACCAGGGTAGACTAGGTATAGGGCTTGTGATTATGTAATGATGGGGGTAGGGAAACGGACAAGTGAGCCCTAATCTACCCGCCACTCTGTCCCTGCCTACTTGCAACGACCCGCCCTAGGCGACGGGGTACAACTGGGCGGCGGTCCCTACGCTCAGTAAGTGCACGAGACAAACAGACAAGGGTACACAAAGCTAAGGGAAATGGGGCAGTTGCCCATGGCAACACCGTGAGCAACAAGAATGGTGAACGAGCCGAGTCAAACCAGGAGTGAACGAGGTACCAAACGCAGAGCAGGAGAGTAGCCAGTAAGCCAGGGTCAGTATGGAGCAGGATCAAATAGTCAGAAGCTGTAGCTGAGCCAGGAAACCACACAAGAAGAATCACAAGCAAAGGAGGAACAGGAAAGGCAGGTATAAATAGACAGAGGGCAGGAGCTAGCTCCGTCTGGCCAGGCTGCGATAGGCTCTCCCACTCCTAAGCCTGCCATCCTGAGTGGTGGAAGATGGAGTCAGTCTCAGAGGCATAGACTCAGGTGCAGACTGATTACCTATGGGCGTATACACAGAAGTTGTGCCTGGCAGATCCTTTACACCTATATTTCACTTATATTATTACACTTGCACATACACTATTCATTTATTATTTCTTACTACACATCCCATGCACCACACGCCACTCCCCTCAAGACTAGTGGGATTATTATTTAAAGCACCTGCTCACCCCCCTTCATCAGCGTTTCTGACCTGGCTGTATCCATTTGTAAGTATGGCCTTTTTCGTTGTTTTATATATTTTGTATATATGTCCCCTTGTTTTTATCTGTTTTGTCTGTGCATCAGGAGCTTTTCGTTCCAGTTAGGGAGTTAGGGACTCGCAAGTCTGGGGATCCTTGTCGTGGATTGCGAGCTTGCGTCCTTTTTGCCAAAATTGATCACTAATACCCCAGGTATTTTTCATTATTACTTATATTTGCTTCTTTTGGACACAGCCGGGTCTTTGATGCTGGGAGAGCATGGTGTGTTGTTGTTTGGCATAGAAGCAGGGTAGCCCGCTCTATGAATTATCAAGGCGTCACAAATAGGCTTCTACATGGCAATACACGTTGTGCCTCATGACTTACACACTATCTCTCCATGTTTCACACACTTGCACCTCATTATTAATTTATTTTTATTGAGGCACTTTACTCATTACTGCCCCCTATATTTCACTTATATTATTACACTTGCACATACACCATTTATTATTCTTTACTACACAACCCATGCACCACACACCACTCCCCTCAAGACTAGTGGGAGTGGCTATTATTATTTAAAGCACCTGCTCACTCTCCTTCATTGGCCTTTCTGACCTGGCTGTGTCCATTTGTAAGTATGGCCTTTTTCGGTGTTTTTGTATATGTCCCCTTGTTTTTATCTGTTTTATCTGTACATAGAAGCTGACATATTGCAGAACAATTACATCAATAGTGTCACTTATATAAATTGGATCCCTGTGTAAAACTGTCACTTCTGCATTTAGAGGGGTTGTCTCTATTATTACAACCTTGTTTAGAAATTACGTATTCTTTTTATTCTGGACGCTACAGACACTGACCAATAGGCAACTATTTAGATAGACTAAGTGCCATTTATAATATTAGTATCGTCTTTTGGCCCCTCATATTCCAGCCCCCAGTGAGACTTTTACCTTTGCAACCCCTATTATTATGCCCTTGATGATTATACACCGTTCAGTCATAACATTAACCCCTTAAGCCTTCATTGGAATAACTGTACATCAGATTATCTTACATTATGCCATCATGACTTACAGTTACGTCATGGTGATTGTGCGGGCACATAAGGTATTTTTATATGAAGATGCCACCACAGATATCCTCTATTTTTATGGATACAAAATCTATTTACTATTGTTTTAACATTGATCTTTTTGTGCATTTATAACATTTGTAACAATAATATAAATGTAAATGGGTCTTAAAGGAGTATTCCCAGCTTACACATTAAGGGCATGATCAAAATCTTATCTTCAGGCGTATTTCAGAGCTAAAATGCTCGTGTTGCGCTCCGGAATTAACTTGAAATACACCTGCAAACTGCTTCCCATTGTTTTCATAAGGAAAATACACTGTGTAGTTCATATGAGGTGTGTTTCTTCACTGCTGAATTAAAAACACCACGTAAAAAAATGGTTTGTAAAAAAGTGACATGTCCCTTTATTAAAAACACCTCAAAACAAGCTTCAAAAATACTTGGAATATCAGTTCTAAAAACCGCCTGGATTCAGAGTCTGGTTGTGTTCAGACAGCACCAGTATCTTTGGGTGCTCGAAATAGGGTCCCAAACCAGATATAGGTCAAGAAATGTATTCTGCACACCTTGATTGCGTTCAACAAAATTTTTTTTAAATTTATTTCTCAGGGTAAATGCCAGAGGATATACGTGCAACGTCAACGTTTCGGTCGTGAGACCTTCGTCGGGCACTGAGGAAACATATACATGTAATTTATAGCATATCATATGAGTTTGGAAAATTACCATATAACACATAACAGGACATGTCATTCATAGACTGAATATAACATTGAATATAACATTGTATATACAAGCTAGGTCAATATTTGCAAAATTAGAAAATAAAGTTAAAAACAAGAGTATAGGAAGATACAGTTACAGACATCTTTGGAACAGTCGCCATATCAAAGGGAATGGTAGTAATAGTACATGTGTATATAGGCTAGGGCTAGTATTAGTACATTTGTCAACATCCAGTATTCCCTGCTCCATGTGGATGAGTGGGGGTGCCCCTTGTACACGGTGATCTATGCAGAGGTTAAGGAATCAATGTAAAGTTAAATGTAAAGTTTAAGCTGAACTCAAATTGGCAAGAGTAGAGGTGCATAGTAAAGAGCACAGGACTACGTTGTAGTTAACAGGTAGGTTATAACACTTATAAGTGGTGATCCCAGAATGCATTACACAAATGAAATACATGAATAAAATACATGCAACTCGAAGAGTGGGAAGCCATGAGTACAAGGTGCATCAAAGGATGTGGGCACCTTTGTAGAAAATGATCTGTACATACCTGAGCCGTACTGGGGACTGAATCAGTGTTAGTATAGCGATTGTAGTAGCGCAGCTTACAATTGAATATGGCGGCTTACCGCTCTTCAGGGCGCTAGTAATCCCTAGTTACTTCCGGTCTTATGTATGCTGCTTGGAGGACGTACGTGATAGGTTGGAACGCATCGGCCAAGATGGACGTGCGTTCCACCGTGGAGTGCATGTGAGGCGTGGAACGCATGTGCATGCTGTGAAAGTGATTAGAATATGTTTAAAAGATAACATTTTGCATGGACTCCATTTTGTATGGTAGGCATCCATTTTGGATCGTTGGAATCCATCTTTTGGCCTGAAGGAGCCATCTTGAGATTAATAAGTAAAAAGTAAATGTCAGCAGATGTCCTGAAGCAATTCTATGTTATGTGTTCTTGAATTGAATGTTTTATTACTCTTGTAAGGAGCAGATCAAATAGCCTTGGCCTGAAATGTGTGTCTTCCCATGGGACAAGGTTCAGGCCATGTGGGGCTTGGAGGGTGAAGAATTATTATAATGCATTGAAATATTCTCATTGGCTGAATCAGAGTCCTTATCATATTGTAGATGATTGGCTGAAACCAAAGCCTACACCTTTCCTGTCATTATACTTATATACTTGTTTGGATCAATAAAGATCAGAGAAGGATTTTGAGCATACAAGCATGGTCTCTTGTGTCATCTTTTCTCTCAGATATATATATCTATTACCTATGATTTGGAAACGGGATAAATCACTGGAGGGCGGGTATCGGTTGACATACCCATTACAAATTTCAGTCTAATATATTTTGGCCCATGATTGCGTTAACACATGCGCAGACCATTCATGGAGTCTTTGAAGTCGAGGTAATTACTGCCGCGCAGTGGGGGGGCGCTGTGTCCTGGTAGACACAATAAAGTAAGAACACGGTGTATGAACTTGTAAGAGATCATATGTAGATCAAATTGAAACCGTTATGCTAAGGAAATGAGGAAATAGTTGTAATCAGCTACTTAACAGCGCCATCTTGTGTATGTGTCAGGTAGTGGACGAAATGAAATCATGTGGATAGTAAAGATAATGACAGAATATGAGCTAGTTGGCTCTGGTACGCCCTATAGTAAAAAAGGATACCGTGTCAATAGACGTTGTTCGCTGGTCGTGAGAGGAGTACCCCTTGTAGTACATATAGGCTCAGAAGGATTCATCGGGTCTGAGATTAAAAGAAGATGCAGATTATGATAATGTCAATTTCGGAATAACTGTACAGCATATTTACACTTGGATATACAACATAAAAATACAGTTGAGGTGTATCACCATAGTCTTCTAGGTAGTAAGTGGCCTAACGTCAGAATCCTGGTACTGTTTAAAGGAAACTGCTGATTTCATACTCCCTATTTAGACCCCTAGGTTCCAGTGTCTGGAGTTTATGCATCCAGTATGCCTCCCTGCGTTTAAGTTGATTTATCCTATCACCCCCTCTTCTTGGTGCTGGAACATGTTCGATGACTTGGAACATTAACTGAGATATGTTGTGTTTGTGTTGGGCAAAATGTGCGGGAATGGGAAGTAATGTTTTGCCGCACCGTATATTAGATTTGTGCTGACTAATTATTTATTTAATCCACTGGGTGGTTTCGCCTATATATGCCAGCCCACAGGGACATTTGATCATATAGACCACGTAATTGGTGTTGCAATCAAAATGGTCTCGAATCGGGATGCTCTGACCAGATAAGGGATGATGAATTTTATCTCCCTTAATGATATGCGAGCATTGAAGACAGCATCTACATGGAAAGGTGCCCATCTTTGGTGTATTCAGGAACATCTAGATGTTTTTTTGGATGATCCAATGTCTGCCCTGACAATTTTATCTCTGAGGTTTTTTTTTTTTTTTGAACAGGGTAGGAAGGGGGATTTGAATTCCGTGACTTGCGGGTAGGCCTCCTTCAATAAGGGCCAGTGCTTCCTGATGATATGATGAATCTTATATGCACATGGGTGGTAAACGTGCACAAAGGGGATACGTTTAGGTTTTACCTGGGTACGAGGGGAGCTGGGTAATTGGGCTGACTCTAAGACTCTTTTAGGGTAACCTCTTTCTAGGAACTGCGTTGTCATGTTCTCAGTCCTCTCTTTGCGTAGTGATGGATTGTCCACAATACGGTTAACACGTGTGTATTGTGATCTAGGTAGCGAGTTTCTGGTTACTAGTGGATGGCAGCTAGAATAGTGTAGAAGGCCATTTTTGTCTGTATCTTTGGTGTAGAGATCAGTGCTGAGTTGGCCATGTACATCTTTTCCGACTGTTGTGTCAAGAAAATTTATTTTTGATCTGTCAAGAAGAGGCTGGACGCAGCACGGAGGGCTTCAGAGGGAAGCCTCCATGACGGACATAGGAGGGAAAGGGTTAAATAGTTAGAGAAGGAGAAAGTATAAGGAGGAGTTGGGGAAGGGGAAGGGAGGAGTTAGGGGACGTTATCTGTTCTTCCCGCTGTTTTCGGCATTGAGCGGGCGGCAGCTGTGTTTCACGGTCCGGGGTGGTTGGAGGAGACCGTGGCAGCGCTGTCCAGGATGCCGGATGCTGGCTCGTCTCCACGCAAGGCCCAGCACTCAGGGTCTAGTGCTGGTGCTATGGTGGCGGGGGGGGGGGGAGTCGGCACCCAGTGCTCCTGCTCGGATGAAGCAGAGAGTGTCGTCGGGAGTGGCGGTGGCTCAGGCAGGGTCTCCCCGCCGCTCCCGGCGGTCTCGCCCACCGGAACGACTCAGTCCTGAGGTGGTCCCGCGGGCACGACATCGCAGGGGGAGCCCTTCTAAGGACGCTGCAGGCCAGGCAGCTGGGAAGGCCGCCTCCTCCCAGGCCCTGCGTCCTGGCAGGAATCCCCAGCCGCGACGAGGTCCGGCGGTCCACAGGGGGTCGCTGGCCGGGCTCCCTGTCACCCCACTTCCTTCTGACGCTGTATCCAGGGAGCAGTCCACGTCCGCCCTGCATGGTGATGTTCCGGCCAGGGGGCTGGCTTCCTCGAGACCTTCAGGGAGGACGCCTAGATCATCAGCGGCGACGAGACAACAGGTCCGGTCGGAAGTCTGGGTCCCTGCGGTCGGGCGGCAGCTTGCCGGCCCATCTGTCAGCATGACGGTATCCCCGTGTCGGAGATGTCGGTGGGATGGCCAGTCGTCAGCGAGAGGAGACCTGGAGGATGGCGAGTTGGACGATTTTCAGCGCGGTCAGGATTTTCCGGCTGGCGGGAACACAGCGCCTGGGCAGCCTGGTGAGTGCGTAACTGCTTCTTTGCCGTATCCAGCGATTTTTATGTCGGGGGAGGGGGAGGGGCAGCGAGCGCGGTATCGGCTGTCGGTAGTGGCGTTGCCGGGCGCGACAGTGACTGCTTATCGGATTTAGTGGGTTGCTTGCGGGAGTTAGTCGGGCGCTTAGATAGGGCCGCGGCGCCTGTAGTTCCGGCGAGTTCTCCGGCGGTAGTCTGGGAAGGTCCTCATGAGGTTGGCGTGTTACAGTCGCGTCTCATGGTTGGGGAAGTGTTGGCGGCGTCTAGGGAGGCGGTCGCGATGTCTGTTCAAACCGAGGCGCAAAAAGATGGGGATAGAATTCAGCTTGATGACCATGCTCGTGGCGAGGTTTATGTATGCTTTGAGGGTCCTTTAGGGGCACATCTAAAACAGGAGGTTCACGATCGGATTTGGAAAGATGAGTACGTGGAAATTTTTTCTCTTCTGCCGCTTGCAAAATTCAATTTGGATAAGGGCAAGCGGGATGAGAGTAAGAAGGAGGAAGAGGAACGTCGGCGGTATAGGCTTATCCCGCAGAAGTTCGTCAATTGGTCGCAAGCTTTTGCCATTTTGGCCAGCGTGATAGGAGAGAAGGCGCCTGAAAATTGCTCGGCGTTAATTTGATATTTCGATGCCATCGGAGAGGCTCATAGGGTATATGGGGGTCAGGCGTGGTTGCGGTACGATGAGCAATTTCGCCAGCGAAAGGCGGTTCGGCCGGCGATTCGGTGGGACCAGAAGGATATTGCGGTTAGGTTGAGGGTGACGGCTCCGGTTAAGCAGTCCTTTCCCGGGAGCGTTGGCCATGGAGGTCAGTCCAGCCAGGCCGGGCAAGGTTCAGGGTCAAAACTTGGTTTTTGCTGGCAGTTTAATGACGGCCAGTGTAAGTTCAGGGCTACATGTAAATTCAAGCACGTGTGTTCAGAATGTAACGGATCCTCGCACGGGGCTGCCAAGTGTATGCGGAAAGCGAAGCGGTCAGGTAACCAGTCCTCCTCGGTGAGGGTGGGGTGAGGGTGAGGGTGGAAAGGATGGCCCCGTATCTAAATGAATACCCGAATAGGGTTGCGGCCAAGTTAATTTATGAGGGGTTTAGTTTTGGTTTCGTTATTCCTCCTCCTCCTTATGAGGTTCCAGTTACTCGGCGCAATCTTAAGTCGGCTTACCTGCATTCGGAGGTCATGTCGGAAAAACTTTTGAAGGAAGTTTCGTTGGGTCGCATGGAGGGGCCTTTCGTTGATCCGCCAATAAAAAATTTAGTGGTGTCCCCTTTGGGAATTGTGCCGAAGCGGGAGCCCCGTAAATTTCGTTTGATTCAGCATTTATCTTTTCCCAGGGGCTCGTCGGTGAATGATGGGATTGATCATGATTTATGCTCGGTTGTGTACACGTCCTTTGACAAGGCAGTAGGGTTAGTTCGTGAGGCGGGGCCTGGCGCGTTGTTAGCAAAAACCGACATTGAGGCGGCTTTTCGTTTGTTGCCAGTTCATCCAGAGAGCCAGCGGCTATTGGGTTGTTTCTAGAACGGGGCGTTTTATGTGGATAGGTGTCTTCCTATGGGGTGTTCCCTTTCTTGCGCATATTTCGAGGCATTTAGTAGCTTCGTGGAATGGGTGACGAAGGGCGTAGCCGGGGTTGATTCTTTGATACATTATCTTGATGATTTTTTGTGCATCGGCCCTGGGGGTTCGCCTATTTGCGGTAATTTGTTGTATTCCTTACAGAAAGTTACGAAGGACTTTGGGATTCCCCTAGCGCCGGGAAAGACTGAGGGCCCTGTCCCCACCATTTGTTTTTTAGGGATTGAAATTGACTCGGTGGCGATGGAGTGTCGACTTCCCAAGGATAAATTAATGTCATTGGGTCAGGAGGTGCGGCGGGCTTGTCGATTGAAGAAGATCACGTTGCGAGATCTCCAGTCTCTGCTGGGGAAGTTGAACTTCGCATGTCGGATTATGCCGATGGGTAGAGTTTTTAGTAGACGATTGGCGGCAGCGACGGCGGGGGTTCGTGCACCACATCATTTTGTGCGGCTCAGGGAGGAGCATCGGGCTGATCTTCAGGTTTGGGATGATTTTCTCGGTCAGTATAATGGTCGCTCTTTATGGATGTCTCCAGTACAGGATACGAGTGAGTTGGACATTTTTACGGACGCGGCTGGGGCAGGTGGTTTTGGTGCGTACGGTGGTTGTCCATGGTGTGCGGGTAACTGGCCGGCTAGCTGGGTGGTCAGTGGACTTATGCGGAATCTGGCCCTGCTCGAGCTGTTCCTTATCGTGGTTGCGGTGACCATTTGGGGGGATAGGCTCAGGGACAAGAAGGTTAGTTTCTACTGCGACAACATGGGGGTGGTGTTGGCCATTAATAACATATCTGCATCTTCTCCTCCTGTGGTTCAGTTTTTGCGACACTTAGTTCTGGTGTGCTTGTCCTTAAACGCGTGGGTGGTTGCGGTGCATGTGCCGGGGGTTCGGAATTGTATCGTTGATGCTCTTTCTCGCTCACAGTGGGATCGATTCCGTCAATTGGCACCGTGAGCGGAGCTGCTCGGTTTGGCTTGTCCGGAACATATCTGGGATCTGGTTTCGGTCCCGTAGAACGGTTGATTGAAAGGTCGTTGGCAAGTACGACATGGAGTGCTTATTCTGCTTGTTGGAGGCAGTGGGAAGAGTGGGTAAGAGGTTTGGGTAACGTCAGCACGGATCAAGACAGGTTGGTGGCACTTTTGTATTGGTTGGGGGACGCTTGGGAGGCGGGGTTTTCCCTGGCTAAGGTCAATCGTTTCGTTTCTGCATTGGCTTTTGGTTTTAAGTTGCGGGGTCTACGGGATGTGTCTAAGGATTTTTTGGTGGGGCAAGCTTTGAAGGGTTTGCGTCGAGGTAAGGTCGAAGCAGATCGGAGGCGGCCCGTGTCTTTTACTCTCCTCGGTTCTTTGGGTTTATCACTAGCGTCTGTCTGTCGTTCGCCTTTTGAGGTTGAGTTATTTTAGTTAGCGTTTTCCTTATCGTTTTTTGGTGCGCTTCGAATTGGCGAGTTGGTTTCGCCTAGTACTGAGCGGGCAGGGGGGTTGAGATTGGAGGATGTGGGTCTATATGGGGATAGACTTGAGTTGTTGTTGCGGCGGTCAAAAACTGACCAAAGGGGAAGCGCATAGTTTTGTTTTCCCTCCCGGGATCGGCGATGTGTCCGGTCGCTTGTATCTTTGCTTTCAAGCTACGGGTGGGGGCGCCCGAGTTGCCATGGTTACGTCACGAAAATGGGTCATTTTTGTCCAGATATCAATTTGGCGCAGTATTTAAGAAATATTTAGCTGCGGTCGGAGTCGGTTCGTGTCCTTACTCTTCTCACTCCTTTCGGATTGGCGCAGCGACTGAGGCTGGGCGTTGGGGGTTGGATGACGAGGGGGTGCGGCGCATTGGCCGTTGGGAGTCTAACAGGTTTAGGACATACATGCGCCCTCATTTGTTATGAGTCGTGTTGTTATTTGCTTGTTTGGTGTTAAAAGCGTGTGTGCTTGTCCTTTTTCGTTTCAGATCAGCGCCCTTGCCTGGTGTGGTTGTTAGGACACTCTTACGTGCATTAGGGGGCCTTGAGGGCGGACGTCCGCCCTGACGGACGTCAGCTGCGCATTCCGCGGCAGGATGCGGTTTTGCATTGGCTGGGATTCAGAGGTATGTTATGGAGCCGGGTTTTAGCCGAGTTTCAGACATACTCTCCGCTGGATAGGGTTCCGAAGGTTCTGGTATTGCACGTGGGGGAAAATAATTTGGGGGTGCGCCCCTTTCGGGAGTTGGTGCGGGATATCAAACACGATATGTGCTAGTGATAGTTTGGTCCGACATAGTTCCGAGGAAGCATCGGCGGCTTGCACGGTCTGTGGAGAGGGTTAACAAGGCCAGCATTAAAGTGAATCGGGCGGTGTCACGTTTTGTGGCCAAGAACGGGGGCATTTGTGTGCGGCACAGGGATTTGGAGTCAGGAGAGGGGAACTACTGGAGGAGTGATGGAGTGCATCTGACCGAGGTTGGGATTGATTTGTGGAGCCTGGCACTAGCAGAAGGAATTGAAAGGGCTGTGGTGGTTTGGAGGGACTCACAGGCTTAAGGTGGTCAAGGCCTGTTTCGCTGTGGCGGGGGGAGTCCTTGAGGTTAGTCAGTACGAAATGGTGGGGGGGCCGAATCGGGGGTATGCGTCCCCCAAAAAGGTACATTATTTGAAGACTTCATAGTGTGTTATCCCTTTGAAGTGGTCTTCTGGTGGTTGGAGCCATCTGCAGAGGTGAGCGGTGCCTCCGAGCTGGTTTACGGCTGGAGGTAAATAGTTGGTGGTGGTTGCAGATGGCTAACTCGAGGTAAACATATCGTAAAAATGGCTTCAAGGACTTCCCCTGCTCTTATTAGTGTTAATGTTAATTGTTATTTATGATTCTGACCCATGTTGGGTAATGTGAATTATAGGAGGAATTCTCTGGTTGAATTCCTAAGTAGTTATCCGAATGTTTCGGATGAAATTGCATTTTATAAACAATGTAAATTAATAAACGGCTGCTGTGGCCATTTCACATCCAACCTCGGTTGTCACGTGTCTTTTTTCTTGGGTGAATGGGTGGAAAAAGGATAAATAAAATGTTCACTAACACATGACTCTACTTAGGCAAGTCAAGAAGAGGCTGGACGCAGCACGGAGGGCATGACGGACATAGGAGGGAAAGGGTTAAGTAGTTAGAGAAGGAGGGAGTATAAGGATGAGATGGGGAAGGGGAAGGGAGGAGTTAGGGGACGTTATCTGTTCTTCCCGCTGTTTTCGGCATTGAGCCGGAAGCAGCGGGAGGAAGAGCACGCAAAAATCACAAGCTCCCACCCTCCCGCCCTTTAATTGGGTTGTGTCCCTTGTGTTTCGTTTTTTGTGTGTGTTTGTCTATGCTTATTCCTGTTTTGTTGTATGCTCATGTAACTTGTTGTTTTTTTCATTTTAGAAGCAGGTCCAGGTGTCATAGCGGCTGGCGGGGGGAGTCCTTGAGGTTGGTCAGTACGAAATGGTGGGGGGGTCGCATCAGGGGTATGCGTCCCCCAAAAAGGTACATTATTTGAAGACTTCATAGGGTGCTATCCCTTTGAAGTGGTCTTCTGGTGGTTGGAGCCATCTGCAGAGGTGTGCGGTGCCTCCGAGCTGGTTTACGGCTGGAGTTAAATAGTTGGTGGTGGTTGCAGATGGCTAACTCGAGGTAAACATATCGGAAAAATGGCTTCAAGAACTTCCCCTGCTCTGATTAGTGTTAATGTTAATTGTTATTTATGATTCTGACCCATGTTGGGTCATGTGAATTATAGGAGGAATTCTCTGGTTGAATTCCTAAGTAGTTATCCGAATTTTTCGGATCAAATTGCATTTTATAAACAATGTAGATTAATAAACGGCTGCTGTGGCCATTTCACATCCAACCTCGGTTGTCACGTGTCTTTTTTCTTGGGCGAATGGGTGGAAAACGGCTAAATAAAATGTTCAATAACACATGACTCTACTTAGGCAAGTCATGGCTCAGGGTAAATTGTAGCTCTGGCCAGATGCTATTAAGGTAAGTCGTGAAGTTCTGGAGGCTAGCAGCTGTGACCTCCCAGAGGCAGAATATATCATCAATATATCTTTTCCACAATCGGGCAGGCATGTTGTTTAAAAAGGCTATTGGGATAGATGTAATGTTCCTGAAAGAAAGCCATGTAACAATTGGCGTATGGGGGGGGGGCAACATTGGAGCCCATTGCCGTGCCCTGTAGCTGTACTGTAGCTGTATGTAGAACCTATCCTCAAAGAGGAAATAGTTGTCAGTCAATATGAGATTGAGTAGATCATCACAGAGCTTCATGATGTCTGGATGTGTGTCAGCGTTGGTCAGCATTTCGTGTACTGCTCTTGTGCCCTTGATGTTTTGGATAGATGCATAGAGGCTGCAGACATCAAATGTTACCAATATGGTTTCCGTTGGTCTAGTCTTCTAATGTATGAAAGAAATTCTGAGGTGTCAAGAAGAAATGATTTTATTTTTCTGACCAGAGGTGTTAGTACTTTTTCAAGAAATTTGGAGATAGTCAGTGGATGCTACTATTGGACAGCCTGGGGGTTTGTCAAGTCTTTTATGGATTTTTGGAAGGATATAGAATACTGGTGTGATGGGGTGTCTATTAGTCAGGAATGATACTGTCTCCTGATCTATAGTACCTTGGGCCATGTATCTATCTAGATAGACTGGTTTATAGACTGTCCTATCGCCAAGCTGTCTATTTACTTCCTCCATGTAGGTGGCCCTATCCATGATGACAATAGCCCCGCCTTTATCTGCGGGTTTAATGATTAAATCCATATCACTAGTAAGTGAGAGTAAGGCTTGCCTATCAATATTGTCAAGGTTGGTCTGGCATTTAAAAAGGCCTAGGCCAAAGTCATGGCGGAAAGCCTCCACGTCTCTGTGGACCAGTCCAATGAATGTTTCCAGTGGGGGTGAACTGGAAAACATTCTTTGTCTTAACGTGTTACAAACTTGTATGTGTTCTGGAATATCAGGCTATAAAAAATTAATTTAACAACATGTGTGCAAGCCTTCAGTGCATGCACAGATGGTGTTAAAAAAAATCCGGCCTCCTCTGTCCCCTTCAGCCGGCCATTCCATCTCCAGAATTGGTGCATTTTCAGGTGTATTATTACACCAATATTTCCTATCATCTAGGTTAAAAATAGGATAGTACCTGCTGGCCCAGATTGCCCGACGCTCCCGATCACAAGTGCTGTCCATACCTTTCCTTAATGTGTTACTCTATGATCCAACAGGTGCGTAGCATGCCAAGTTCCTCTTCATCTTTGGAGGCGTGTTTTTCTGGTACCAATATTAGTACACCATTCCTCTTCTACCTACAACAAATGACCCATTCTTTCCCCACAATATGGGAAAGAATGAGGGGCACACCGCCAAATCGAACTGGAAAACATTCTTTGTTTCAACGTGTGACAAACTTGTCTGTATTCTGGACTATCAGGCTATAAAAAATGAATTTAACAACATGTGTGCAAGCCTTCAATGCATGCACACATGGTGTTAAAAGAAACACGGCCTCCTCCTACCCCTTCAGCTGCCCCTTCCATTTCCAGAATTGCTGCATTTTCAGGAGTATTATTACACCAATATTTCCTAACATCTTGTTTAAAGATAGGATAGTACCTGCTGGCAGTGGCGGATAATCATATGGGCGGTTCGGGCGGCCGCCCGGGGCCCGAGGCTTCCAGGGGGCCCATGGCAGCCCGAACCGCACATCATCTAATAAATATATTCAGCGCGCTAGCGCTGCTAACTGCCGAAGATGAGGAGGAGGAGCAGGGAATTGGCCGGGAAAGGGGTAGGACGCGCCTCCCTGACAAGTGCGGACCGCCGCCATTGAGTAACAGAACAGCGACGGACGGCTGTTCTGTTACTCCAAAGCAGCAAGAGAAGAGCCGGGTGGGCGGTCACCGGCGCTGAGGTTAGTTGGCTTAACCTCCTGCCCAACTGGTTCCCGACCGCTGGCTGTATTTTTACGGCCAGCGGTCAGGAACGGGTCGTTAAAACCCGAGCCATAGACTTTCTACGGCTCGGGTTTTAACTTGCTGCCCGCGCGATCGGGCAGATGAATGTCGGGTCTCCGGCTGTCAGTGACTGCCGGGGACCCTGAGGAGAAGATAGAAGCAGCTTTCACTGCTTCTGTCTTCTCTGAACACTTGTACACAGCGCTGAATGCGCGCTGTGTACAATAATAGAGAAAGCAGCAGCGGCGCTGTCTCTATTCCTCCCGGTGATCATGTGACTGGTCACATGATCGCCGTGTGCCGTTAGTGGCAGACTGTTGCTGGGTCTAACTAGACCCAGCAGAGCCCTATTAGTGACAATCGTCACTATGAGAGGGCTGATTTCCCCTGTAACTGGGGCTGCTGTGCAGCCCCAGTTACAGTGGAAAAACATGGTGTAAAAGAAAGAAAAAGTATATATAAAGTTCCCCAAAGGTCTTTTTTGACCTTTGAGGAACAGACCATAGTAATAAAAAAATTGTAAACTAAAGTGCAAAAAAAAATTAAATAATAAATACACATAAAATACCCACCCCAAAAAAAACGTTCCCCCCCGCCAATCATTGTTGTAACGCTAGCGCTGACCCAATTACCCTAATATAGACATGTAATATATAAAAATTTACGGTAAACAATGACGATTACAAATAAAAGGTCTATTTTAGGGTAAAACTATATTACCAAAAAAAAAATAGCTGAAACGTAAAAAAGCTTATTTTTTTACTATCATTTTCAAACTTTATGAATAAAAATTCCAAAATTGCAAAAAAGGTGTGTATAAAAACGCTAAAAAACGAAACCTGCATTGTCTATGGAAAAACGTTGCAAAAATCTCGTCGGTTTTATTTTTTTTTAATAAAAATGTGTGTTTGGTGCAACTTTGTAATTACGTTTTATTAAAAAATATTTTCACTTTTTGAGATACAGCTGCTTTGTATCCTGTATCCGTCAGGTCAGCAGGACTGACGGGATCAGTGAAACGGGCCCTGCGCTAAATTATAATCTTAGATGTGATAGATTTGAGGTGGATCCTGCGTGTCACTGATCCTGTCAGTCCTGCTGACCTGACGGATACAGGATACAAAGCAGCCGTATCTCAAAAAGTAAAAATATTTTTTAATAAAATCAATCAATCAATCACACACATACTAATATATATATATATATATATATATATATATATATATATATATATATTATAATATAAAGTTTTTAAATGTGTACATAACCCTGTGGCAATATATACAAGGGGGAGCGCTGTGTGGCACTATATACAAGGGGGAGCGCTGTGTGGCACTATATACAAGGGGGGGCTGTGTAGTGCTATCCACAGTGGTATGTGTGTGGCGCTCTTTATAGGGGGGGCTTTTTGGTGCTATTTACAAGAGGGGGAAGGCTGTGTGGCGCTCTCTACAGGGGGGCTGTATGGCACTATCTATAGGGGGCTGTGTGTAGCGCTCTCTACGGGGGGGTGATGTGTGATATATAGAGGGGGCTGTGTATGGCGATATCTATGGGGGTGTGTAATACCTACAGGGGCTATGTGTGGCACTATGTACAGGAGGCTGTGTGTATGTGGCGTTTTACAGTGTGTGGTATTATTATATTCAGGCGCGCAGTGTTTGGTGCTATTATATTTAGGGGCACAGTATGTGGCACCATGATAACTTTATTTTCGTTTATAGGTGTGGAAATGTTGGAAAAGTGAGGAGACGTCTGAGTGGAAAATTCTGCAGAAATGAGTCATGGCCGGGAGAAGTCGTCATGAGCGCTGGACCGGATGGAGAAGAAAAGAGGAAAAAAACTACTAGAATCTGAGACGTCGTCACCTGTGAGTCACTAGATTTATAGAGAATCTGCCACCTTTCCTGACATGTTTATTATAGGAAATCCTTGTATTTCACAAAAAGTCTTTCTGCAGTCCAGGACTGATAGACAATTCCCCTTGTCAGGAGGTTGTGTCCCTGCACAGTGTGACAAGGGAAATCGTAACACTGTTAATACTTGCCCAAAAAGGTAGTGTTAAAAATAGTTACGGCGCGGCAGGGCGGCGGTGAGGAAGGGGGGCCCAAGTTTAGGTAACAACCCAGGGCCCATGGTCTACTTAATCCGCCACTGCCTGCTGGCCCAGAATGTCCAACGCTCCTGATCGCAAATGCTGTCCATACCTTTCCTAAATGTGTTACTCCACGATCCTCTTCATATCTTGGAGGCGCGTTTTTCTGGTACCAATATTAGTACACCATTCCTCTTCTACCTACAACAAATGACCCATTCTTTGCCCACAAAATGGGAAAGAATGAGGGGCAGAACGCAAATTCGAACTGGAAAACATTCTTTGTCTTAACGTGTGACAAACATTTATGTATTCTGGACTATCAGGCTATAAAAAATGAATTTAACAACATGTGTGCAAGCCTTCAGTGCATGCACACATGGTGTTAAAAAAAACGGCCTCCTCCTACCCCTTCAGCTGCCCACTCCATCTCCAGAATTGGTGCATTTTCAAGTGTATTATTACACAAATATTTCCTAACATCTAGTTTAAAGATAGGATAGTACCTGCTGGCCCAGAATGTCCAACACTCCCGATCGCAAGTGTTGTCCATACCTTTCCTAAATGTGTTACTCCACGATCCAACAGGTGTGTAGCGCGCCAAGTTCCTCTTCATCCCTTGTAGGCGCGTTCTTCTGATACCAATATTAGTACACCTGTAATGACGGGGTAGGAAGACAGGCAGGTGAGCCCTAATCTACCCGCCACTCAGTCCCTGCCTACTTGCACGACCCGTCCTAGGCGACGGCGTACAACTGGGCGACGGTCCCTACGCTTAATACGTGCACGACAGACAAACAGACAAGGGTAAACAGAAGCTAAGGGAAATGGGGCAGTTGCCCATGGCAACACCGTTAGCAACAAGAGTAGTGAATGAGCCGAGTCAAACCAGGAGTGTGCAAGGTACCAAACGCAGAGCAGGAGCGTAGTCAGTAAAGCCAGGTTCAAAATGAAGCAGAGGCCAATAGTAATAGCTGGAGCAGCAGAACCAGGAAACAAGATAGAATCACAGGAAAAGACAAGATACAAATGAAGGTATACATAGACCGAGGGCGGGAGCTAGAACTATCTGGCCAGGCTGTGATAGGTTCTCCCACTCCTCAGCCTACCAGCCTTAGTGGTAGCAGATCGAGTCACTCTATGAGACCTAGGAGCAGATGCAGACTGATTAACCACGGGCGTCGACACAGAATCTGTGTCTGGCAAATCCTTTACAGTACCCCCCCTTTTATGAGGGGTCACTGGACCCTTCCTAGGTGGACCTGGCTTATTGGGGAACCGAAGATGGAACCTCCTGAGCAATACCCCAGTGTGAACATCGCGGGCGGGTACCCAAGTCCTCTCCTCAGGCCCGTATCCTCTCCAATGGACCAGGTACTGGAGGGAGCCTTGGACCATCCTGCTGTCCACAATCTTGGCCACCTTGAATTCTACCCCTTCAGGGGTGAGAACAGGGACCGGAGGTTTCCTCGAGGTAACCAAGGACGGGGAGCAGCGTTTCAGGAGGGAGGCATGAAACACGTCGTGTATTTGAAAAGACGGGGGTAACTCCAGCCGGAAGGAGACAAGTTTAAGGACCTCAATGACCTTGTACGGCCCTATAAACCGGGGAGCAAATTTTTGGGACAGAACCTCAAGGCGCAAATTTATTGAAGACAGCCACACCAGATCCCCAACCACAAACAAGGAGTTAGCAGAACGTCTTCTATCTGCCTGAGTCTTTTGTATGCTCTGGGACACCTCTAGTTCTTCAGAACCTGGGCCCAGACTGTGCACAGTTCCCGATGAACGACATCTTCCTCGGGATTGTTGGAACCACCAGATGAAACGGAGGAGAACCGTGGATTAAAGCCAAAGTTACAGAAAAAGGGGGAGACCCCTGACGAGTTACTGACCCGGTTATTAAGATAAAATTCGGCGAGGGGAATGAAGGAGACCCAATCATATTGACATTTAGAAATAAAACACCTTAAATATTGTTCTAGGGACTGATTAGTCCTCTCAGTTTGGTCATTAGTTTCAGGATGCAAGGCCGAGGAGAAGGACAGATCAATCTCCAACTTTTTACAGAAAGCTCTCCAAAACAATGAAACAAATTGTACCCCTCTGTCAGAAACAATATTGACAGGAACCCCATGGAGACGCAGGATGTGTTTGACAATCAAGGTAGCTAACGTCTTGGCATTGGCTAGTTTCTTGAGGGGCACAAAGTGGCACATCTAACTAAAGCGGTTGACTACAACCCACACCACCGACTTGCCTTGAGATGGAGGCAGATCGGTGATAAAATCCATGGACATATGGGTCCAAGGTCTCTGGGGAATGGGCAAAGAACATAGTAAGCCCGCTGGTCGGGACCTGGGAGTCTTGGACCTAGCACAAATTTCACAAGCGGCGACATAGGCCTTAACGTCTTTAGGCAAGCCAGGCCACCAATAGTTTCTAGAAATTAGGTGCTTAGTACCCAGGATGCCTGGATGGCCAGATAGTGCAGAGTCATGATTTTCCCTGAGTACCCTTATCCAGAATTGCAGGGGAACAAACAGTTTATTCTCAGGAAAATTCCCGGGAGCTGAACCTTGATCAGCTGCAATTTCGGAGACTAAGTCAGAATCAACAGTGGATATTATTATACCTGGGGGCAAAATACAAGCAGGATCATCCTCCGAAGGAGGGCTGGCCATGAAGCTACGCGACAGTGCATCAGCTTTAATATTTTTAGACCCAGCCCTATAGGTGACCACAAAGTTGAATCTAGTAAAAAACAACGCCCATCGAGCTTGTCTCGGGTTTAGCCTCCGGGCAGATTCTAGGAAGACCAGATTCTTGTGGTCGGTAAGGACCGTTACCTGGTGCCTAGCCCCCTCCAAGAAGTGGTGCCACTCTTCAAATGCCCATTTAATGGCTTAGAGTTCGCGGTTGCCCACGTCATAGTTACTCTCAGTGGGCGAGAACTTCCTGGAGAAGTAGGCACAGGGATGGGTGAGGGACCTGGTACCCTGGGACAAGACAGCACCCACTCCCACTTCGGAGGCGTCAACCTCCACGATGAATGGCTCGATTTGGTTAGGCTGAATCAGCACTGGGGCAGAGATAATGCACTTCTTAAGGATCTCAAAAGTCTGGACCTCCTCCGGAGGCCAGTGAAGGAGATCAGCACCTTTGCGAGTAAGATCCGTAAGAGGCTTAGCGATGACCGAGAAGTTAGCAATTAAACTCCTGTAATAATTAACGAACCCCAGGAAGCACTGTAACACCTTCAGGGAGGTAGGTTGGACCCATTTAGCCACAGCCTGAACCTTGGCAGGGTCCATGCGGAATTCATTAGGAGTGAGGATTTGACCCAAAAATGGTATCTCCTGCACCCCAAACACACATTTTTCGGGTTTAGCAAAGAGCTTTTTTTCCCGAAGGGCCTGGAGCGCCTTGCTGACATGCTCAATGTGGGAGGACCAGTCCTTGGAAAACACAAGTATGTCATCAACGTACACTACAAGAAATACCCCCAGGTAGTCTCTTAAAATCTCATTTATGAAATTCTGGAAGACCGCGGGAGCATTACACAACCCAAAGGGCATGACGAGATATTCGAAATGACCTTCGGGCATGTTAAAGGCAGTTTTCCACTCATCCCCTTCTCTGACTCGGATAATGTTATAAGCCCCCCGAAGATCAAACTTAGAAAACCATTGGGCCCCCTGAACCTGATTGAGGAGCACCAATACATATACCCCCCCCCCAAAAAAAAGTGTGTATATATATATATATGTGTGTGTGTGTGTGTGTGTGTGTGTGTGTGTGTGTATATATGTGTGTATGTGTCTGTGTATAGGAGACAGCATATCTATAGCACTGCGACCCTATAAACTATGGATAGGATTAGATACAGTGGCTCAGCAGACAGTATCACACATTATATGATTAGATACATTGGCTCAGCAGGCAGTATCACACATGATTGGATTAGATATAGGGCCCAGCAGACAGTATCACACATGATTGGATTAGATACATTGGCTCAGCACAGTATCACACACGATAGGATTAGATACAGTGGCTCAGCAGACAGTGTCACACATGATAGGATTAGATATAGGGCCCAGCAGACTGTATCACACATGATAGGATTAGTTACATTGGCTCCGCAGACAGTATCCCACATGATAGGATTAGATACAGTGGCTCAGCAGACAGTATCACACATTATAGGATTAGATACATTGGCTCAGCAGGCAGTATCACACATGATTGGATTAGATATAGGGCCCAGCAGACAGTATCACACATGATTGGATTAGATACATTGGCTCAGCACAGTATCACACATGATAGGATTAGATACAGTGGCTCAGCAGACAGTATCACACATGATAGGATTAGATATAGGGCCCAGCAGACAGTATCACACATGATAGGATTAGATACATTGGCTCAGCAGACAGTATCACACATGATAGGATTAGATACAGTGGCTAAGCAGACAGTATCACACATGATAGGATTAGATACAGTGGCTCAGCAGACAGTATCACACATGATAGGATTAGATATAGGACCCAGCTTGCTGACATTGCAGCTCCAGCACTGGACCCAGGAAAGGTAAGAATAATAATTGTTTTGCTTTTTTTTATGTGTTACTAATTATTTTCTTGTGTTTTTTTTTACAGGTTCAGTTGTTGGACTACGTGGGATTCGAGGACTTCAATGACAGCGTTTTTTATTCTCAATAAAATGGTTAATGAGGGTTGTGTTTTTTTATTTCAATAAAATATTTTTTCTATGCCCTTGTATTTTTTTTAAACTTTATTATTACCGCCTTAGTAATGGCTGCCGACTGATTGACAACCTCCATTACTAAGGCGGGGCTTAATGTTAGCAGGTGCAGAGGCTAACACTAACCCCCATTATTACCCCGGTACCCACCGCCACCAGGAGTACTGGAAAGAGCCGGGTACGAACCAGTACCTGACCATCTGTAGTGATGGTCAGGCACCGGGGCGGCCGCAGGCTGGTAGTATTAGGCTGTGGAAGGCTAAAAACAGTGGCCCTCCCCACCCTGGTAATGCTAGGCTGCTGCTGTGTTGTATCTGGCTGGTTATGAAAATAGGGGGGGTCCTCACATCGTACTTTACAACAAAAAAAAATTAAATGACGTGGGGGCCCCCCATTTTTCATAACCAGCCAGATACAATAAAGCAGCAGCAGGTTAGCATTACCAGGTGGGAAATGTCTGCTGTTTCTGGCCTGTCCCAGCCTGATAATACCAGCCTGCAGCCGCCCCATTACCCGACCATCACTACAGATGGTCAGGTACGGGATCGTACCCGGCTCTTCTCAGCACCCCTGGTGGCGGTGGGTACCGGGGTAATAATGGGGCTCAGTGTTAGCCTCATGCATTGGCTAATACTAAACCCCGCCTTCGTAATGGACGCTGTCAATCAGCCAGCGGCCATTACTAAGGCGGAAGTAATATAGTTTAAAAAAAAACGCAGACATAAAACCCTCCACAGAACCCTCATTAACCATTTTATTGATAATAAAAGAAAGCCGTCATCGAAGTAGTCCTCGAATCCGACGTAGTCCAATGACCGAACCTGTAAAAAAACACAAACACAAAAAAACCTGATTAGTAACACGTGGTAGGCTTAGATACAGGGCCCATGTGTGATACTGTCTGTCAAGGTAGGCTTAGATACAGGGTCCAGCAGATAGTAATCTTATACAGTATAAGATTACTGTCTGCTGGAGCCTTGTATCTAAGCCTACCATGTTGTAGGCTGATATGCGGGGCCCCTTAGACAGGATCACACATGGGCCATGTATCTAATCCTACCATGTGATTGGCTTAGATACAGTGCCCAGCTGACAGCATCGCACAATCTGTGATCCTGTCTCATGGGCCCTCTAAGCCTGCTACATCGTACGCTTAAATGGTTTGTCCAGTCCCTAAACATTGATGGCCTATCCTCAGGACAGGCCATCAATAGCTAATGGGTCAGGGTCCAACTCCCGGGACCCCTGCCAATCAGCTGTTTTGAAGGGGCCGCACCGCTTGTACGAGAGCTGCTTCCCCTTCATTTCCCTTACTCGCTCACACTGTGAATCGCCGACATGGATTCACAGTGTGAGCAAGTGACCGGAATGAAGGGGAAGCACCAGCTCTCGTACGAGCACTGCAGCCCCTTCAAAACAGCTGATTGGCGGGGGTCCCGGGAGTCGGACCCCGCCAATCAGCTTCAGCAGACAGGGATATTAATCTTACCTTCCTCTTCAGCAGCAGCTGATGTCCTGACTCTATCCAGGATCAGGATGCTGTGCGCGGCGCATAGCGTTGTGACGTTATGCGCTGCGCACAGCGCTGTGACATCAGGACCTCTGCTGCGCTCCGGAAGCAGGAAGGTAATTGTATGCAATTGCGACTGCTGCGACTCCTATAGCTACGCCACTGACCCTAGTTTTATATATCTTTACAATACTACACATATAACTGGTATCGCTGCTTCCATAAAAATCTGAACTACAGTATTACAACATAACATTATTTAACCCACACGGTGAACGCCGCAAAAAATAAATGTAAATGCCAGAATCGCTGTTTTATGGTCACTTCATCTCCCCAAAAAAATTAAATAAAAAGTGATCAAAAAGTATTATGTACCCCAAAGTGGTACCAATAGAAACTACAGCTCGACCTGCAAATAATAAGCCCTCACACCACTGAATAGACAGAAAATGTAAAAAAATAATCGCTCTCAGAATAGGGCACATTTTATTTTTAACAATCATTTTTTTCCTTGTAAATGTAGCAAAATATATAAAAAAACATAAAATCGCAGTAATTGTATTAACCCGCAGAATAAAGTTAAATGTCATATTTACTGCACAAAAACCCCCAAAAAATAGAGGAATCACAGTTTTCTTTCCCATTCCACCCCACAAAGACTTTCTTTCCAGTTTCCCAGTACATTATATTGTACAATATATGGTGTCGTGAAAATATACAACTCATCCCGCAAAAAACAAGCCCTAAGATGGCTATATAGATGGAAAAATAAAAAAGTTGGCTTTTGGAAGGCGGGGATGAAAAATATAAGTAAAAATACGAAAAATGGCTGCAGCGGAAAGGGGTTAAGAAAACATTATTTTCACATTGTACCCATGAAATGAAAGTTTTACATAAAAGTATGCAGAATTTCTAGTTTATCAGCAAACAGTAGACTGCATAATAGGAAGTTGTATGTTTGTAGTGTAGTTTGTGCTTCGTGTGAGATACAATTACAATATAAGGAGGAAACACTCAGTGTAGTACAATGTGGTTAAAGGGGGAGACAAACTTTTAATTTAACTGAAAAAAGTTTTTAAACCAAACATTAGCTGTTTATGCTATAAAATAAAATATAATATAAAATGCTTATTATGGAAATACAAGGGGGCTGCACGTTATTTTTTAAAATTATTTGATGAAAATCCCAAAAATCTTATATAAAAAAATAATTTAAAAAACAGTGTGGAGTTCCCCCGAATTTCCAAAATCAGCCAAGGACAACCAACAGCCGCCGTGTGATATTATCAGGATGTGAAGGTTCATGGCTATTGGTGCCTTCCCATCCTAAAAATACCTGTCTGCGGCTGCCCCGGGATCGTCCCGTCTCATCAGATTGGCCGATCCTGACTGTTCCCAGCACTTCCCAGTACCTCTGGGGCATTGGATACCGGTGTAATAGTAGGGGTTAGTTTCAGCTTTTCGTGGACATAGCATACCTCTGGCTGACACCAAGCCCCAGCGATAGTAAGGG